>NC_137471.1:43848156-44305656 GCF_964235325.1 Thermobia domestica
ACTTATATTGAGAACAGAACCCAACCAACCCCTGCGGGGCTTCTAACCCGTCCCTACTACTAGTACTACTACTACTGTTGCTACTAACTACTACTACTACTATTACTACTACTGCCGCTACTACTACCTACTACTACTACGACGACTACTACTACTACTTATACTAAAGCTTCCTTACCACAAGATTTACATCTTAAATCTTTATGAACTAATATGAATCGTTAGAATCACTATGATTCGTTAAAAATCACTGAGGGGAGCGGGCTATACTCAATCCGGGACATGTTCCCCTCATCCGCCTCGGGTTTTGCACCGGTGCCTGCAAGACCAAGACCAAGACTCTTGAGCAAGAGTCTTGGACAAGTATCGGTACTACTATTTGATTTGTTATAGAATGTAAAAAGGAAGTGGGAAAAAATCATTACATCTTTCAATTAAATTTCTTGGCTTCAGTTAAAATGCCACTGGAGTGAACGTGTTCCCGGTAGTTTATGCAATCCGTGTGAATCGATCTGCCTCTGTAGCAGGTAGCTACAGTATGTTGTTTTCTGAATCGGTTGTTCGCGTTTTCTGTAGTTATTACTCGTTTTCAAGCCACACAGGTGTCATCTTGTGCCATGTGAGCTTTTTTGGTGGACAAACACCATTGCGTGGGTTTTCTCGGGATTTTCCTGTTACCACCTACTTTCTTCATTCCACCATTTCATTCATTTCTTATCATCGCCGTCTCCCTTAGCATCGGTGCATAAACATGGGACGTTAAATTAGATATTTCATTTCATTTCATTTCAAAACTTAGTGATGGTGTTCTTCTTCCAAAACTAAAGAGAAAGGTTGTATTGAACATTGGTAATTCCGTAAGCCATATGTGTCGGCTCCAAGGCTCAAGTCCGTTGGAAATTTTTAATGTGTGCTCATAAAATTAATATCCAAATAACATTTTCATGACATTGACAAAAACTTAGTGCATGTGACCTTCAGTTTGATGGTTCATTAGCGGATGGTTATACGCTGAGTAACAGTTTATCAATATAGGTCTAGGTTTTTATCCTCCTTAGGTATTCGGCACATCCAGGGTTGAATGACATAACATTATACAACAATAAATAATTCATATTCACAAGTGAGAGTGTTTTTGTACAGTTATTTCAAATAACTTGGAGTTTAATCCATTATTTTGTATTTCTAATTTAGGTCAAAAGTGTTTATATAAATTGAGTATAGACAAGAGACGTCGGCTAGGCAGTTGAGTCGTTTTCAGTTTTCAGTCAAATTGTTCTAAAACATTAAGAGGTTTGATTATAATCATTATTATTTTAATTTTTCTCTCCCTTTTTGACCAATATAGCTGAACATATCATCATCATCATCATCATGGGACATTATTGGCAGGTAACTTGCTGGAACTGAGAAGCTTCGATGTACGGTGGTCCTCAGCTAGTCTCTTCATCTTGATGTAGCATTTTTCTTTTTTAATGCCTTCCTTCAATTATAATCTCCTTCGCCCCTCCCTCTATTTCCTTCCACCATACTCTCTAGCCCGTCTTGAGCTCCTTACGTTAGTGGCTTAGAGGTTCGCGTACGCGCCTTTGGCGTGGGAGACCCGGATTAGATTTCCGGTGGGAGCTCATGTGGTTCTGATTCTACATGAACCAGTAGGTCTCGTCTCATATAGGCTCGCTGCTGAATGGGATGCGAGCTTAAACTCAAAATCAATTCAACTCAACTCTAGCACGTCCCTCATAATACAGTTCCTCTTCAGCTCATGTCCCGAACAGTTCCCCTTCCTCCCCTTAATTACATCTAAAATTCTTCTTTTCTCCCCTACTGTTACTATTTCTAACACCTCCTCATTCGTCTTCCGTTCAACGCAGCTGATTCTCTTCTTTCTTCTCTACGCCCACGTTTCGAAATCCTCCATTTTTTCACTGCTTTTGCGTAATATCTATGTTTCTGCCCAATAGAGTACATATTGGAATTAGTAAAACAAAATCTCAATAATTGGAAGTTTGTTCAATACAAAGATTAGCTACTCGCGGTTGAAAAGAAAAACAAATCTGATGCCTTTAGTGGGCGGCTATTTGAAGCGATCGCAAAGCGCATTTATTGCTCATGCGTATGCTTGAAATACGCTGACTATGTATTTAAATCTGAGCGGCTAAACATGAACGCGAAAGCAATAAAATCGCTGAGAAAACGCCGGCTCGAGCGTATTTGGTGCAGGTCGGAACAATAGACCGCCTGCTGTTTAAAAGATTTCAAAAGGAAGGACAGAAAGGAAAGACGTGTTGCCAGGCAAGGGGATTGTAACAAGAAACAGCTGCTTGGAAGACGCTTTGTGCTGAGATTGGAACTCTGCTGTTATAAAGTATGTGTGTGTATAACAAAAGAAAATTCACAAAAATAGAAGGAAATTCCGAAAATTAGCCAATCACAGAAAAATCTATGTAACACAATAGGGTGATTTCTCGTGATACACTTGATTGACACTTAGCTGGTGCCATGGTAATCTATAAGCAAAATATTTGGCTTTAGGCAAAAGATGAAACAACGAAATAACTTGAATTTGAGCCCCTATCTCCGAAGCTCGAACTCCACCCCCAAACAGATAACCACAAGTGTAATCACAAAGAGAAATTTTCAGTTGTGTTTGAAAACGTGTCCTGTGTACATATCCAGTCATGGTTAGTGTGTTTAACATAGAGGCGTTTATAATCGAAATACAAAATAGGCCATGCCTATATGATTTAAGAGATCCGAACTACATGAATCGTGACTTAAAAATAAAAATGTGGAGAGAAGTGGCTGCGATATTTGTTCCAGACTGGGAGGGAATGGAACGGAATTCTCAGAATGAAGAAAGTAAGAATATGCTTATTTTATGATTTCATTTAATACTATTAAGTAGAGCTACATCGAGCCAAATTGTATGTTCACTATGAATAATAATAATAATAATAATAATAATAATAATAATAATAATAATAATAATAATAATAATAATAATAATAATAATAATAATAATAATAATAATAAATACTTTGTTAAAGTTGTGCCAACTTCCAATATACCTAATATATACCAAACCTTAAGGCGCAACAGCTCGAAAGGGCCAGGGTCGGCTATGCGTCATTTTATGGGGTGGATATGTTAGATGATGGAACAATTGCCCTTAGATGGTCTAAGCCATAGATGTGTGCACAGTAGAAAGGCGGAAAATGCCACCTCTAATAGTTTGGTACTTAGGTATATCGAAAATGTTTTAAACAGCAAAGACCATAATTTTAAATTGGGATTCAATATATCTTATTCTCTTTCCAATCTTTGAAATGACCGAAAAACTACGTTGCCTAATTATTTCGAAACTTAGTTTTGTAAAACAAACACATAATGTTTCAGTTTCCAGACATTTCTTTCCATGCAGCTTAGAAATATTCCTGGGAAAGATATGTTTATTTTATTTTATTTATTTATTTTAACTGTAACTGCTCGTGTTTTATCAACTTTGTTCTGAAACTGAAAATAAGGTGCTAAAATTGGTAGAGAGTAGGAATTTCAGAAGAAGCCAAAATCATGAGAGGAAAAAAATTAAAAGATTAAACCAGAGAATTGGTTAAAAATATCATGATGTAAATTTTATAGTTGGTGGCTTGGAATTTAGCGGTCCTTTCAGCACCTAAGCTATACAAGATGTGAACCTACAGTTTAAGGTGGAATCTAAACTACCTTTATGCGCTGAAACTTTTCAATGATCTCCCACAGGATTCGAATCCGGAACCCCATTCTCCAAAGGCACGTGCATAGCTAGTAAAGTATAAAGTAGTGTAAATGTTGGAATTTATTGATTGGGGTCTAATATTTGTTTTCGATACAGAGGATATCTTTAAAAACAAATGCCTCTTGCTCCGTCTCTTTCGACTATATCAGCGAGACTATATCAGACGTGAACTACAGCTCAACGTGGGACCCTAACCACATAAGCTCCTGCCTAGAATCGAATCCAAGTCTACCACTTCTGGCGCGGGAAATGAAAAGAAAAGACCTGGAAACCCTGACTGGCTCATAGTATGATTTACAACTTTGGTGAAACTAAAATTACCGTGTAGCCACTTAGGCCGCGTTCGCTGTGGGGGGTAACGCTTTGTCGACTAGCCTAGTACTAAGAGTGTAAAAATAATTTTGCAATTCATGGTATTTCAATAATCTGTGCCGTCTTAATTTTCTTTTATGCATCTCAGAGGTAACCACCCAGTTTGGGAACCAGTGGGGTATTGGATCTGTTAAATACTCTACGAAACGTTGTAATTTATCTTATAGGTAGTGAAGAATGGGCACCCATTAAAAGAAATAAAGGCCATTGCCTATGTTGTACACTATCATTATACTTACACGAAGGTATACTATATTACATGTCATAGGGGGCGCGGTGGCTCAGTAGTAGAGCATTCACCTCCGGTGCTTAGGGTCCCTGGTTCGATCCCAGCTCGCGCCGTGTGAACTTTGTGGTGGACAAGCACCGTGCTTGTGGATTTTCTCGGGGTTCTCCCGTTTCCTCCCACTTTCTTCATTCCACCATTTCACTCATCTCTAATCATCACCGCCTACTTTAGCCTAACCGGCATAACCGTGGGACGTAAAACTTAAAGATTTCATTTTCATTTTATATTACATCTAAAATTCTTGGTACTTTCGTTACTATTGGCGCAGTGTAGAATTTATCCCTTATATCCAGAGTAAAATTTACCTATGAAAAGCATAAGATTTTTAAAAGCAAGACTTCGAAAGCTCTTGCAAGCAAAACCAAGACCACGTCATTGCATTTGCTCATCACTACTTCAGATCATGACGCGCAATCCATTGGACATTCGAAAATGAAATGAAATCTTTAAGTTTTACGTCCCACGGTTATGCCGGTTAGGCTAAAGGAGACGGTGATGATGAGAGATGAGTGAAATGAAGAAAGTGGGAGGAAACGGGAGAACACCGAGAAAACCCACGAGCACGGTGTTTGTCCACCACAAAGTCCATACGGCGCGAGCTGGGATCGAACCAGGGACCCCAAGCACCGGAGGTGAACGCTCTACCACTGAGCCACCGCGCCCTCCCCCATTGGACATTCGAGTTCTTCTGAACAGCATGATTGGATTTTTAACAATCCTCGATATTTCTGTTTGTGTCCTTGTCTTTAAGCTAAATGGTAAAAAGTGAAACCAGCGAAAGAAAGTAAGGTGTTTCGGTAGATATAGTTAGGATGAATACAGTGATGTGAAACCGATTGGAGGTTCGATTCCCTCTCGAAACCATGGGAGTTATATATATATATATATATATATATATATATATATATATATATATATATATATATATATATATATATATATATATATATATCGCAAACGCTCTAGCCTTCGGTGTGAGTGGTCTCGGGTTCGATTCCCAGTGGGAGCACTCAATCATTAATCATCTGCCTCCTGAAGCTTAAAGGACATAACCGTGGGATGTATAACTAGAGATTTTATTTTGAATACAATTATGTCATTTTATGCAAATTTACAGCATAATGAATCGCGTAAAATTAAATAAATGTTATTTTTAAATTTGTTTATTTATTATGCGTTACATTAACCTCATTAAATTTTTGTTATTGAACAGAGTAGTGACAATGATATGTGTCATATAGGACACATTGAAACTCTACCAATGAAAAGTGAAAAACTATGTTCTAGTAGTGGTCTGTCCCCCTTGCCTACAACTACGTACGCCTATGTGCATTACACACTTAATATATCTATGTAATGAAACAACAATATCCACTACCTAAAACACGGGCACATGCACATAAAACCCAAGTGAAGAGATTCAAAACATGAGATATCTGTAGAAAATCATTTCTATCAATCTCCATGCATAATCATTTTTGTAATGGTTGGTTTGATAGTGTCGCATACGACACATGATAAAACAAAAGGTGTCCATTGTCCCCCACAACATAGAAGAGCAAATTATCAACTGCGTACTTATCCCCAAGGCTTTAACAAGATAAACCAATATGCATTACAAAAACTAACGCGTTAAAGAAAGAGAAGTAGACAGGCCCGTAACTATGGTTTCTGTCACCCGGGGCAAACACACAATTCGGCCCCCCCCAGGTTTAGTCGAAAAATATCACTTACTTATGGATTGCAACTGTAAATAACATTCTTAATGAAACCAGTTATATCGATTTTTAAGTACTTTAATCAAACTTACTTTAACCACAAAAATATATTACATTCGTTATGTGCTCACAAGTTTTAAGAATAATTTTGAACATACATTTTGTTTTAATGTTATGTGAAGAAATCAAAACAAAATGAACTAGAAAATATCTGCCACATTATACAGTTATTAATTGAAATAACACATTTAGTTTTAATAACCCGAAGAATAATTATGAACATACGCTTTCATATTAAAATAAGAAACTAATACAAAATAAACTAGAAAATATCTGGTATATTATAAATAGAGCAACCCAAAAGCATAAAAAGCATAATAGCAATTTAGACATATGGTTGGTACCTTGAACATGGGTGTGGTTGTCTAAGGGTTCAGAAGAAACTAATTTTAAAGAATAATAAAGCATAATTTTAGAAAATAAAGCATAATTTAAATTATATAGCATTGTATTTAACTGCAAGTTTAACATATACTATATTAATATTTTTTTAAAAAAATATTTCCAATGCAAAATCATTGAGAACACAACAATGCAACAATGAAAAGCTTATTTTTATTTCTGTTAATTTTTCGGTGTAATCCTTTGATGTGGAGAAAAGAAGAAAACTTTCCATCAACAATGAAGCACACAAGAACTCCACACTATATTGTTAGGTGTACCTCTCGAACTAGAGCACTTTCTGTACTTTTTGTGCACCTTTCTGTCTACTTTCTCTTTCTGTATATATGCACCTCTAAGGTGCACACAAGTGATAGAAAAAACTGATTCGAGCAAAGCATATCTCTTTACAGTGCATTAACTAGAAAGTTCATTAAATATGAAAGAAATTGCTTCATAAAATATTAATAAATAGATCAAGATATTTAGATTATTTAATGTATAGTAAATATTATACATTATACACGATTAATGTAAAACAATGATTGAAATTAACAATAAAGCATAATAAAGCATAAGTTGGACTGATAGATAACAATTCAAAATGCCTCGAAAAGCTCTCAAGCAAAACTAATAAATAAAACTTCATACAGCCTTCACTCGCAAAATCCCTTGGTAGGCGTACAAGAAACAATTAAATACACCGAGGCGTGTAACTTATCTTTTCCGCCACAAAACTGCCCTCTAGTTTAAAAACATTACAGCAATTGCGTAACATTACAGGGGGCGCGTCTGAGCTAAACTCTTCAACCACCAGCAAGCAACAAAAATCGGTAACTTTTCGCCCCCGCCCCTATTGATAACAGCGTTTTAAACTTCAGAGCTGTTCTCAATGGAATTATAGAGCTTCTTCGTGGCTAAGCGGTTAGCGTACGCGCCTTTGGCGTGGGAGACCCGGGTTCGATTCCTGGCGGGAGCTCATGTGGTTCGGATTCCACGTTAATCAGTAAGTCCACGTCTCATATAGCCTTGCTGCTGAAAGGGACGTTAAACTCAAAATCAACTCAACTCAATGGAATTATATAGACAAGCAGCTCCTTGTGGTAGGATAAGGAAAGGGGGCGGATTCTCTGTGGTCGCCCAAGGGAACAAATGCATGCAATATTAGGTTTTTAATGTATGACATTACACCTATTTAGATGAGACTCTCTCTCTCTCTCTAAAAGAGGTCCCATGGAAAAGGCCAAGTAAACTTTTGATTTCTTTTAACCTCTAGAATAAGTTCCTCAAGGGAAAGGGTGCGATTTTTAAAACAATTGATATACTATCTTCGTTCTGGCGCCCCCTTCAACCACGCGCCCGGGGCACATGCCCCCTCTGCCCCCTAGTTGCGGCCCTGGAAGTAGAATATTTAACGTAATCGTGTCATTTTTCGGCTTCTGCGATATTTTCTTCCCTCCAAAAGCATTAGCTAGGACAAACGGAAAGTGTTCTTCAATTGTCCAGCTTCTATCACGTGCAGTGCCCACTCTAGCGACAAGAAAGAGGAGCAAAATACATGTGTCGTATGTGCCATGTTGTCACTGTATCAGGACAAATAATGCTAATTTTTTGTGTCGTATACGATACTGGGCGACCGAGGAAGTTAAATCTAGTGTTAAAAGTGGAAAAATGTAATGTCAATATAGAATAATATTTTTACTAAATATACTATAGCCCTACGCTTTCCATGGGGTCGAGGTGGCTCAGTACTATAGCGCTCACCTCTGGTGGGTAGGGGTCCTGGTTCAACCAAGCTGCCACTAAGTTGTATTAGTTTAACGTCACATGGACAGTGCTAAAGCAAATGGTCAAACAAATCACAGCATGAATTGCTTGATTGTTGTCAAATACAAGAATTCAATTCTCGAAAAGTAGCGAACACCTGTTCCATTTAATTAATTATCACAGTTTTGATATGAAAACTATTATGTTTTTGTCACGAACAAGTTCCTTACTATTGAAGATGGAAACAAGTCTTCTTTTTCTATTTTTTAAACAGATTTAGAAAGAAAATCCAGAAATAAAGATGAAAGAGCTAGTTGGTCTGGAATTGCAAACTGGTATATTGAGATTGAAGCTCGATATTGAGTTTTCTAAAAACGATTACCATCTTTCCTCTGCAGATGTGTTTGCTTTAACTTTCACTAACATAATAGATTATTATTTAAAGAAAGAAAAACAGACACAACGAGATTATATTTGTAGTGTTTAGGCTTTTCTGAGTGCAAATGCTCTTCCCCTCCCCTTCGTTGTTCATGATGGGGTTGCATCAGGCCGGTAGCCAGCCCAAAAATTTAGGGGGGGGGAGGCTGAAGTTTGGGAGGGCCCGACCCAACCATTTATAGTTCATCACCATATTATAGTGCATTTGCAAGTCTACCGTGAAAATTTTAGGGGGGCGAGATAAAATTTAGGGAGGCCCGGCCCCCCTAGACCCCCTGGATACGGGCCTGGGTAGCATACTTAAAATCGTGCCTTTTATGATTGGTTCTTTCTAGATAAAGGGGATGACAAATGATGTCATTGCACAGGGCGGCAAATTGTCTAGGGCCGGCCCTGTTTATACAAACCAAACACCTTTACGTGGTATACATTTGACACTGCTGAATGTAATATTTAATAATAAAACTTAATTTAAGTAAATTAAACTTATATTTCATACAAACTTGTAAAAAGCAAGGAAAATTCATTTAGACTTGTGAAGGAATTCAGTGGAGTCAAACCATTAAAGTTCAGTTCATTTGAAGGAGATGGCGTCAGTACTCCATACCAGGTTAAATGAAAGCTGTACGAATAATGACAACTCATTCTCAAATTAAGAATGGAATGTCCAAAGAAGAATGCTGGAACAGACGATTACTTAAACAATTTTCAGGTATCCTCAAAATGGCTGTTATGTCATTACAACTTGTATAAATTCATTAATAATACTGAACACTATAAAGTTACTCCTAGTGTTTGGATAGTTCTCCTTTTTAAATACGTGTTTTACTTGGTTTTATGGTTCAACATATATATATATATATATATATATATATATATATATATATATATATATATATATATATATATATATCTGTGTATTTTATTACCAAGATTCGATTTGATAACATGTCATCTTTTAATTGACTATAACTTGTGCAACAAAAAGAATTCTGATTTTAATGGAAATCATACGCAAAAATATGTCTGTATGTTTCCTTCCTGTGATAAGCATAATTTTGTGATATAAAATTTCTGCTTCTGTGTTTTAGGGTAGAAAACCTGTTAATAATACACGACCACTACTTAAGATACAAACATTGAATGGATCAATTCCTTTGCAACATGCAAACCATACAATGAACGGTACCAATAATATGGAAAAAGCAGCTGAAGAATGTAATAAGACATATCCTATTCCCAAAGGTAAGTAACAAATACTTTATTAGAATGGTGTAAGGGCCACAAGTAGGACAAGTGAGCGCGGCTCTGCATCGGGCGCAGCGGTTTGGAGGGCGCCATAGCAATGACAACAGCCTTAAACATAATTGTAACTCAAAGAAGTTTTAGTAAATTGAAATTTATTAGAAGAAGCACCATGGCGCAAAAAAGACTTTCAAACTTGAGTATGACTGCTATTGAGGACAGAAGAGTTTTGATTATCTTTCACGATAACATAATCAAGCCTTTCGTTGTCAGAAAAGAAAAAAATCCAAGGTTAGATATTTAAGACAGTTATTACTCTTGCACTAACCCTTTGGGGATCCTATGGTACAATTTGTACCATACGGGGTGTTTCATGGTACATTGCGTTATAACTATCCTATTTGAGCTTTTTCGTCCGGTTTTTTTTTTTCAAGTCCAGAGGCATTGTAAAAGACCTTACGTATGGTTTCACACCTTCCTGCGTCTAGACATATGAGGTGATGACGTCATAAGTCTAAAATTTATATTTTCGTGTAATACCTTTTTTTTTGGGGGGGGGGGTATGTAAAGTATTTTTGGCGGGCTTATTTTCGCACGTAGAAGATTGAAATTTTGCACAAACATGCAGTCCACCGAGTAGTATTTAACAGATTTTTTTTTTTTCAGATTTCTGCATTAAAACAGGGGGGGATCCAGAGGGTCAAAAAGTTGAAAAAAGGGATATTTTTACCAAAAATCCCGTTTTTCCTCATTTTCCCGCCTTAGATACATGATGGAGACAAGTTAATGGTACTGCCTGAAAGGCAGTTATTCTGAAGAGAATGATGTGCGACACAACGCCCTAGGGTAGTTAGGGAAGTGTCAAGGAATTTTTATCAAAATATGCTTCTGTATAGGGGAATTTTGGACATTTTCGGTATTATTTTTTGCGGGCTTATTTTTGCACCTAGAAGATTGAAATAGTGCAAAAACATTCAGCCCACCGAATAGTATTTACCAGATTTTTTCAGATCTCTGCGTTAAAACAGGGGGGTCCAGGGGGGATAAAAGTTGAAAAAGGGAAATTTTTACCAAAAAATCCCGTTCACGGGATTTTCCCGCCTTAGATCCATGATGGGGGCAAGTGAATGGTACCGCCTGAAAGGCAGTTCTATTCTAAAGAGAATGATGGGCGAAACATGACTCTAGGGTAATTAGGAATGTCTCAAAGAATGTTTAAAAATTTCCCTCTGTATACGGGAATATGGGACATTGTCGGTATTTTTTTTTTTTTTTGGCGGGCTTACTTTTGCACCTGGAAAATTGGAATTGTGCATAAACATTCAGCCCACCGAGTAGTATTTACAAGATTTTTTCAGATCTCTGGGTTAAAACAGGGGGGTCCAGGGGGGATAAAAGTTGAAAAAAGGGTATTTAGACCCAAAAAATCCCGTTTTTCCTCATTTTCCCGTCTTAGATACATGATGGAGACACGTGAGTCATACCGCCTGAAAGGCAGTTGTGTTCTGAAGATAATGATGGGCGAAACATGACCCTAGGGTAATTAGGGATGTCTCAGGAAATTTTTTACCTGAGATCATGGTGTTTTACGGTAATTTGGGGCATGGTGGGAATTCTTGATAAAATTTCTCCCGCCCTTGGTATTCAAGATAGAAACTTGAAATTTGGCACACACATTCAGTATACCAAGTACTATTTATCGGATTTTTTTTTAGATGGCTACGTTCACACAGGGCCGCTCCAGAGGGGCCCAAAGTGCGAGAAAAAAATTTTCCCTCCGAAATTTTCCCTTTGACATAATTTTCCCCGCTGCTGGTATATGGTATGAGCACGCAAGTGGTATCATTTGAAAGCCAGCTCCATTCTGAAGAGAATGAGGTATGAACCATGATCCTAGGATAAATAATGACGATGCAGTAGCTGCTTGACTGAAAGTCTAAAAATTAGCCCAAAAACCCCGGATCCCTTAAGGGCTAATGGTTTTATTTGTATTGGATGGAAAACTCTACGTATTTGTGAAATTATAATGATCTAGGCACTTTTCATTTTGTTTCATTAGTGGTACCCATCTTCAATACAAGTATGTGTAGGGTAGAATCGGACATAATCGGGTCGAAAATTGTTTTTATTTCTTTCCTAAGTTAAATATGTGAAAGAAATAGTTAGAATTTGTATTTTGATAATAAACTGATGTGTGGGTGATTAAAAACTCTTTTAACCACAATCGTTTGATTTCTGATGGATGCACTCGGTCGAAAAAGTGTAAAACGCTGTTTCAAGCCAGCCACTCTGAATAAGGTTTTTCTGGGTTTTCCTCATTCATCCCAGGTAAATGACGGGTAGGCAGTGGCGGATCCAGGATATGATCAAGGGAGGGGCTAAACCACAGTTTGCCGCTTTATTCAGAGTAAAGCAAGATTGAAACCCGTTTTATCCAGTATATACTTGAGCGTCAAGGGGGCTATAGTCCCTATAGCCCCTCCCTTGGATCCACGCCTGCGGGTAGGTACCTAACTTACGTGTAGGTCCCAGGCCGCTTCTTCCCTTTTCCCAGATCGTGTGCTCGCCGACGGACGTCATTCCTCAAACGTGACGGGCTAAATGGCAATAGATGCCGAAAGCCCAGAAATCTAACTCCTAAATCATTTAACGACAAACAACCGTATCATGCAGAGTTAAAACTGTTTTCACAAGAATATGCGGGTACACGGTTTGGTCGAATTGGTTGTACAAAACCGGGTACATATATAGAAAAAAATAAAAACGCACTGTTGTGTTATAAATAGATGATAAAGGAGTACATTATTGGTAGTCTATTTACTACACGAAACAAACCATCTATATATATCACACATTTCGAAACGAGTTGTTCTAAACCAAGACTACCAGGCAGTGCCCTACTTTATGGGGGGAAAGAAATTAGGTCCTCTCAAACAATACAAAATAACATGTTTGAAAACCTTAGATTAATCAGCAGAAAGTTTTTACCACATGTTGTACTTATGTATACTCGAAGAAATAAATATTTTCATTTTGACTTAGATAGAGGTTAGCTGAAGACCGTGAAATATGGAAGTTTCTCAGTTGCGGCAAGTCCAATAATGACAGAAGACTGATGAAGATGATGATGATACTGTTTTAAACTATATAGCTCGAAAATTCACCTAAAAGTTAAAACAATCGACTACATATTGCAAAAGACATCGCTTAAAATAGTTGCAATTCCATTGTGGTATTTATTTATTTATTTATTTTTTGTGTGCTTGGAGAGTTAAAAATCTACAGAGAATTTTGACTCCCATATTGTTTCAAAACATATAGGTTGAAAATTCACTTAAGTGCAGCACTAGGAAGGGGAGCGAGCGGGGCGCCCGCCCCGGGCGCTGATAACAAGAGGCGCCGAAGGAGCAAGGAGAAAGAAAAAGTGTTGGAAATGAGTAAAAGACGCGTCGTCGCCAAAAAGTAGAGACGCTCTATTAGATCAATATTGTTGTCGGTTTTCAATGAAATACGTAATTTCTTAAAAAATTGTTGCTCGCTCCACTCGCAATCCAAACGCTTCAATAAGAGCCACAACAAGTTTCTACTTATTACTTGAAGAAAGTTATTATTTATGATTTGTTAATGACCATGTGATATACAAGGTGGCGAGTAATCGCTTATAGTTTACGGCGGAGCATTTTCAAAATCAGAAAGGTCAAAGTCTGAAATACGTGTTCGCCGTTTTGATGGCGATGAATTTGCTTAGTTAATCACGCTTTTCTACACGGATTAATCATGACAATGAGAATGAAGGTATGAAAACGAGAAAAATGAAGAGAGATACCCAACCTGCTGTTTACGCGGGGAATATTAAAAAGTGAAAGTAAAGAAGGGGATATTAACGTTTCCCAACTTAAACAGTTGTAGAATAGGGACTTAAGAAGTCAGAACTCAACGAATTTCGTCTTTTTCAAACACTGATCACTACCAATGATTTATTTTTAAATTCCATTGACACATGAAATGCTTCCAATTTGAAAGATTTATTAAGATCATTTTTCCACCAACTTTTTGTATCGCCAGATTATTTTGTGCATATGTATCTAGTTGTGTGATATTTTTATATATTTACGTACATACAAAACAAATACACACATTCTTTATATATATATATATATATATATATATATATATATATATATATGTGTGTGTGTGTGTGTGTGTGTGTGTGTGTGTGTGTGCTAGTGTATTTCAATATGTTAACCCCTTTCTGCATGATTTTTTTCTTTTAGCGAAAAAAAAATAATCAGTATTGGAAATTCTCATATCGGAACTTGAAAAATGAATTAAAACTTGAATTTTAAATTTTTCACTTAATTCCGACGAGAAGTAAATAAGTGCCATATATGACACACTTACGACTCACAAAGAACATGCCAGATAACACCAAAATCTCTTATTCATACACGTCAATATCTCACACAGCAGACAAAACAGTCATTTGGTGCCTTCGATAAATCACACAAAAGCTAAAGTAAAAAAAAGGCATGTGTCATATATGGCACGGCAAGCGGTAAAGTGTTAATTAATAATAAATAACCTTAAATTAAGAACTTTTATTCATTAAGAAATTAAGTCATTACTATAATTTGAAACATAAGTTGTAGCAAACTATATTTTGGATTTTAACTACAAACATTAAACATATTCTTCACCTCCATCGATCAATATTGAGAAATTCACGAAGAAGGTTCCTTCTGAATTTCCGTTACATTTCACAAAATATTTTTATCGTAAAAAAATGAAATTGAAATGCTATTGATGTGATCATATACATAATAAAATTTTAAAAGTGTACAATTATTACTGGAAATTAATGCTGTCACTCATTTCTAACAATTTAAAAGCATATAGTTTCTATAAAATATATTTCACTAAAAAATCTGTTCTCCGGACAGTGGTATATTGTACAAATATACGGAATCCTCTTGCTTACTGTAGAAATCAGTATGGAGCATACGTTATCCATATCCTACATACGCAGTCCTTAGATGTTACATCATGCCGTTGCAGGATGTCTGACATCTAACAATTTCCCGTATGTCACATGCATATACTTATGTTACACTCTGCAGCTATATGTTATATACACGTCCATTTGTATGTGAGGTCCTGACAGCTTATATTGTTTCATATGGAAAGTACGTATGGATGGAACACTTATACAGAAAGTATTATAAGACATACGTTTTCAGTTATACGTCTGTTGTACGTTAAGTCGAAAAACTACAAGAATTACGCATATAGACTACTTTTTTAAGTACGCCACCTACATGTTTTTTCAGTGTGTAATTTCATTTCTTATCGATAGTATGAAACGTTGTAAATAGTAGTAATTTTCCATAACTGTTCTCCAAGTGGATCTGCATACAACCAAAGGTAGCTTTGTCAACTTTAACAAAAGTCCAAAATAGTCTAAGACTCTTGTAAATAGCTCTTATTTGTAAAAGAATACATAATGATCCGTTTTTCGTTGTTGCAATGATCTTTCCAAGCAGATTAATAAAAATACAGCGTAGCATAACAACAAAAGCTGCTTTTCTTATATGTTAAAAAAAAAAAAAAAAAAAAAAAGCTTGTTAAGATGAGTGTAGAGGTACCGAAATCTCCAGCTACGGCTCTGCTTAAATGATATTAATCTACACCTATTGTAGAAGTTATATCTTAAGACATTGACATTCCATTGTGTGTGTGTGTTTTATTTATTTATTTATTTATTTATTTATTTATTTTGATGCGACTGGGTTAGTCAAAAATTTCCGTAGATCCTTAACTCTCATACTATTTTAAAAGATATAAGTTGAAAAATCACTTAAGTGATATCAATCGACTCCAAATTGCGGAAGACATCTCTTAAGATAGTTTATATTCCATTGTGGTTATTTTTCTTTCATCTAACCAGGAAAGCCAATAATTCCCGTAAATGTTTCACCCCTGCCCCCCCACTATCTTAAAATATATAGGCTGAAAATTCACTTGAGTAACATCAATCTACTCCACATTTTTCTGTAGATTTGAAAACAGTGTGTGGGATGTGAGTAAAAGTTAACGAAGATATTTAACTCCCACCGCAAGGTCAAAGGAAAATCCAGAGTGGGATTGGAATTAGCAATGTGGAGCAAGGGTGCCGATTTCTCTGTAAATTTGGGGGTCCCATTCAGATGCAGAAGGTATGTATATGGAGATTTTAAGACAAATTGCACTCAAATCATGCCAAATATTGTATATGCATAAATATAATAGGAAGCCCCGGCGCCCTTGATGTGGAGTCGTTTGATATTATTTAAGAGGTTGTTTTAGATAGTACATTTTAAATAGTATAGAATTCAAAAATCACCATAGACTTTTGACTCTCCCGGCTAGATCAAAGGAAAATAGCATTGATGTGATCGCGATTTTTTAAAAGGGGGATGCCTTTTTGGAATGGGGAATCGATTGATATCATTTAAGTGAATTTTCAACCTATTTATTTTAAAACAGCATGGAGGTTAAAGATCTAAGGGAATCTTTGACTATCCGGCTAGATAAAAGAAAAATAATCATAATGGAAACGCAACTAAGATATATCTTCTGCAATATGCAGTCGATTAATATTGTAGAGCGAAAAATCCATGATATTAATTTAAAAACGACAACAATGGCCTTACAGCTATTCAAGCACGTCTTGTGAAATGTGGAGTAGATTTATATAATTTAAGTATATATTCAATCTATATACTTTGAAATGATAGATAGGTTAAAAATCCTCAGCGATTTCTTACCGGGGGATAAAAAATCTTCGTAGATTTTTTTTTATCAGAGGGTCAAAAATTTCCAGTAATTTTACATTCTCCGGCATTGTTTTTTTCACGATGCAGATTTTTCCTTTGATACCGGCAAAAACATTTTCTTAAAAGTATCATCGGAGAGATGCTAATAGTTTTCTTTTGACAAACATTTGAGAAGCAAAGAGTTTTTTTTTTCTTATTGAGATTAATACTTATGGTAAACACATTTTTGAGTTGTGTATATTTTGTTAGTGCGATTTTCGCAATGTAATAGAAGTTAAATAGACGTTCAAACACGATATATCTCAACACACCTTTTATTCAGGTACTGAGAGACCAAAACTTCTGGTCTTTCTCTGGCTGTATGGTTAGCGTATATGTCTTAGGATCAGGGAACCAGGATTCGATTTTTAGAGGGAGCTCATGCGTTTCGGATTCCATGTTAAGCTGTAGGTTCACGTTTCAGATAGCCTCGCTGCTAAAAGGGATACTTAACTTAATTCAGCCAACCAAACCAAAACTTTTGATCAATTGCTGTACAATTATAGTTTGGTTGTCAGTGCCCAAACTAAGATCTGTATTTTATATCTTTTTTATGAAACGTTTTAAAATTTCCAATAAATTTGTGTTTTCTTTTCAGGGACCTTGACGAAGTTCTTTTGGAAGAACTTGACAGTAGAAGATGAAATCTTTGAAAATGAGAGGGTAAAGTAATATTTATCCATGTAATACATACATTAATTTATAAATTATTCTTGATAAAATCATTTGTTAAAATGTTTAAGTTTTAAAACTAATTCATTTCTGGCTTCGGAATTGAATATGTAATAACGATGCCATTTAACAGATGCTGTCATGAACTTCTTTACGGATACTAATCCATAATTTGCGTGATTAAATACTTATTTCCCTACAAGTGAATTTCTTGTTTAGAATAACAATTCAATAATCTGAAGAAATAAACCCAACATGATTCAAACGGTTGAAGTAATGATGGAATAGTATCTCATAAAGTAATAATTATTAAATATATTTAATTAATCCTATGTACTTTATTTTGCAGTGTTTTGTAGAGTGTGTGGCTACAAAATTGAATCTAGTAAGTACTATTTTAATTAATTTATTTATTTAGATTTCGAAATATTGAAAGTTTGTTTCGCGACGAATCTGTGTGGTTCCGTGCGGTCCGGTTAATGTAGTATTTATACATCAAAGTCGGCGTTAAGGAGTTATGGTCGGCAGGACGGGATTCTAATTCAGTTGGTTGGTTGTTTTAGAACGTTCCGGGTATCGTGCTAGAAAGTCCTTTTTCTTATTTAGTTTAATGTAGGGTGTTAACACATCTGATACTGTTATTTCTGGCATTTTAAAGCAGAGTTTACATCCTCTTAATATTAAGTATCTCCCTAATTTACTGAAGGTGTTGGTCTGCTAATCAATGTAAATTCTTACAGGTAATAGAAAACAAAGCTAACCCTAATCATGTGTTCAAGACACATGTTCACACAGTAGAACTTTATTATCATCGAAAGTTATGTATGTGCAAATTTCATTGAACACTGTCTATAAAATAACAGAGGAAGCATGTACTGTAATATCCAATTTCATACTTTTACGTTTATATTTATGACTCGAATTGGAGGAGTGTCAACAATCAGATAAAGACATTTGAACACATAACAACAGTCCGTTAATAGGAAATCCAAAAATAGAAATTGGCTGGTTCCAGTGAATAACCGGGTAAGTCGACTTTTCTTTTTTTATTTTTGAAAATTGAAATATTACAGGTATAGTCTTCTTTTGGTGGGTTCTGCATTGTGTAGAACTGACTAAGATGAATTCTTAAAATTGAGAAAGTTACAGCATTTTGCATAACCAGTTATGTCAAAATTAACTGCTGTAAAATTTATCTTTAAACTGCTCTCCTGTAAAATTTACTTTCCACGACTTAGCCGGTTATTCACTGCAACCAGCGAATTAGAGCATATAGGTTTTAGTGATTACAGTCGAAATATTGGTTTGGGTTTCATTAAATATCCACTATATGTACACATGGATATTCTGCTAAAGACAATTATTGATGTCGAACAAATGTCCATAAAACATTCTTAACTAGTGATTAATACGTCACATAGTTGTCCATTAAACAAACAAACAAACAAACAAAAAAAAATCATTGAACATACAAGTGTCCTTGTTGCTGCCTAGATTAAATAATTGAAGTTTTCACTGGAATGTAGGTAATAATTACTTGCAAAATTAAGGTCAGTATGATATATGTACGCACATTATGTCATTCAAAATGTCATTCATTTTTCACTTTATGTATTTGGGATGGAACTATTTGTATTATCTTCCTTATGGCTGTTGTTTGATTGGTTGGTCAATTGTTTTGGAGTTTAGTATTCATTTACAACATCAAGGATTACGAGACAATAACTCAGAGCTCAACACGGGATTCGAATCATTGAGCTACCATAGGGAATAGAATCTTGGTTTTCCGCATCAAGTCATTTATCTACCAAGGAGCTCAAGCGCATTTGAAATTCTGTTAATTTTAATTCAGGTTAACGCGTTATTTACAATTGTTCGTTAAGAATTTTTTCCTAGTTTTATTTACATTATTTATACGATTAATGATTTTTGATAATTATTTAAATTGTAATTGTTACAGCTTAAAGACGGAAATCTCAATATTGACGTAGTGAAAGAAACATTGGAAACTATAGGAAAACACCTCAAACGCCCAATGGGCAAAGCGACATTCGATATATTACCTGGAAATCCATCTTTTAACGTAACTGAGGAGCTCAGCAAGTTTAATGCTTGCACTTCCCAAGGTAAGTAATATCAAAATTCCTGTCAGGGAAAATAATGTAGTTTCTTTCTTTCTTTTTTCTTTAAATGTGAAAAGTACTCACATATAGCCATTAATATAAATTATTGTAACCAGCTTGGAAATTATTTATGTGCATGTTAACCTCCTCAGTGGATTTGTACGGTACAATATACTTTACTTCGAACTCAGGTATGATTTAGGGACACTTATTGATTTAATTGAGATAAAATTATAATTATTGGTCAGCAATATTTATTTTGGACCCTTAAGGCACTTTATAATGAAAATTTTAAAAAATATATACATCTACATATATTTTTCAAAATGTACACTATAATGTACATTTTCCCTGTAGCATTTGTATATAGCCTAGTACACATAAAATGACAAATTTCAGAATAGTGTACTAGATTTTCAAGTACCGGTATGAAAAAGCGTACCATAGAAAGGTCTCTTATGTGATTACACACCATAAGAAATCACTTTTGATGGAATTCATAGAAACTTTTTTTTTGGGGGGGGGGGGGTTAGAAACAAGTGTACTTGGTACTTTGACAAAGAAAGTGAGACCTGGATTTTCCATATGTCTGATATTTGCAACGGGTTGGTTCATCCTGACTATCATGATGTTTAATAAAATGAAAGAATTTTATAGTATCAGTAGTGATGAGTATCCGCCGCTGCTAATTTAAATTTTTTGATTTTTATTATTATTTTTTTTATGGAAGTAAGTAAAAGAACCGGAAGGATTATTTAAGTTAGCAAATTTTATTTACACTGAGAAAAATTATTGAGAAATAAAAGAAAAAGATTATATTGAAATAACGTAAATTTTGTAATTAAAAAATATTTTATATGAGTATAAGATGTCCTCTCACCCACATGACTCTGAATTCTCCTCTCTTCTTTGGCTGCTTCCGTCCTCCCCCTTTTGCCAGCCTGTATCCTCCTTATATCCCTCGTGTTTATTACACTTTAATTATGTTTCTAATAATTAAGAAGTCTCTCTTGTCCCTTAGGCAAGATTGTTTTCTTTAAAAAAAAAACATTTTAATAGTTTTTCTTAGTACATATTAGATTATTTTATCCATTTTTTTCTTACAAAATTTGTTTTCCAACACAATGAGTAGGAGGATGGTCTCTACTTTCTCCACTTTTACACTTCGTCAGTGAACTTAGTGGTGGACAGACACTGTGTGCCTGGGTTTTCTAAGGGGTTTTCCGTTTCCTTCTGCTTTTCATTCGACCATTTCCTCCATTTCTTATCATCACTGTCTCCTTTAACCTAGCCAGCATAATCGTGGGATGTAAAACTGAAAGATTTAACTTTTTCATCTTTACCTGCGTTTGCAACAACAACAACAATAATAATAATAATAATAATAATAATAATAATAATAATAATAATAATAATAATAATAATAATAATAATAATAATAATAATAATAATAATAATAATAATAAACACTGCACTGAGTAGAACTTCTATAGGTAAAATGTACAGTATACTGTACATGGTTTTTCTTAAATACGTTTTAACGCAAATAAAAATAATGTGAATGTTATTTGGCATATACCATTCAAAATTAGTCTTCTGCAGTGCACAAACCAGCAATTCTTTATTTTCATCATCCCTGAACACATAAATTGGGTCCGCGGTGGCTCAGTGGTAGAGGACTTGGACTTCTGTTGCATGGGGTCCCGGGTTCAAACCCTGCTCCCGCCATGTGAACTTTGTGGTGGACAAACATCGTGTGTGTGGGTTTCCTCGGGGTTCTCCCGTTTCCTACCACTTTCTTCATTCAACAATTTCATTCATTTCTCATCTTCACCGACTCTTTTAGCCTAACCGACATAAGCGTGGGACGTAAAACAAAAAAAATCATTTCACTTTTCATTTTCAATAGAAACAGTTTTAAAAGACAAGGAAAGCACATTTTTCACAAAGTACAGACAGTGCCACATTAGTAGTTCAATGATTGACCAACAAGTAGCAACACTGTCTATGCAAAATCTTCAATGAACACCGAGTAGGTATTGCAATTAAATCAGCACAAATTCATTTGAGTGACTGTTGGGCGGTTTTTCTTTGTTAAAACTAATAGTTGAAAGCAGTGCTTAAAGTGAGCCCGTATGAGCCGGTTATGCATCCGAAAGTTAGAAAATCAGCTGGTATGGCATACCGGTAAAAATAATTGATTTAAATTGTAATATAAAAAAAAAAAAAATACACATAGAAATGAGTACGACGTTAGCATTGAGTCAAAAAATATGTTTGTAATATCAAATACTTCGTTGCTGCTGCTTCAAAAGAAATAACAGTTTCCTATCACCCTATTCATTGGCAGAATTTGTGCTTTTGGTCTTTTCAAC
This sequence comes from Thermobia domestica, assembly GCF_964235325.1. Lineage (NCBI taxonomy): Eukaryota > Metazoa > Arthropoda > Insecta > Zygentoma > Lepismatidae > Thermobia > Thermobia domestica. Next base: position 43,870,226 of record NC_137471.1, read on the forward strand.
ATTTGTGCGAGCAACTCCAACCCCGTCCCCCACACTAAAAAAAAAAAAAAAAAAAAAAAAAAAAAAAAAAAATTAACTACCATACCTTCCGCTTAAATTTTTAAATCAGGATCTGCCTTTGGGATTGACAGGACTTTTTTTTTAAATTCAAAATTTTAACATTGACGGGATTGACCACTAGACCAGAAGAATCTTTTGAAAATGGAAATGAGATTGGGAAGCTAATAGATACTAGAGACGAGACAAGAGTGCCTACAAAGCCTTGAAAAACAGATGAAAAAGCATATGGACATATATGTGTTTTCTTGTTTTAATCCAATTAAAGGCCGCGTTGGATCACTATGTTATTGTAAATGCGATGTTTAAACAAACGTACCATCCCTGTTCTTTCACATTTAGATCGCCGATATGTTCAAGCAAAATCTTAGGAAAGCAAAATCGTTTTATAAATATTTCTGTTAGGCTGATGATAGTGGGGAGTAAAAAATTTACTATATTAGTCCTCCCTTTCTCTCTCTCTGTCTCTCTTTCTATAGACTTTTCATGTCAAAAACGGTGCAAAAATTTCAGGAATAGCTATACTCTTTAGCGTTCTGTCAAAATTGCTGCTCTAAGTGGTCATATTTGTTCCATACCGTCATCTCATCTGATGTCACTTTAAGCACTGGTTGAAAGCTATGTACAGCACACTGTACATTTTCCTTCAATGAGTGTGAAAAGAAAACGCAAATTTTCCTCGGAGGAGGTTAAAACACAGTGGAATAGCCTAGTTGCAAACCTAGTAGTGATAGCATATTTCCCCAGATCATGCAAATTTTCGTAGTTTGTTGCAGCTACGGTTTTCCACAGCTGGATTTTGGTGTTTACTTTCATTGCAGATTTCACAGATTTCATTAACGTGAAGGTTGGCACATACTTGGCGTAACAGCTAACATGTAAAAGTTATCAGATATCACTATTTTTGATTCCCTGTGATTAAGTGCAACCGTTCTCGTCTTTGAGATCAGAGGTTCCGTGCCTATCATATAAAATTTCGTTCCTGAACAGAAAACTCCAAATGTACAAAGACCTCTCGCTAGGTTAAAGACTAGTGTGCGCGCCTTTGTGTAGAGAGTCCACGGTTGGACTCCTGGTGAGACTTGAAAAATCAGACCGTATTACCGCGGCTCGGATTCCACCCTTAACTGTAGGTCCAAATCTCATATAGGCCGGATGCTGAAATAGGCCGCAAAATTCCAATCCAAATGAACCAATGCAAAACGTCCCTGATTTCACGATTAGTGGTTACTCTTGAGTATTTAAACTCAACTTGAATCAGCTTAGCTATGGCGTTAACGGCGAAGCAATGCAGAGCATCTTTTCGTCTGAACCTATTTTGGCAATCCTTTGTTTCTGCGTCAAATACTGTTCGTATACATTTTCACGATAATGAGATCAATCAAATAAGCAATAATTCTACGACAAAAAGCATCTGTGGTTAACGTAGATAAATACAACGGAAAATAATAAAATTTTCACTATATTACTTCTAGCGATAAAATGAAATGTGAATGAGAAATAAAAGGAAGAATGGGAATTATAAAAGAAGCATTTAGGAAAAAGAGAAATATATTTTCTCAGTCTTTGGGTAGAAAGTTACAAAAAGGACATTAAATATTTCGTGTGAACTACAAAGCAGAGGGGACACTATGCAAAAGCGACGAAAAGTAATTGGAAATTTTCGAAATGTAAATAGTAGGGAAAAAGTGAAGAAAATTATGAATCAATGAAACCAATGAAAAAAGTGTTGGAAATAGTAGGAGAGAAAAGAACAATATTACATAAAACTATAAAGCGGAAAAGAAACCGGTGGGCGGAAAGAATCTGTATCTGAAGGAAGATGACAGAAGGTATCGAAGAAAAAAAAAAAAAAAAGGAAAGTGCAGGCTAAAGAGGCTACCATTTTTGGAGAGTATTAAAACAGAAAAGTGTCACGTCATGATAAAGAGATTAGCTGTTAACTCAATTACATGGAAGCTTTTCAGTTTGCCGGCAAATGATTCGAAGTGATGGAAGAATACACACACATGATGATGATGATAACCGAAGACATGATGGTAGAATATCTGTGATTCAACCCTTTATTTTTACATTCTATTAGATACCTAGTAAGACATTTCTTTCTCAAATAATGTCCAACGAAATTATTTCTTTTCCTCTTTTTAGCTCTCTCTCATAATCTGATTGAACCTCTAATTAGCCAGCATTTCCTCTTGTATTTTCTTGCTGTAATAAAATTCAAGAGGGTAAGCAAAGAATCTATTTTGGTTTAGAAATTGTATTTGAATTATCCATAAACATACATTTACTCATCAGTGATTTTTAGTTAAAGCAAAGGAAAAAGATGAAAATGACATGCTAATCATTGATTTGAAATACAATTTTAGCCCTACTTGTCCATCATATCATAATACTGCGTAGTCTTGAAAGCATTTATTCCCAAAGAATTTTAGCAGTACTGAATTTGAGGGGAAAAACCCCCTAAAATAATGTAGGGATAGTGCTTAACACTGTAAGAGAATTTAATCTGGGAGTGGATTAGTATTGCAATTTTATAAGTGAAATTTGGGATGACAATAAATAAGGCACGCTAAATTCGTTAATGGAAAAGATCCAAGAGACACAAGTAAGTTAAAGGATTTACTATAGCTCAGCCACAAGGTGTGAAACACAATCCTGCAACAGGGTTTTTAGTTTCATGTATTTCTGGTGTCCACTTGACAAATACTCAAATCTGAACCTCTAGTATGGTTGTTCATTTCTACCTCCTTCACGACACCATGAAAGAGCTATGTTCTTTGAGAATGGTGATGGTTTCTAGTCAGTATGACAACTCTGTCATAAAAGTGGTATGAGTTTATGGTTGGCCTCACGTCTTTGATGAAGGTGCCTTCTCTAGAATTATCCTTCTTGTTTCTTCAATGTGAAAAGTGTCTCTCGTGATCCCTGTCCAGTAGTTTTTTCTAAGTTACTTTTCTGTTTCTTCTGAGCTGTTCACATTTCTTGTTCACATCAACATGAAATTGTAAGAATTGAAAAAGAGGAAGAAAAGAGTTATGGCGAGATAATCATGACTGAGATTGTTTTCAAGAAGCAAACAGAAACTAGAAAGGAAAAGATCAAGAACTTAGCAATTTGAGAAAGGTGGAAGTTTCTTGTGCTTTTATAGATTGATGATTCAGTACATGAAGATTGCGTGCAGGTAGAATCCAAAATAGGCTTAATGCTTCGTTATGATATAATTCCGCTACAGAACATACTCATTCTTTTTTTAAATTAAAGCCTCGAATATCTGAAGGGAATTGAACTGGCTTTACTAGAACCAAAAATAATTTATTCAGAGCAGTTGTCTGAGTAGTAATAGGGTTGATAAATTAAGTCGAATGAAGTTCTAGTGAATTTTACATTATGTTAGAAGGAGATGGAGTATGCACAAACAAGGCCATCGTTCTTCTTTCGCCTTTCCTTCTTAACTTCTATAATCATGACAATGGAATTATTGCACCGATAAAAGAAGTTAATGCACGAATAAGAGAGTCGATTTGAACAGCAGTGTGGAAAGAGAGAAATATTAGAATTCAACTTCATTTAACCAAAAGAATGGAAAGGAATTCTTATTTGGAAACGGTTGAGAAAAAGACTGATTTTAAGGTGAGGTGATTTTGAGTTTAACTTTCCATTCACCAGCAAGGCTGACTTGGACCTACTGATTAACTGGAATCCGAACCACATAAGCTCCCGCCGGGAATCAAACCCGGATCTCCCACGCTAAAGGCGCGTACACTAACCGCTTAGCCACGAATGAGCTCTGAGTAATTTTAAGGGAAAATAAACGAATACGAGATGTTATGGAATAGGTCATGTCAATGTCCCTGTTACATCACATAATTTTATAGCTTGAAACCTGCTATTAGCATTTGCTCTTTCACAAAGCGTTGTGACACCTACATAAATAGTATTACGAATCTATGGAAAAGTACTAACGTCTGAAAAAGTTAATTGTATTTATATGTTTTACATTTCTCCTTTAACTGTTTCATCTTTCTTTTTATTTTGCACTTTAGATTTAAACATTTTACTATAATGCATTTCAAGTGTACATAGTACTGTAATATCAAATTGGGCTCTATTACTCTACCATTTTATTTTATGTTATTGTTGATACCTGGAACAAGCATTAAAAATCTAGATTATCCTTTGACTTCTGAGATGTTAGAAGTTAAATATTTAAGAAATACGTTTCTTTTTTGCAGAAGGCACAGAAAAATGTGAGAAGGGATACAATATTGCAAAATGTTTTTATAATAAAATGGCGGTAAGTAAATAGCTTTCATATCTTATTTTTAGTATTTAAGACCAATGGTTAAAAACTTCTAAGATGGCTTTACTTTTATTTTCAACTCGTTTGACTATGTAATAAAATCGTTATTAAACAAAAGATACAGTTCTTAAATTGTTTATTGCAGTAAATTGAGGGCTCAAAAATAGCAACCACACATGCACCAACTATTAGTTTCGGCACTACATAAGATTCACTACTGTCTGTGTTCAAACTGAAATTTTACTCGCATCTGTGAAGAACGACCCTGCGTGGTTAAAGAGAAAAGTTCATAGAATAAGTTGACACAATAAAGTAAAAAATTATCATGTTGACAAACAAGTCGTTGGTATTCTAGAGGCCTCAGTTTATTTATCCTCAGCGCCAGAACCGTGTTTAACATTTTGCCGGCTGATGCTTTTAAAAGAAAAACAAAAGCCCTCTCAATAACCACGGCCGTGCTCTTAGGTTAGTGTTTTCGGCTCCAGAACGAATTTCATTTTGATTTTTTTTTAATCTTACAATCAGGGTTTCCCAGAAGGAAATTTCACCATTTTTTCTCTAACACAGTATGTTAGACTTAGTAAAAAAAAAAAATTATGTAGAGGTACAGAGAGATCAGCCACCAATAATACCGTGTCAGATCGAAAATGAAATGAAATCTTTCAATTTAATATCCTACGATTATGCCCTTTAGGCTAAGGGAAATGATGATTAGGGCAAGCTAATGATGATAGAATAATTGATGGAATGAGAATGGAGGAGGATACAGAAGTACCCCGAGAAAACTTACAGACACGAAAACTTACTAAGAAATGACTGCTAATAATAAGAAAATACTTCTCCTCATGATGCTGGGGGGAAAAGTAGAGGAAGCATTCTATGTTGTCAATCAGGATGGGAACAGGACTTTGAAATGAAATGAAATCTTTGAGTTTTACGTCCCACGGTTATGCCGGTTAGGCTAAAGGAGACGGTGATGATGAGTAATGAATGAAAATGGTGAAATGAAGAAAGTGGGAGGAAACGCAAGAACCACGAGAAAACCCACGCATACGGTGTTTGTCCACCACAAAGTTCACTTGGCGGGGGCTGGGATCGAACCCGGGACCCCAAGCACCAGAGGTGAACGTTCTACCACTGAGCCACCGCGGTCCCCCCGGAACAGGACTTTATCATACATTGTACCGTGAAGTGTGTACAGAGGACTACGTTCATATGTCAAAACCATCATTTGATGATGAACTTCTCGAGATAATACGGGCAGATATTACAAGGATTGACACACCAATGAGAACAATTATTACTCCAAAAGGGAAGCTAGCTAAATGAATATTTTCACACATCTTCATACCTCGACCATTTCTTTCATAATCATTCATTTTCATCCCAATCATGATAACGATGATCCTTCCTTTAACTTAAATTAAAGCTAAAGGAAGGATCCTTTAGCCTAAAGGAAATAACCATGAGACATTAAAGTAGAAATTTAATTTCATTTTATTTTGTTTTGATAGATAAATTAGTTACTTAAAGGGGATAATTTACCATACAATTACTATAAGCATACGTTTATGCTTTGTTTCCTGCCTTGAATTTTAATGTTCCTTTAACCTCGAGGCTATGTGAGACGTGAACTTACACCTTTATGTAGAATCCCAAGAATATGAAATCCAATCCCATAGGGAATTGAACCCTGGTCTGTGCGATAACTATATATTCAATGTTTCGCGTGCTATGTAGATGAGGATAGAAATCAAAATAATAATAATAATAATAATATAATAATAATAATAATAATAATAATAATAATAATAATAATAATAATAATAATAATAATAATAATAATAATAAATAGAATAATTTACTTGATAAACAACGCATTTTGGTAATGCAACATGCATTTTCTTTTCATTAGTGAGTTTTTTGGTGGTATAATATTCTATTTTTCTCATTATATTTGTAGGAATTATACAAGAAGTTTTTGCAGAACAATAAAGGAAAACATCACAACTTCGGCAGGCATTTCACTACACCATCTCCTTAACAAGGTAAAATCAACTAGATCTTCTCAGTCTCAAGGAGCAAAGGTCTTCAAACAGTTATGGGATCGCTTATAAGTCCCATGACAAATATGCATTTGAAAGGAATTTACTGCGAAAGGAATTTACTATTTATTTACTACGAAACTAAGAAATTATTATAACTTGTATAACACCATTAAGTTAGTTACCTAAATCAACCTTTCAATTCACAAATTACATTTTTTAAGCACAGAAGAATATATTACATCAAGAATGTTGTTAGATGATAATATATCAGATTCAGATATAAAGCGTTCTTTTACATATTCTCATGAGATCCTTATGTGCTTAAGCCTTAGGGAAAAGATGACCGCTTGAAGGGGTGCCGCTATGTGCTTAAAAGATATTCGTAGGAGCAAAGCAAAAACATTTATAATATCGTTTCGTGACAGTATGGTGGCATCTTTTCTCTCTAAGGCTAGTTTTAGACGGAAACATTGTAACCATATGGTCCAGCTCATCGAATATTAATGAAGAAAATTTTAACTTTTTAAGTGAACCTCGTATAAAAGCACTTTTAAGAATTTTTCTCTCAGCAAACAGACGAATATGCATATGTATGTGTGCGTTGCGTCTGCGACGGAAGTCTTGGTGGACCCTCTCTTTTCTCCAAATACGGTGCTAAAATTCGGCACAGGGAGCAAACTTTGTCTCCAAAAATTCCTGCCTATAGGTTGTCATAGTTATTTTTAGCTCTGACATCAACAGTTTGCATCGCAAGCCTCTCTGTTGAGTAGAAACACGAAGAGGCGGGGAGAAAAGCCAAACCAGTTTGACGATTGTTTCTGGTGTGACAACATCATGTAATCAAGGAGTCAGCTCCGGATGAGCAGACGAACAACAGTGCGCGAACTATGTTAAAAATGTAATGCATACAATTACAGTGTTTAGCACACAATGAAAAAAAAAAAAAAAACTTTAAGACCACCCAAAAGAGGATGAAATGGAAAGTAAGGGAATTCACCCCCAACCTTAAGGACATCCCCCTGGAACTGCCAGAAATCATTTTTCTCCAGCATCAAAGTGAGTGAAAAGTGACAGTGCGAAATTGCGGAAACTAACGATGTAGTGAAGTTCAACCGGTAGCCCGCGACTACCGCCTTCCGCGATTGTAGTAAGAATAATTGAGTCAAGTGTTAAATTTTATAATATTCAATTATTTAAATCGAAGTGCCAAAATGTAATGTAACATGAGTTTGTGCAGTTTCAGTGTTGTTTATTAAAGTGAAAAGTGAAATTTCGCATATCCTTTATCAAAATAATTATCACGGTATAAATTTATATTTTTTAGTTTAAGAGATAACTTAATTTACTTTCCTTTCCAGCATGAATAACTAATGCCTATGCAACATAATAATTTTTGCATTATTAAATTGTATCGGCATTGAGAATACGATTAGAATCAGCTTTTATGTCAAAACCGTGTTGTCCATTGGTTATGTGGTCGGCTTTGGTAAAAAGTCCGAACTGCTATTGAAGTCTAAAGGAGACGTCCAAAACATAGAGAATCAAATCCCGGTCTATTGTAAATGCCTAAGCCCTCCTAGGGAACTGCAGGACACGAACCACATACACTCATAAAATGGCTTAGCCCGAACAGGATCGAACCCTGATACAGTAATAGAATGGCTGTTCCTTCACAGGGACTTGAGCCACTACTCTCATAGCATTTATCGTGGCATTTTTCGTAGCAGTTGTGCTGCCAAAAATCTCGTTCTATGGCATCAAAAGTATATGGTGCTTTTACACGGTAGCATTTTGATAAGCATCTTGTCGTGACGTAGCAAACAAGTTACTGGAAAAGAACGCAGTTATGGCTCCGAAACTAAAAATAGAGATTTCAATAGCTATTTCTTCTAAAGCCCTTTGTCGCATATGCTTATTATGATACAAATGACTTTTAACTTTGTGCAGACAAGGATGTTCCTCATGTTTTTCAATCAGCTTAATAATAGCATTCCTACTCCAACTCATTTTTCTTTGCTACAATTCAATTTCTCACACAAAATAAAGAGCATGGATATTTGGCACAAAATCCTTCGCTCCCTTTTAACACATCACGGCGCTGCAATCGGACCAGAAATGCTGGGGAAAATGCTGCGAAATAGAACAGGTTCTATCGACAAGAAATACCATAGTATATGCCATGGCATGGAAGATGCTATAGGACTTGCTACTTTACACGGTAGGATATTGATGATACGATTTTTGCTACGACAAATGCTACGATAAATGCTTCCATCTGAAACTAACCTAAGACCGGACATGTAGCAACTATATAGTTAGATGATCGACGTACTGTGACAGCACAGTTGTACTTTACTTATTGCTTTCCGAATGTCTGAAAGTCTCTACTGTTTCACTTTCTTTTTCATCAGGACAATGCATGGTTACACACAGCGGCGAAAACTTTGGGGTTTCTACAGGAAAGCGGAGTCCATATTCTACCTCACCTGGCTTATTCTTCAGATTTAGCTCCTTGTGACCTTGCCTTCTCAAAACTCAAGAAAAAAGCTTCGAAGACACCGCTTTCAAACAAAGAAATAAATATAAGCTATCACGGCCTATAATAATGAAATTCCCGACATTAAAAAAAAAACTATATTTGACTCGTGATTTTTAAGAATGTAAACGTTTATTGACGCTTGTGGGGACTATATTAAGAAATTGTAAAAGATTTTATGTAAGATAATTTTGTCACTTTGCTTAAAAGGAGTACGTATGATGAAATTGGTAAATCTGGGTCAAACTTCACGAATCCTCTTACGATCACTTTAATTAATTTTCACTAGATAATCGAGAAAATAATGTAACTGCCGATTTTCACCCCTCCCCACAGAAAATTGAAATGTTTAAACAGTTTTCTTTTTTATTTTAGGTATCTTGTGACGATGCCAATGACCGAGGATGACGAAATATATATGTACTTCACCTAACTATGCTAGTTTTATAGTGAATATAGCTGTAGTAATATATTGAAGTGAAATAAAGTATATGGTTTACAAATATAAGTTTCTTTTAATGTTTTAAACAACTGAAGCATTCACTCAAATCACGTTGTGTGGCACATAGTGGCTCTCAAAATCTATATAGGCTATAATGATGCAACGTCCATAACATTACTATTTCTCAAAACCCAAGATAATAATCATTATTATATAGAAATAATATATTCGATAGTTTAAACCGAGTATAATATCCAGACAAGTAGAAATTTGCTACTAGATAATTTGATGTTCACTCTTAAAATAAGGCTGTTGGTTTGTTATTCTAAACCAGTGGCGAAGGGTGGTAAGAGGCTCTGAGGCCCGGCCTACCCATTTATTTTCAGAAATTATGATTTATAATTAATTCATTTTCCTTACACAGAATATATGATATTTTCAAAGTTGAGAAAATATGGTTTTGTCCAATAAAGAAATTGTGGTTAGCACCACTGCTGGGAGGCTCAGCAAGCAGTGTCCCAAGCCAATGTCACCTGGACAGATGGCATTGCTGAAGCGACAGTAGAACGACTGCCAAGGTACTCAGAAAATCCCGCGACAGAACGTGTTGGTATTAAGCTGCGAAAGAGACCGGCCTCAGCGCTTATCGACATTCGTTTCTACATAAAGCATTTCTCTCGAGACTTTCGATTCGATATGTCAAACAAATAAAGAGCAAGAGAACGTATGTTTTTGTGAAACTCAGGTAATGTGATAGTCCATCTTCCCCATTCGATCACACCTAACTGAAACAATTAAATTGCATTACGGCGAATTAAGATCAGCTATCAGTCATGTAGATGTGAATTTCATTACGAAAATTGAGATCCGGATCGAATAAGAGCTGTCGACGGTCTAGAATTATGTTAAATTCATGTGAATTTGTCTTGTATTTCTGTAGTAAAATATTTTCGCCTTATGCAGAGGCGTTTTGACGTTTGATTAGCGTCATACTAAAGGCCTGACTATGCAGGAAACATATGTTAGTCAAACTCTTTAATATGGTACTAATAACACGTCAAAACCACTCTGCATAAGGACCTTTATGTCTATCGATGATCTGTTTTATATATTGCAAAAGAAAATATACTTCCAGTATGTCACGCTTAGCTATAAATGAGTGATGCAAACATTGAGTACGTTCACAAGAAACTGTGCATGATTTGTTAAAATATTAGTTAGTTGCAGTTCGGTGATAAGGAAAAGCAAAGCTTAAAAACTACTTTCCTACGAAATTTTGGATATACCTGAAGCTCGGGTGGATGTGATTTATTCTCTTTGGAATCTTCAGAACTACCTGACTGTGAACAGTTTCAGGATTACAAAGCGATTTTGCTAGGACGAAACTAGAGAATCTTCTTAAACTGTGTCCCACGTTCGATGGTAATCAGCTGCGGAATGAACAGACAGTCATCTTTTGCGACGGAAAGCATTATCTTCGACCTGTTAATTTTGTTCAATACATCTCATCAAACGGCCTGCAAGAAGTGTACCTATAATGACTTTGTTTGTTACATGTGTACTCAAGCATTCCAGTTATTACAATACCATGTAAGACAAGCGCATAGGTGCCCCGAAGAAAATCAAAACATTTTGGATGAATATAATGAGTAACAACAGACTTAGTGTGTTAGCTTCAATCGCTACAGAAATGAACTCTGAAGGATGTTAGTCAACGATACAGCTTTCAAGAATAAAGTAATTGATACATTTAATGAGAAGAAAAACTGGCATTTGGAATTAATTTACAAGATGATATAAGTAATGCAGATATTATTATTATAACATTGGGCCTACCCTATTGTAACTATCACCCTTCGCCATTGTTCTAAACATGGGTGGTTCAAGCATACACTGTAAAAAATTGTGTTATTTCAACGACATGCCTAAGTGTTAACACGATTGTGTTAAAATATAACACAAACAGGTGGTTAGAACAACTTGCTCTCCATTTGGAGTTATGTGTCGAATGCCGATAGTTGAAATGACACACAGCCTGTATGTTAAATTAACACAAGTGTAGAATCTTAGGTGTTGTTTTCTGCGTGATTGCCAAATATGTTGGACATTTAATTATAAAGGCTTATGTACTTAAGCTACAAACACAGTAGAAAGAAGTACTTAAACAAATCCAGGTATTCACAAAATTTCAATATCCAAACCGCGCAATGTGTTCTCAATTGTTTTACCTCTGAATAAATATGTCAACAGCGAAAAACAACACCGTATTATTGTGTCATTTCTACACTGCACTAGAGCTCACCAGTCAACACTGGGGATTATGTTTAAAAAATGGTGGAAAACGAGTAGAAACACGATTAAGAGGCAAACATACTATAAGGATATTTCTACCTAGGTATAGGTAAGAGTTTCCGATCATTCTTGAACAAGGTGTTGGGAAGGTTATGTTTCGTACCATCAAGAAATACTTCACAATAAATTTTGGGGAGGACGATAAAAAAGTTATGAAGATTTTCTAAATGAAGTGTTTTCTAGTTATTCTTATTTTAAAATTAGAATCTTCGGTAATTGTAAACATGCACACCACAAGCTTTTCCAACACAGAAAAATTGTTACATCATCAGAGCACACGGAGTTATTTCAACACCGAAATGGGTGTCATAGTAACACAGAAGTGAAGTCGAACTAACACCAAAGACGGTGTTTGTGCTGTGGTCTCACCTTGAATGTTAACACATGGGGTGTTTAATTAACACCAAAACGGTGTTACGTATATGGCTTTGACCTTGAATTATGACACAGATGGTGTGTTGAAATAACACAGGGGCTGTGTTATATTGATACATGACATGGTGTAATGTTAACACAAAATAATTACCACATTATACACTGTTATACTTTTTTCGTGTTGGTGCAACACCGCCACAAAGTAACACTCGACACTTTTCCCCACACTACTGACACTGACATGGTGTCGAATCAACACCGAAAATACTAACGCAAATCCGAATTTAACACCGCCCAACACCGGTTGTGTGTTAAAAATGCTACACACACCCTATGTTAAACGCCAACACCGCGGGTCTGTGTCGAATTAACACCGCATAGTGATAGTAACGCTGGAACCACTGCCCTGTGTTAAAATTGAGTTGAATTAATACAACAATTTTTTACTGTGTATTAATGAAATTTAATTCTTTCTACTGGTTTTATTCAGATTATTACAAGAGAAAAGTCAGCATGTTAACCGCTCATGATTACAGTACAAGAGAAATTTTGTGTAATATAATATTTAACTTCTAGAAAAGAATAACTCCCAAGCTTTATCTATTATACAAGAAATATGACATGTGGTTTACCATCAGTTTAATTTAATCCAATTTTAAAATATCATAAATCTCTAGTTTTGACTTGTCTTTTACTGCATTGTAATAATTAATGCATGAGCTTTGAATGTTTGTAAAAACCCTAAAATTAATCCACAACTGATGCAGTGAATTTTTAGTGCATAAGTAACGACGAGATCCGTGGGATCTCTTATTAATTAATTATTAAATATAAAAAGGAGCACAATTAATTTTGAAAGAAAAACTTGTTTTAATTATACATTATAGCTACAGGATATAGGGCACCATAGATGTAATAAAGAAAATAAAATTAAAAAATATAATCTAGTAAAAGTTAATTTTTAAGTTGTCCTAAAACTTCGATCTAGATTTTTAAAACTGGCTTCGTTACTGTACGTAAACCATGGGCTACAGAATCAAGTAATGGGAATTGGACCCGAGACTACAGCACTGAAAGCACGAAGGCAAATCATTGGGCAAAGCAGGAATTTGAAATAACAACAACTACAAAGTAAAAAATGGTTGTGTTAATTCAACTCAAATTTAACACAGGACAGTGGTTCCAGCGTAACTACCACTATGCGGTGTTAATTCAACAAGACCCCGCCGTATTGCTGATTAACACAAGGGGTGTGTTACATTTTTAATACACAACCGGTGTTGAGCGGTGTTAAATTCGGATCTGTGCTAGTATTTTCGGTGTTGATTCACCTTGTCAGGGTCGGTAGTGTGGGGAAAAGTGTTGAGTGTTACTTGTAGCGGTGTTACACCAACACGAAGAAAGTAACACAATGTGTAGTGTGTTAACTATTTTGTGTTAATATTACACCATGCCAATAGCAATATAACATAGTCCCTGTGTTATTTCAACATTATTTTCGTATTATGTCAACACACAATCTATGTCATTATTCAAGGTCAAAGCCATACAAGTAACACCGTTTTGGCGTTAATTCAACAGTCCCTGTGTTAAAATTCAAGGTCGGACTACCAGATTAACACTACCTTTGGTGTTAATTCGACTCCACTTCTATGTTATTATGACACCTATTTCGGTGTTGAAATAACTCCGTGTGCGGTGTTGAACTAACCATTTTTCTGTGTTGGAAAAGCTTGTAGTGTGCATGCTTAAGATTAGTGAAGATTCTAATTTTAAAACAAGAATAGTAAACTACAGAACACTTCATTTAGAAAACCTTCATAAACTTTTCTGTCGTCCTCCTCAACATTTATTGTGAAGTATTTTTTAATGGTGCGAAACTCAACCTTCATCAATATCTTGTTTAAGAATGATAGAAACTCTTACCTATATCCTTATAGTATGTTTGCCTCTCAATCGTGATTCTACTTGTTTTCTGCCATTTTTGAAATACAATACCCGCTGTTGACTAGTGAGTTCTAGTGCAGTGTAGAAGTGACACAGTAATACGGTGTTGTTTCTCACTGTTGACATATTTCTTCAGAAACATTATGTAAAACAATTGAAAACAGATTGCGCGGTTTGCACATTGAAATTTGGCGAATACCTGGATTTGTTTAAGTATTTCTTTCTACTGTGTTTGTCTGTAGCTTCAGTACATAAACCTTTATAATTAGATGTCCAACATATTTGACAATCACGCAGAAAACAACACCGAAGATTCTACACTTGTGTTAATGTAGCACACAGGCTGTGTGTCATTTCAACTATCGGTATTCGACACATAACTCCAAATGGAGAGCGAGTTGTTCTAACCACCTGTTTGTGTTATATTTTAACACAATCGTGTTAACACATAGACATGTTGAAATAACACAACGATTTTTTACAGTGTATCATCAAAAATAGCTAATAGTCCAGGAGCATATGTCAATATTTCCTAGTCCGTGGGATTTTGAATGAAGGGATGTTGCGGGTAGGTGGAATATCTTCATTAGAAGGTACCTAATCATGTGGTACCAGGTGGCAAGCCGAAAACCGTGGCAGGGGACCGGAAGGGGAGGAAAAATGGCCGCCAGTGACAGTTGTCTCTCTGGCTTTAAAGTGCTATAACTTCTACAACTTTTATACTAAAACCTTGAAGGTTGTGCAAATATGTAAATAAATCATCAAACATTCCATTTTAGAACAATTTGCTGCAATAGCAACGCCATATTTTAAATATGGCGCCCTTAAATTCCAAAATTCGGTATTATTTATTTCTTTTCTTTATATTCAAACGAAAATAACTCGTAAACTGCCACAGATACGCGAAATCACCTTGAAACAAATGTTGTGGGTCCATGTAAGGGTTTTCCAACGAGGTATACGCCATTTCTGTATCTTTAAAACTAACGGAGCTAGACTAGTTTATGTTACAGAATGTGTATACCTTATAGCTTTTAATATATAGCTAGTAAAATTAGGCGAAACCTGCAATTGTAAGTTCGTGAGTTTTGTGTGAAGGATCTTTACGGGTTGAGGGAATGCCTTCACTAGAAGGTACCTAATCATGTGGTACCAGGTGGCAAGTCGAAAAACGAGGCAGGGGACCGGGAGGGGGAAAGAATATGGCCGCCGGTGAAATTCGTCTCTCTAGTTTTAGAGTGCTATAACTTCTACAAATTATATATTAAAATTTTCGTGATTGTGCAAAAATATAAATAATATATTATAAATTTTATTTTATAACAATTTGGTGCCATAGCGACTCCATATTTTAAATATTGGCGTGCTTCAGTATCAAAATTAGATTATTATTTGTCCATTTCTTTATATTCAAAGGTAAACAACTTGTAAACAGCCACAGGTAGTCGGAATTGGCGTGAAATAAACTTGTAGGCCAGATAGGTGGCTTTGAAATGAGAGATTGATGTCGTATCTTTAAAACTAACACAAAATAACTAGTTAATGTAATGGTAGCTGTCAGAATTTGTGGGTTTAATAGCGAAAGCACAACACGAACATAAACTGAAAAGAAATGCAACATAATTTACCTTGGCTTTACGTACTTATATCTAATATCTCTAATATGATGCTCTGTGATACAATTAGTTTAGAAATATATCCTTGAATTACACAGTTTCGGATGTAAAAGAGTTACACCTACAGAAAATATTTATTCTTGTGAGAATTTTTTGTAACTAATAAGTATATACTATTGTTTATAATATGGATGATTTACTTCATTTAAATTAACCTTGGGGTTTGATTTACTTCATTTATCTATTGTTTAGAGAATCCACTTTCTATCTGACCCAATCGGTACTATAAAAAAACACTCAGTTCGTTAGTGGGTTTTTACTACTTGGTTTCTCACCTTAGCATTCCTTACACTGTATTTCTAAGGTCTCTCCCCTAAGATGTCACACCTATGATTTCTCACCTGAGCATTCCTTACACAATATTTTAAAGATGTCTACCCTATAATGTAACACTGATGTTTTCACACCTGAGCATTCCTTACATCATATTTTTAAGGATTCTCCCCTACGATGTCACACTTATGGTTTCTCACCTCAGCATTCCTTACACTATACTTTTAAGGTTTCTCTCCTATGATGTCACACCGATAGTTTTTCACCTGAGCATTCCTTATATACTATTTCTAAGGTTTCTCCCTTACGATGTAACTCGTATGTTTTCTCACTAGTCATCGTGAGTCTCATCACTGTCATCTTCTGAATCTTCCCATCGTAAGTCATGGTTTGCACACTGATCTTCATCTCCTCCACAAAGACACAGTTCTGTACATCGCATGGTCCGAGATCGACATTTGCATGTCAAAGAACATTTACTTACTGTGCAACCGCAGCGAAGCAACTGCAATACAGTCTCTGGAGCGCAAGGTAGTGTGCACATCACAGGAACAATATTATTTTCGTCACTGGTTTCTTCTTCCCATCCACAATCTAGTGGGCTTGGCAGATTTGGATGTGATTTTCCACAATAGTACTTGGAAGTTCAGCCTTTTAATGAAAGGTGTAAGAGCCGCTCTGGTTGGAGGAAGACCTGAGCCTTGAATGTCCCTTTTCGTGAATAGCCACCATCGTAGTTTCCCAATATCTTGAATTTTAGTGTTCGGCACATAAACATTGCAAATGAACTTCTCAATTAGCCTTTCATCATCGTTATTGAACTTACTAGAACCGAGGTTTCCAAGAGATGCAAGTATGTCAACTCCAGCGTTGTAAAATGCTTTCCAAAACATCTTCTTTGACTTCCTTGAAAATGCCCAGTAATATCACACCCTGAAATAGCATGGAATCCAAGTAAGACTTCTAATCTAGAAGATCCAAGAGAGATACGGATAGTATGAATATCTATCATTCTCTTATTAACTCCAACTCCAGTGACAAACTTCGTATTGGCAGGTAAGTGTCTAGACCACCACACACAAAGAACAAATATATCAGTATCTTGGGACATTATGTGGATGGTCTGAGCCTCTTGAGACGCTGCATAAAGACTGTGAAGTATTATTTTTGTATCTGCTTCTTCATGAATACTTTTAACTCATTGATGTCCTTCAATTCTGAAGATTTTGCTTCCGTCCTCCAGCTGGCAACTAAGCGTTTTCCCAATTTACTCGCATGAAGAATTTTTTCTGAAAGATAAGCAGTAAATGCATCTTTGGTTTTTGGATGAGATAAAAGATTTTTCATAGTGACATTTTTTATATTGGCAGAGTCAGATATCTTGTATTCGATTGTTGGGCTGTCTCTTGCTCTTTTCTTCCACATTGACATCTTTAATGACTTATTTCCATACGTATTGAAAACAAGGCGATTTTCATCGTATTTCAACATTGTTGACTTTAATCTTTTGCAGAATTCTGTAGACAAATCGAGACATGTGTTAACATGCGCTGGCTTTTTCAACGCTTGGAGTTCCGCCATGCTATCAAGAACAGCAACAGAGTAAGAAGTACTTGATTTGTGATTGAAGCTTCAGTGCAAGTAATTACGGGTGTTGTTGTATCTCTTTCTTCCAGTTCTACTCTTTGGTCAAGTCTTTTCATAAACGTAAGCAGAGTTGAAGCATTGGTAGGACTGCTATCAATCAAAGGTAGTCGACAAACTCTCGTTTTGGGCATGGTCTTGTTAAGAATCGAATTGTAAGCCGACCATGTCGGCACCACAGGAGATTCAGAGTTTGTTGTAGTTCTTCCAGAAGATTTCTTATACTGTTCTTCTGAATCTTCAAAATCATCAGTGTGCGATCGGAGAAATTGCAAACTTGCCATCATCCAGACTATGTCATCTCGTTCGTATCTTTGAATTAACTCAGAACTTTCCTCTGGAGACTTTGCTGAACTTACCAGAGAGGGATTTGACGGTCTTAATGATCCTGAGATGACGCAAGGTAGCATTTTAGACATTGATTCGGGTATCTTCTCGAGTGATCTAGTCGTAGGTTTTCCTGACAAACTGATTTGAGAAGATACATCTTCCTCCTGTTTCTCTTGATAAATAACCATAACAGTACCATGTAGAGTCCCTTTACCATATGGCAAGTATTCTTGGAAGTCAATATTATCTGCCGCACAATACACAAACCTTCCTGGAACAAGTTCTGATGGTATATAATGTCCACCTGAGGAATCCATACTCTTGATAATTTCATTTGCTATTTGAGTCTCGATACGAAGAATTTTGTTATATTAGATAGACACACCTGCGTGATGTAAAAACTGTACAATAAATTTACTTCGTGTTGCTGAGTGCATAGTGAGCCCAACTGCCACTTGTAATAGTAGATCATGAGTGTATCGTACATTGACTTTAGAGCTTT
Source organism: Thermobia domestica (assembly GCF_964235325.1). NCBI lineage: Eukaryota > Metazoa > Arthropoda > Insecta > Zygentoma > Lepismatidae > Thermobia > Thermobia domestica. The sequence goes on from NC_137471.1 coordinate 43,888,711, forward strand.
CTTTTATATATGCTGCTTGATGAGGAGACAATATTTCATACATGAACGTCTATGATAGTCTTTGACTTCTTTCATTGATTGCAAAATCTGCGTTTTCACATCCGATTTTATTCTCTCCTTTGCAACACCATTTGAACAAATGAAAGATCTCCTCTGGAATAGACTTCTTTACATCACTTTCACCCACAGTCCCAGTAAACGACCACTTTTCACTTTGGAAAGCATATTTTCTTAAAACGTCTGCTGCTTTAAAAAGAATCTTCGTATTTCTTCCAACATCATCAGAATCCTGTTCAGTGTTAGCTGGAGCAATATCGTTTGTAATCTTTAAAGAAATTCTTTGAGGCTCGTTCTTTCTCTTCGGATGGGAAAAAACATTTTCCAATTCTTCCTCTATCAAGGCTTTCAACTGTTTTCTAGTCAGAAGTTTATCGTCACTCAAATTATTGCTTTTAGCAATGGAATTATAAAGTTTCTCTACCTCACCCATTGACGTAACACGACCTTCATGAAGGAATTTGCTTAGTGAATAAATAAATTCTGTTTTGGTAGTCTCTTCACTCACAGAGCTAAGACCAGAATCCCTCTTGCCTTCGCTTTTCCGCAACACGTTAACAACATGAGTATTCCAGCAAGACTTGTGTGATCCTGTGCATGAGCACCTACAGGATCAATGCAGTTATTTTGAACACTTCATCCTATGACAAACTTACTGCTTCTTTCAAACGACTGCCGGATCGATCGTAGGCGATGACATACAGCGGGTTTCATCGTTTTCCTTCTTCGTCACAGAAGAAACATTTTGTTTTCTCATAAGTTGGTGTTTGTGATCTTGTAATATATGAGTTTGAACCCTCCGAGTCTTCATAATGTGTAATGGGGATTTCCTGCTGCTCTTTTTCAAACGATCTTCTAGTTCTTTCCATCATCTCCTTGTGTGTGCAGTTCTTATCAAGCAATCAGCATGCCATGGTGCATTTTTATTTCTTAGATCTTCACTTGTTACTTCACCCAAACGTCTATACAGTTCAATGTATTCTTTGTCCATCCATTCTGCTCTCAATTTTATACATTGTAGCGCTTTTTCATAATTGGAGGATTTCACAAGTGGTTCCTGTGTTTCCTCTTGACAAAAAATACACATGGAATAGTTTGTACTTAATTTTATTTTCTTCGCCGAAGGAGGTAGCTGCACTTGCAGATGACTTTTGATATTTTTCTCATGCTCTTCCATTTTCCTATTTCATTCTACTATACTGTTCATGCGTCCAACAAAGAAAAAATCTTTCAATGCCAAAGAACTAATAATAATAAAAACAAAAAACTATTATAAAGCTTCACACACACACACACACACACACACACAGAGAGAGAGAGAGAGAGAGAGAGAGAGAGAGCGGCGGCCATATTGTTTTCCCCCTCCCGGTCCCCTGCCACGGTATTCGGTTTGCCACCTGGTACCACATGATTAGGTACCTTCTAGTGAAGGCATTCCCTCAACCCGTAAAGATCCTTCACACAAAACTCACGAACTTACAAATGTAGGTTTCGCCTCATTTTACTAGCCATATATTAAAAGCTATAAGGTATACACATACTGTAACATAAACTAGTCTAGCTCCGTTAGTTTTAAAGATACAGAAATGGCATATACCTCGTTGGAAAACCCTTACATGGACCCACAACATTTGTTTCAAGGTGATTTCGCGTACCTGTGGCAGTTTACGAGTTATTTTCGTTTAAATATAAAGGAAAGAAATAAATAATACCGAATTTTGGGATTTAAGGGCGCCATATTTAAAATATGGCGTTGCTATTGCAGCAAATTGTTCTAAAATGGAATGTTTGATGATTTATTTACATATTTGCACAACCTTCAAGGTTTTAGTATAAAAGTTGTAGAAGTTATAGCACTTTAAAGCCAGAGAGACAACTGTCACTGGCGGCCATTTTGTTTCCTCCCCTTCCGGTCCCCTGCTACGGTTTTCGGCTTGCCACCTGGTACCACATGATTAGGTACCTCCTAATGAAGATATTCCACCTACCCGCAACATCCCTTCATTCAAAATCCCACGGACTTACAAATGCGCCTGGGCTATAATTATTATTAAGCATATCTTTTATCAGAAACGATCAGCACGAATTGGATCAAGGATGTTATAAAATAGAGTTTGTGCCCGTACTTCAAATTCATGAAGTCGTACATCACAGCTTCACCTCGCGATCTTTGTTGGCTCAACTTACAATCAATGCCTCGTAAGTTAAGGTTAGAAACTGCAATATTTTACAAGGTATTTCTTGAATGATAATGCCAAGTTCTAGCGCACGTGAATGATAATGCAAGAATTGGTTTAATAAGATTGTGAGAGAAAACTGGAGTACCCCGATAAAATCCATGGACACGATGTTGTCTACCACAAGCTTACTTAGCCGGTGTTAAAACCAAGGACCCTAAAGCATCAAAACTAAACGTTCTATCACTGAACTACCATGACCCTCTCAACGAGAATCACGAGCACGAACTCCACTATAGGTAATGAACCCAAACCTATTAATGCAAGCTCCACTGGGATCAGTAAGTTCAAGGTCCATTGACGGTAGTGAGCTCGAGCCTAGTTGACGGAAGTGAGCCAGTGCGAGTAAGCACGAGTTTAATTGAGATTAGTGAGTCTCAGTCCAAGTAGGCTCATGTTCGAAGAAGAAGGGAGCAGAAGCTCCAAGCACCTAGTGAGTGCGAGCCTCATTGAAGGATGTTAGACCGAGGCCAAGTAAGCGCGAGCCTCAACGAGAATATTGAGCGCGAGCTCCACTAAAGGTAATGAACCCGAATGTACATTAACGCACGCTCCACTGCTGTCAGTAAGTTCGAGTCCCATTGATGATAGTGAGCTCGAGCACAGCTGACGAAAGTGAGCTTACGCGAGTGAACATAAGCAGAGTGGGCGTGGGTCAATGAAAACTTGACCCACGACCCACTGACCCACCACCCACCGTGACCCACGATCCACTGACCTACCACCCACCGTGACCCACTCTGACCCACGACCCACCATGATCCACCACCCACGGTGACCCACTCTGACCCACCATCCACCATGACCCACTCTGACCCACCACCCACCATGACCCACTGTGACCCACCGTGACCCACCACCCACCATGAACCACTCTCACCCACTGTGACCTATTCTGACTAACCAAAATCCATCGTCATCAACTCTGAACACAATCCACGGCCTCTTCTGTACTGACAAAGAGTTTACACTTGAAATAAAACAAGACTAGGAAATAGTCACTAATCGGAGTTTGAATTTCTAGTCAATCGCTCAAGCACCACTCTGTTAGAATGACGGTGGATCTGACCTTTATGATATAAAATGGTAAAGTGTTTGTCAGTGAGAAAATTTAAATAGTTCGAGGTGGGGGGAAATTAGTGTGTGCCTAATATATACTTGTACTAAGAGAGTATTCTTGCAAGTGTTAATTTCTGAACGCATTCCAAAAGAAACTTCTATTCGCAGGAAAATACCCCTGTACAATTTGGAAAAGGTTATGGTTTCTCAGTTCACAGTATTTTTCTCACAAAAAACTTGAAAAATCAGTTTTTCATAGTTTATAAAGGTGCTCGGGTACTCTAAAGTATGCTCATAATTGTAATTTGTGTAATCACTAAAACACCACGTTAAATTTAAGTTATTAATTAAATTTAAATTATTAATTAAAAATAAGTTAAATTTAAGTTGTAATTATTATGAATATTTATTCAAAGTAGTTTACCTAAAGCAAAGAAGAGACTTACTAAAAATAGGTACAAAGTTGAATAACAGAAATAAGCCATTACTAATACAAGTATACATTTTCTATAACTTGAGATTTTCCACCTTAAAACAAATCTGAAATCGGGTTTATTTCCCGTTGGTAACTTTTTCGTGGTAAATCATCCGCAGTGGAATGATGTCCATCCTTCAGCCAAGAAATAACTAGCTCGTGTACTTTGAGCTTGTCTAGCGGTAGGCCATTAACATTGATGAACAACAAGTTAGACAATGTTTGAGCACTTAGTCTATTTCTAATATCAGTCATCTGTAAATTCATAAGGGGAAATCCCGTTCGCACTCTGTCGTGGAAATTGATAATACTTCTACCCGATTTCTGCAACTCCTCATCGACAATCTGCTTGTTAGACTTAAGTCAGATAACGATTTTTCTTAGTCAGTTTTGAAATATTCAGCAAGAAGTATAATCTCTATATCAGCAAGGTGCATTTCGCCAGCCCCCCCACCTTGGAGTTTCGAAAAAAAACCTATGCCAATCGTTTGTGCTACGTTTGTGCCGGAATGTACCGCAAAAATTTTCGTTTGTACCACTTCCGGTACGAAGTTATAATAGTTTTAAAGTGGGGGGGCTGGGGAAACGGCAGCCCCCCCACCTTGGAATTTCGAAACGAAACCTATGCCAATCGTTTGTGCTACGTTTGTGCCCGAATGTACCGCAAAAATTTTCGTTTGTACAACTTCCGGTACGAAGTTATAAGGGTTTTAAGGTGGGGGGGCTGGGGAAACGGCAGCCCCCCCACCTAGGAAATTCAAAACAAAACCTATGCCAATCGTTTGTGCTACGTTTGTGCCGGAATGTACCGCAAAAATTTTCGTTTGTACCACTTCCGGTACGAAGTTATAAGGGTTTTAAAGTGGGAGGGGGGGCTGGAGAAACGGCAGCCTCCAACTTGGAATTTCGAAACAAAACCTATGGCAATCGTTTGTGCTACGTTTGTGCCGGAATGTACCGCAAAAATTTTTGTTTGTACCACTTCCGGTACGAGTTATAAGGGTTTTAAAGTGGAAGGGCTGGAGAAACGGCAGCCTCCAAACTTGGAATTTCGAAACAAAAACTATGGCATTCGTTTTTGCTACGTTTGTGCCGGAATGTACCGCAAAAATTTTCGTTTGTACCACTTCCGGTACGAAGTTATAAGGGTTTTAAAGTGGGGGGCTGGAGAAGCGGCAGCCTCCAAACTTGGAATTTCGAAACAAAACCTATGCCAATCGTTTGTGCTACGTTTGTGCCGGAATGTACCGCAAAAATTTTCGTTTGTACCACTTCCGGTACGAAGTTATAAGGGTTTCAAAGTGGAAGGGCTGGAGAAACGGCAGCCTCCAAACTTGGAATTTCGAAACAAAAACTATGGCATTCGTTTTTGCTACGTTTGTGCCGGAATGTACCGCAAAAATTTTCGTTTGTACCACTTCCGGTACGAAGTTATAAGGGTTTTAAAGTGGGGGGCTGGAGAAGCGGCAGCCTCCAAACTTGGAATTTCGAAACGAAACCTATGCCAATCGTTTGTGCTACGTTTGTGCCGGAATGTACCGAAAAAATTTTCGTTTGTACCACTTCCGGTACGAAGTTATAAGGGTTTTAAAGTGGAGGGGCTGGAGAAACGGCAGCCTCCAACTTGGAATTTCGAAACAAAACCTATGCCAATCGTTTGTGCTACCTTTGTGCCGGAAAGTACCGTAAACATTTTCGTTTGTACCACTTCCGGTACGAAGTTATAAGGGTTTTAAAGTGGGGGGCAGGGCTGGAGAAACGGCAGCCTCAAAACTTGGAATTTCGAAACAAAAACTATGGCATTTGTTTTTGCTACGTTTGTGCCGGAATGTACCGCAAAGTTTTCGTTTGTACCACTTCCGGTACGAAGTTATAAGGGTTTAAAAGTGGGGGGGGGGGGCTGGAGAAACGGCAGCCTCAAAACTTGGAATTTCGAAACAAAACCTATGGCAATCGTTTGTGCTACGTTTGTGCCGGAATGTACCGCAAAAATTTTCGTTTGTACCACTTCTGGTACGAAGTTATAAGGGTTTTAATGTGGGGGGTCTGGGGAAACGGCAGCCCCCCACCATGGAATTTCGAAACGAAACCTATGCCAATCGTTTGTGCTACGTTTGTGCCGGAATGTACCGCAAACATTTTCGTTTGTACCACTTCCGGTACAAAGTTATAAGGGTTTTAAAGTGGGGGGGCTGGGGAAACGGCAGCCCTCCCACCTACGAATTTCAAAACAAAACCTATGCCAATCGTTTGTGCTACGTTTGTGCCGGAATGTACCGCAAAAATTTTCGTTTGTACCACTTCCGGTACGAAGTTATAAGGGTTTTAAAGTGGGGGGCTGGGGAAACGGCAGCCCCCCCACATAGGAATTTCGAAACAAAAGGTATGCCAATCGTTTGTGCTTCGTTTGTGCCGGAATGTACCGCAAAAATTTTCGTTTGTACCACTTCCGGTACGAAGTTATAAGGGTTTCAAAGTGGGGGGGCTGGAGAAACGGCAGCCTCAAAACTTGGAATTTCGAAACAAAACCTATGGCAATCGTTTGTGCTACGTTTGTGCCGGAATTTACCGCAAAAATTTTCGTTTGTACCACTTCCGGTACGAAGTTATAATAGTTTTAAAGTGGGGGGGCTGGGGAAACGGCAGCCCCCACCTTGGAATTTCGAAACGAAACCTATGCCAATCGTTTGTGCTACGTTCGTGCCGGAATGTACCGCAAAAATTTTCGTTTGTACCACTTCCGGTACGAAGTTATAAGGGTTTTAAAGTGGGGGGCTGGAGAAAAGGCAGCCTCCAAACTTGGAATTTCGAAACAAAAACTATGCCAATCGTTTGTGCTACCTTTGTGCCGGAATGTACCGCAAAAATTTTCGGTTGTACCACTTCCGGTACGAAGTTATAAGGGTTTTAAAGTGGGAGGGGGCTGGAGAAACGGCAGCCTCCAACCTTGGAATTTCGAAACAAAACCTATGCCAATCGTGTGTGCTACGTTTGTGCCGGAATGTACCGCAAACATTTTCGTTTGTACCACTTCCGGTACGTAGTTGTAAGGGTTTTAAAGTGGGGGGCAGGGCTGGAGAAACGGCAGCCTCCAACCTTGGAATTTCGAAACAAAACCTGTGCCAATCGTATGTGCTACGTTTGTGCCGGAATATACCGCAAGAATTTTCGTTTGTTCCAGTTCCGGTACGAAGTTATATGAGTTTTCAAGAGGGGCTGTGGTAACGGCAGCCCCGCACCCAGTAATTTCGAAATGAAACCTATGCCCACTCTTTGCACTACTTTTGAACAGGAACGTTTCGCTAAACTCTTTTCTGTATCACTTCCGATACAAAGATACGAGAGTTTCAAGCTACGGGGCTGCCGTTTTGATGCCCCTGTAACGGGATAGACGTACCTCCCGTAAAACATACCCCCGGTAAAAAAGTACTAGGATAGATATACCCCCCGGTAAAACAGTCCTGGGACAAACGTACCCCCGGTAAAAAAATCCTAGGACAAATGTACCTCCCCGGTAAAATAGTCCCACAGATAAACATACTCCCGGGTAAAACTGTCCTAGGACAGATATACCCCCCGGTAAATGTATCCTAGGATAGATATACCCCCCGGTAAAACTATCCTAGGACAGATATACCCCCGGTAAAACATCTCGCCAAAAGAGACAACAATCAAATTTTTCGATGAATCTTATTCACAAAAGGAAAAATTGTTCACTCACAATAGGGGGTAAATCTATCCTAGGATATTCTTACCCCCCTGTCGGTTTTCCTTAAACTCAAAGAAAATGAAGACAAAAAATATAATATTAATACCATATTGAAGTGTACATCTACATCAGTGAACATATACCGGGGGGTAAATCTATCCTAGGATATTCTTACCCCTTGTTGGTTTTCCTTAAACTCAAAGAAAATGAGGACAAAAGATATAATATTAATACCATATTGAAGTGTACATCTACATCAGTGAACATATACCGGGCGTAAATCTACCCTAGGATATTCTTACCCCCCGTCGGTTTTCCTTAAACTCAAAGAAAATGAAGACAAAAGATATAATATTAATACCATATTGAAGTGTACATCTACTTCAACGTTTAGCACTTCAGCCATGTCTAATCGGTCAGATACGCTGCCAAAACATTCACCAACAAATAAGCACTTTATATTCTTCTTCTCGTTAACAATATGAAGTTTTTACGGGAAACGTTACTCAGTATGCCATAAACAAACCTATTATTGGCGCAGCTCACAGTTATTCCACAAGACTGACGTAAACGGACGGGTTGGGTCTCACAGACCGAAAGCAATTTCAATCCTCACTCGTACACAGACTAATTGCAACTGAAGTAACATATGCATATTCCTGACATCTAGTGACATTACCTGAAAGGTATAGAGAAGGACTTAACAATAGCTTAAAATCGTTCAGAAATGCAGTACTTTTAAATATGCTTGGGTCTGTGAGACCCAACCCGTCCGTTGTAGGGTTAATACCATATTGAAGTGTACATCTACATCAGTGAACATATACAGGGGGGTAAATCTATCCTAGGATATTCTTACCCCCTGTCGGTTTTCCTTAAACTCAAAGAAAATGAAGACAAAAGATATAATATTAATACCATATTGAAGTGTACATCTACATCAGTGAACATATACCGGGGGGTAAATGTATCCTAGGATATTCTTACCCCCCTGTCGGTTGTCCTTAAACTCAAAGAAAATGAAGACAAAAGATATAATATTAATACCATATTGAAGTGTACATCTACATCAGTGAACATATACCGGGGGGTAAATCTATCCTAGGATATACTTACCCCCTGTCAGTTTTCCTTAAACTGAAAGAAAATGAAGACAAAAGATATAATATTAATACCATATTGAAGTGTACATCTACATCAGTGAACATATACCGGGGGGTAAATCTATCCTAGGATATTCTTACCCCCCTGTCGGTTTTCCTTAAACTGAAAGAAAATGAAGACAAAAGATATAATATAAATACCATATTGAAGTGTACATCTACATCAGTGAACATATACCGGGGGGTAAATCTATTTTAGGATATTCTTACCCCCTGTCGGTTTTCCTTAAACTCAAAGAAAATGAAGACAAAAAATATAATATTAATACCATATTGAAGTGTACATCTACATCAGTGAACATATACCGGGGGGTAAATCTATCCTAGGATATTCTTACCCCCTGTCGGTTTTCCTTAAACTCAAAGAAAATGAGGACAAAAGATATAATATTAATACCATATTGAAGTGTACATCTACATCAGTGAACATATACCGGGGGTAAATCTACCCTAGGATATTCTTACCCCCCGTCGGTTTTCCTTAAACTCAAAGAAAATGAAGACAAAAGATATAATATTAATACCATATTGAAGTGTACATCTACATCAGTGAACATATACCGGGGGGTAAATCTATCCTAGGATATTCTTACCCCCTGTCGGTTTTTCTTAAACTCAAAGAAAATGAAGACAAAAGATATAATATTAATATCATATTGAAGTGTACATCTACATCAGTGAACATATACCGGGGGGTAAATCTATCCTAGGATATTCTTACCCCCCTGTCGGTTTTTTTTAAACTCAAAGAAAATGAAGACAAAAGTTATAATATTAATACCATATTGAAGTGTACACCTACATCAGTGAACATATACCGGGGGGTAAATCTATCCTAGGATATTCTTACCCCCCTGTCGGTTTTCCTTAAACTCAAAGAAAATGAAGACAAAAGATATAATATTAATACTATATTGAAGTGTACATCTACATCAGTGACCATATACCGGGGGTTAATCTATTCTAGGATATTCTTACCCCCTGTCGGTTTTTCTTAAACTCAAAGAAAATGAAGACAAAAGATATAATATTAATATCATATTGAAGTGTACATCTACATCAGTGAATATATACCGGGGGGTAAATCTATCCTAGGATATTCTTACCCTCTGTCGGTTTTCCTTAAACTCAAAGAAAATGAAGACAAAAGATATAATATTAATTCCATATTGAAGTGTACACCTACATCAGTGAACATATACCGGGGGGTAAATCTATCCTAGGATATTCTTACCCCCCTGTCGGTTTTCCTTAAACTCAAAGAAAATGAAGACAAAAGATATAATATTAATACCATATTGAAGTGTACATCTACATCAGTGAACATATACCGGGGGGTAAATTTATCCTAGGATATTCTTACCCCCGTCGGTTTTCCTTAAACTCAAAGAAAATGAAGACAAAAGATATAATATTAATACCATATTGAAGTGTACATGTACATCAGTGAACATATACCGGGGGGTAAATCTATCCTAGGATATTCTTACCCCCCTGTCGGTTTTTCTTAAACTCAAAGAAAATGAAGACAAAAGATATAATATTAATATCATATTGAAGTGTACACCTACATCAGTGAACATATACCGAGGGGTAAATCTATCCTAGGATATTCTTACCCCCTGTCGGTTTTTCTTAACCTCAAAGAAAATTAAGACAAAAGTTATAATATTAATACCATATTGAAGTGTACACCTACATCAGTGAACATATACCGGGGGGTAAATCTATCCTAGGATATTCTTACCCCGCTGTCGGTTTTCCTTAAACTCAAAGAAAATGAAGACAAAAGATATAATATTAATACCATATTGAAGTGTACATCTACATCAGTGAACATATACCGGGGGGTAAATCTATCCTATTATATTCTTACCCCCCTGTCGGTTTTTCTTAAACTCAAAGAAAATGAAGACAAAAAAATATAATATTAATATCATATTGAAGTGTACATCTACAGCAGTGAACATATACCGGAGGGTAAATCTATCCTAGGATATTCTTACCCCCCTGTCGGTTTTCCTTAAACTCAAAGAAAATGAAGACAAAAGATATAATATTAATTCCATATTGAAGTGTACACCTACATCAGTGAACATATACCGGGGGGTAAATCTATCCTAGGATATTCTTACCCCCCTGTCGGTTTTCCTTAAACTCAAAGAAAATGAAGACAAAAGATATAATATTAATACCATATTGAAGTGTACATCTACATCAGAGAACATATACCGGGGGGTAAATCTATCCTAGGATATTCTTACCCCGCTTTCGGTTTTTTTTAAACTCAAAGAAAATGAAGACAAAAGATATAATATTAATATCAAAAGTAAGTGAACATCTACCTCAATGAACATACCGGGGGGTAAATCTACCCTAGGATATTCTTACCCCCCTGTCGGTTTTCCTTAGACCCAAAGAAAATGAGGACAAATGATATAATATTAATACCATATTGATGTGTACATCTACATCAGTGAACATATACCGGGGGTAAATCTATTCTAGGATATTCTTACCCCCTGTCGGTTTTTCTTCAGCTCAAAGAAAATGAAGACAAAACATATAATATTAATAGCATAGTAAGGTGTACCAGCCCAATTGGAAATATTTATTACCATTTAATTTTACGGCTAAACAACGTTGTTGGAATAAATAGATATTTTTTTATGAATCGTTAAATATTGATCACTTTTAATAAATTTAAATTTTAAATAATAGAGCGTGATATTTGTACTCTACGAACTCGGTGTGTTTTCCCTGCACTTTACACACACACGCACAAACAGACTCACACACACATACACAGAGGGAGAGAGAGAGAGAGGAAGAGGAGAGAGAGAGAGGGAGAAAATGAGAAACACTGTAAATTTTTCCTTCCCAACTTGAAATTTTAGAACATGTTCTGGTTCCTGAAATCTTATTTTAGAATTATAATTTCTTGCTAACTAACTTTACTGTACAAAAATTCAAATTTCTAGCTGAATGTGCAGTTAAATATAGTGGAAAATTTTCTACCTAACATCACTGTACAAAATGTCCAAAATTGTCCGGCTTGTGAAGAGTTTTTTCAGTTGTTTGTATATCAGAATTAAAATTTTCCGATCTATGAAAATTCCTTTCACTTGTTACTTCAAAGCAATAAAACTTTTCGATTTACTTGTTGCTTCAAAATGATGGCAATTTTCCGACCCATAAAAGGTTTTACAATTTTTTCATTAGTGATGTGCGCAAGAGTCTTGGTCTTGCAGTTTTTGCAAGAGTCTTGCATGCAAGACCAAGACCAAGACCAGGAATCCCGATGCAAGACCAAGACCAAGACCAAGGGGTGCAGGACCAAGACCAAGACCAAGACCATACCTGCAAGACCAAGACCAAGACCAAGACTCTTGCGCAAGAGTCTTGCACAAGTACCGGTTCGGTGGTAAGGGAGTCACGTGTTGTTATACGGGTCCCTGGTTGGATTCTAGCTTGTGCCATGGGAACTTTTTGGTGGGTAAACACCGTGTGCGTGGGTTTTGTCGGGGTTTTGATGTTTCCTCCTACTTTCTTCATTCCACCATTTCAGTCATTTTTCGTCATTACCGTCTCCCTTAGCCTGGATGCATAATCGTGGGACGTTAAACTAGATATTTCGTTTCGTTTCAAAACATAGTATTGTTTTTCTTCCAAAACTAAAGAGAAATGTAGTATTGAACATTGGTAATACCATATACCATAGGTGTCGACTACATGGGTATGGCCTTGGCTCCGAGACTCAAGCATCCGTTGGAAATTTTAATGTGTGCTCATAAAGTTAATATCGAAACAATATTTTCATGACATTGACAACAACTTAGTACATGTGACCGCAAGTTTGATTTCATGAACGGATGCTTATACGTTGAATAATTGTTTATCAATATAACTTTTAGCCTCCTTAGGTATACGACACATCGAGGATTGAGCGATATAACATTATACTACAACAATAAATCTATATTATAAAATTAAAACTGACTATTTTTGTGACTCATAATCTCTTGAACCACCCGACCGATCCTGATCAAATTTTCAACATAGATAGAGTTTGGGCCTCTAAATGTTTTCATCATTTCACTTTGACGGTAAAACTTAGGGGAGGGGAGAAGGAGTTATAAAATAATAAATAAAACTTAATAACTTAAACCAAACGAGCAATCTCGATCAAATTTTTAACACAGATGAGGTTCAAGCCTGGCATGTTATATCAGTTCACTTTGACGGAGCAACGTAGGGGAGGGGGAGATGTACAAAAATCAATATGAATAAAAATAAAAGTGACTAACTTTGTGACTCACTAACTCTTTAACCGATCTCAATCAAATTTTTTAACATGTATGAGGTTCTTTCCTGGAAAGTTTTTTAGAGTTTGTTTCACTTTGATGGTAGAACCTAGGGGAGGAGGAGGGGAAGGGGATATATATATATATATATATATATATATATATATATATATATATATATATATATATATATATATATATATATATATATATATTTGGTCTAGGAATTAATTCGTGCGGGTGGACAAAAGATGGCGCAACGAACGGAGCGTCCCACAGTTCCGTGTATCCACACATGTGTTGCAAACCCCTGTCATCGCGTATCGTTCATAGTATAGGGCAGTGGATTAAAGCGTCAACAACACCAGTTTGTAGTTAAGTGAACATGGCGCAATTTGTGCCTGATAAAGTGTTTTTGCGGGGTGTCCTGCTGCATTACTTTAACATGCAGAAAAGTGCGACTGAAAGTCATCGTATTTTGGTGGAAGTGTATGGTGACCATGCTCTAGCTGAGCGAACGTGTCAGAAGTGGTTTGCACGGTTTAGAAGTGGTGATTTCGGCTTGGCAGACCAAGAGCGAGCTGGACAGCCAAAAAAATTTCAAGACGAAGAATTGACAGCATTGCTCGAGCAGGATTCGTGTCAAACGCAGGAACAACTTGCAGCAGCATTAGGCGTTGATCAAACAACAGTCTCCAAACGCTTGAAAGCCATGGGAATGATTCAAAAGATGTCACATTGGGTTCCACATGAATTGAAAGACAGAGACGTTGAAAGACGAAAAACCATGTGCGAATTGCTGCTTCAACGACAGAGCAGAAAGGGGTTTCTGCATCGAATTATTACGGGTGATGAGAAGTGGATCCATTACGAGAACCCTAAACGAAAAAAGGCCTGGGTGAAACCAGGTGAACCAGGTCCATCACAACCAAAACGAGATATTCACTGTGCAAAGGTTATGCTGTGCATATGGTGGGATATGAAAGGTGTGGTGTACTATGAGCTGCTGCAACCGGGTGAAACTATGAATGGAGAATGTTATCGACGACAATTAATGCGTTTGAAGCAAGCTCTGGCTAGAACACGACCAGAATGGGAGAACAGACATGATAAACTTATTGTTCAACATGATAACGCTCGCCCACATGTCGCAAAACCGGTCAAAACCTATTTAGAAAATGTCGGATGGGAAGTTTTACCCCACCCGCCGTATTCACCAGACGTTGCTCCTTCGGACTACTACTTGTTCGATTGCATGAACAACGATTTGATTGGACAGCGGTTTACTTCTTCAGAAGATATCGAAACATGGGTCTCTGACTGGATCGCTTCCAAGGATGAGGACTTCTTTCGCCACGGAATCCGTACATTGCCTGACAGATGGGCGAAAGTGGTGGCTAGCGATAGACAATATTTTTCTTAAGGTATTTATGTATTTTGTGTTTGTACTACAGCTTCAATGTGTGCGTACCAACCGCACGAATTAATTCCTAGACCAAAATATATATATATATATATATATATATATATATATATATATATATATATATATATATATAAAATAAATAAAACTTAATAACTCTTGAACCACCCGACCGAACTCGATCTTATTTTCAACATAGATGAGGTTCGGACCTGAGATGGTTTCTGTCATATGACTTTGACAGTGCAGTTTAGGGGAGAGGGAGAGAAAAGATATTTAAAAATGATCTAAAATGACCGACATTAGAATGGAAACTATAGTTTTGGGGATCGCTGAGATAAACAATGATACTTCCGATGCTGTTTAAATCAAAATTCATCCCCGTAGCTTGGCGGAGGGGAGGGGAGAAATATAAAAATGATCGAAAATGATGAATATTAGAGTCTAATTCATAGTTTTTGAGGTCGCTGAGTTGAATACTGAGACTTCCTATACCGTTTACGACCAAATTCAGCCCCGTAACTTGGGGGAGAGGGAGATACATAATAATGATCAAATATGACCAAATATTAGTGCCGAATCCATAGTTTTCGGGGTCTCTAGCACGAACAGTGACACTTGTGATGCCGTTTAAATCCAAATTCAGCCCCGCAACTTGAGGAGGAGGAGGAGAGAGAAACATAAAAATAATCGAAAATGACCGATATTAGAGAGCGCTTTACTAATAGTAAAAAAGTGATTATTATACTAACAATATCTAAAATTCTTCTTTTTTGCTCCTACTGCTAATATTTCTAACACCTTCTGATTCGTTTTCGTTCAACACAGCTAATTCTCTCCTTTTCTCTCCATGTCCATGTTTCGAAAGTCTGCAATTTTTTCATCGCTTTTGCGTAATGTGAATATTTCTGTCTCATAGAGTACATATTGGAATCAGTAAAACAAAGTTTCAATACTTAATTGGAAGTTTGTTTAATACAAGGATGAGCTAATCGTGGTTGAAAAGGACATACTGACGTCTTTAGAGTGTAAAAATAATTTTGCAATTCATGGTATTTCAATAATGTGTGCCGTCTGATTTTCTTTCATGCGTCTCAGGGATAGCCTCCCCAGTTTGGAAACCAGTGGATGTTTGATCTGTTAAAAAATATAAACAGATTACGAAATGCAATGATTTAGGCATATCTTATAAGTAGTGAAACGTGGGCACCCATTAAAAAAATAAAGGTCATCAGCTATGTTGTACACTATCATCATACTTACACGACGTTAAATTATATTACATTTAGAAACATACATTGTATTTCCGTTACTACTGGTGCATTGTAGAGTTTATTATCCCTTATATCCATAGTAAAATTTACCTATGAAAAGCTTGAGATTTCTTAAATGCAAGACTTGCAAGACTCTTGCATGCAAGACCAAGACCAAGACCAAGACTGGGTGTGCAAGACCAAGACCAAGACCAAGCGTTCCAATGCAAGACCAAGACCAAGACTGGATGTGCAAGACCAAGACCAAGACCAAGACCACCCCGGTCTTGGTCTTGGTCTTGCATTTGCTCATCACTATTTTTCATACAGGCTACCAATTTTTCTATTCATGAAAAATTGTTTCACTTGTTCCTACATAGTACTGAATATTCTCTGAGCCATGAAAATTTTCAGATTCTTTAAACGATCTTTCACTTTTTACCATTTCTACTCATGAATTCTATCAATTTTATGATTACTGAGGAATCGTTACTTGATCACTGCTGCTTTTTAGAACGGAAAATTTTCCGGAAAAATATGGAAGAAAGCTTTCCAGCTCACATCACGGCTAAACAACGATGTAGGAATAAGTGCAGTATGTTTTTTATGAATCGGAAAATTTTCATCACTGTTCACAACATTAAAACTCTAGATGTCATATTAGCACTTATTGCAGCAACATACTTCACACTCCAACCTTTTCCTCATTTCTGTTGTTCGGACATTTGTTCTCAGGCGTTTACGTTTTTGTGAATATCTCAGATTATATTTGTTCTATCGAAATGAAAATTGCGGAATAAATCTCTATTTCAAATTTCCTTTAGATATAAGAAGCTACTGAGTCATAATGTTATAGGCATCACTTTTTTACTTTTCTAATAGAAAGAAACCCCAGACCCCCAAGCGTTACCGGACCAAATGTCCTTTGGACGAAATGTGCTTTGAACTAAACATCTCTGGACGAAATGTCCCTTGGACCAATTATCTTTTGGACGAAATATCCTTTGGAGCAAATGTTTTTGGACGAATTGGCCTTTGGACCAATTACCAATTGTCCTTTGGACGAAATGTTCTTTGGACCAATTGCCTTTTGGGCGAAATGTCATTTGGACCAATTGCCTTTTGGAGCAAATGTCTTTGGTTGAAATGTCCTTTGGACCAATTGTCTTTGGGCGAAATGTTCTTTGGACGAATTGTCTTTTGGACGAAATGTCATTTGGACCAAATGTCTTTTGGACCAAATGTCTTTGGACGAAATGTCCTTTGGACCAATTGTCCTTTGGATAAAATGTCCTTCGGTCCAATTGTCTTTTAGATGAAATGTCCTTTGGACCAATTGTCTTTTCGACGAAATGTCCTTTGGACCAATTGTCTTTTGTACGAAATATCCTTTGTACCAATTGTCTTTTGGACAACTCTAAGCGGCAAAATACTTTTTATATCTCGAATTTGTCTTTAAATCTTGATATATATATCTTCTACATCTGAATGCCCCCCCAAATTTACAGAGAAATCGGCGCTTTTTTATAAGGGGCTGAGCCCCCTAGGATATCAATACACGTGCATTGAATTATTTGCTTTCTCTGTTTATTTTTCGGAAATAAAAGTTTTAAGAGCAAAGATTTTTGATTTTCGAAGAAAATTTGTTTTTTTCATTTGCTCAACCTAATTGTTCTAATTAATAAACCGCGTTCTCCTGATATTTTTGTGGCATAATTATTAATGACGTATTTTCTCTTCATATCGTACCCATTCTTTCCTTATTCTGTGATTTTATTTTCGTATATATAGCACGAAGAGAGAAAGGAGCGCTGGGATTGGTATAAAATGTTGATATAAAAAGGTTGGGAGGTGAAGCACTATAGTAAGGACTTGGTAAACAAAATAAAAGAGCCCCGAATAAGATTCAAATCAGCCGTCATCCTCTTGACTCATTCTTCACATAGTGTCTTACTAATAATGTTATGTACAGGGAAAGTCAAAATGATGGATTTTGTTTCAGAAATTTATAATGTATTTATATATATATATATTAGGTTCATAAATAACCATATAGCATATATTCAAAGTCCCCAACATGGCGATATTTATAGCTGAAAAAGAAAGACTAGATATACCTGTATAAAGGGCCTCATTACTTTCAACAGCTTAGGGCCCCATGAATCCTAAATCCGGCACTGAGCACACTTGAGATTAGTTTTTATTTCTAAACGGTTGAAGTGGTTTAATTTTATTGTGGACAGAGTTGGACCATTTCCATGGAAAGGGAGATAGCACAGGTATTTTGAGTGAGCCATACCAGTTGGTCAGAGGGGGTGTATTGCGCCATTCATAGACATTTGCTGCTATAGACATCTCATATTATGTCTGCAACTACTTTTGATTTTACTAGTAGTAACTATAGCATAAGAACTCTTCCATCCGTACGTAGATATAAAAGAGGACAATTGAATGACCCATTATCGTTCAGGCAAAATTACTATAAGTACAGTAGAATTTACCACTCTTTATTCAGATAATGTAAACTGTAAGGATTCGTGTGGTCCCGCGTAGCGTAGTTACTAACTCTCTCGCCTTTGGTGCGAAGGTCACGGGTTTGATATTCATAGGGTTGGTTTATAACAGCTTTGTCGGGCCAGCCATCATGATGGACGTTTTTCCTGGTTTTTCCTCATTTACACAAGGCAAATAGCTGGATAATACCTAACATTCAGGTCCCTGGCTGCTTCCTTCCTTCCTCAATCCTTTCTTCCTTTCCCCGGATATTGCGCTCGCCTAGAGGCGTCGTCTCTCATACTTGACGGGCTTAAGGCCGTAGATGAGAGTAATGCTCATAAATATGTATAAATAAATAAATAATGTAAGGATTCATTTAAGTTGGAGATGTGAAATTAGGCATTTACTCTCTTACCTAAAATTATAGTTTCAACATTTTTTAAGGTGTCGCACCTAAAATTATAAAGCATATATTTTCTTGAATATTAAAATTAGCCACTATTTATTCAGAAAACATCAAACGTAAGGATTCGTGAAAATTGTGGGTGAAAAAGTTCGCATTTAATCTCTTAACTGAAAATAATGAAATCCGTGTTTCAGCGTTTTAAAAAGTTTCGCTCCTAAAAGAAGGGGCAATTTCTTGAATATTAACGTTTCTCATTATTTAATCAGAAAATACCAAATGTGAGAATTCGTTTAATTTGGAAGTATTAAATTTAGTATTTGAACTATCTAAAAATTGTGGCATACGTGTTTAAGCATTTATGGAAATTTCGAGCCTATGGGAAGAAAGGGAATATTTTTTTGAATATTAAAATTACCCACTATGTATTCAAAAAAATATCAAGTAATAGCATTCATTAAAGTTGGACATGTGAATGTTTGCATTTAAGCTCAGTAAAAATAACATATTACGTGTTTCAGAAAGTTACGTTCCTAAGTAGTGAAAGAGAGTATCTTCATGGATATTCAAGTTACCCTCTATCCGCTCAGAAAATAACAAATATAAGGATTTACTTAAGCTGGAGGTGTGTAATTCGTTTGAACTCTTACCAAAAAGAAACAAATGGAATACGTGTGCAGCGTTTTCGAAATTCCACTCCTAAGGGGAAAAGGTGTACTATTCCTATCATATTAACTCTAGGAGGACCAAGGTGGGTCAAATTTGCCCGCACTTCCTATTTCTCTTTGCTCTGAACAAATCAATTTTTGAACATTTTTTATTTTTTGTGTTTGATTATTTTTTGTGTTTCCTTCTGTTAGTCCTAACTTAAATTTAGTTGTACAGCGGGGGACACTTCTAAATGGTACAGCCATATGGAGATTTACGGCTAAGGTGTACCATTTAGAAGTGTCCCCCGCTGTACTAGAATGTATACTATCATGGTAATTTACGAAAAAAAATGTAGCGCGGGTGATTGGTCAATACATTTGTAAGCAACATAGAATTGATTAGAGAACTACGGTATTACTCCAGTAATATCTTTGTAATCTTGTATGTTCATTGCATTCATGATTAAGCTAATAAAATCTACTTTCAGATATTGATCAAACATAACACTGGCAGATTTAGTATTGTAATTTGTCCACAAATGATAATGTATTTAATGGCACTTCATATCTGCTAAACAAATGTCTGTAGCCTGTACTAAGATATATATTTGAAATATTTCGTATTAAAATAAAACTTCAGAAGATTCAATATAATTTTAAAACTCATACTTATTAGTAGGTCATTAAACAACTTGAAATTATATTAGTAATGGTTAAAATGGTTTTTACAACCTCGGGCAAAAAATTGACCCTCTTGGTTTTCCATGTGTCAGATTACACCTCGGTCTTTCTATGGTAACGTTCCCATTATGTATCGAGAAAAATGTAAAAATGTAAAAATTTCCTTAAAGCGTAAGTGCGAAATTTGGCAACTAAAAAGTTAGCTAAAAAATTTAATATGTATTTTGGCATTTTTGATACTTCGGCTCGTAAGTGGAGGAAAGTGAGCAGTATTTATAATATTAAAATTTCCCTGTATTTATTCACAGAATAACAAATATATGGATTTGCTTAAAAACTACTTTCTAAATATTGGTTAACTCATTCGAAGTATTCGGTAATTATGTTTCGAAAGGGGAAAACTGGACAATTTCTAATATATTCTCATTTTATACATACGAAATGGCTAAAGCGAGGAAGTGATTTAACCGTTTAAAATAAAGTTTTGACCAAAGTACTTGGGTCGACCTGGGATTTTTTCGGCTCTTTTTGACTGAAATGTGTATCCTAAGTGAGAAAGACAGAACAATTTTTTTCAAGGAATATTCGCTGCACCGGTTGTTACATTTGTATCATATGGGTCAATTAATAAAGTTGATTTTTTTTTTTTACATTTCACCTTGATTCAAATACTGGGAGAAAAGTTTTCATAATACCTTCCAAATATTTTTCTGTAAACGTATTCTTCCCGTGTGAGGAACGGTATTTTACATACTTTGCATGTTTCAAATAAAGATACTTGAAAGAAAACTGCTATTTCGTTTTGATGCTCGATTAAGAACGCACTAAAGCTTCCAATACATTTGTAACTTCAGATCAGTTAATCTTTCTCGCGCGGCATAACCGTGGGACGTAAAACTCAAAGATTTCATTTCATTCTTTCTCGCGCCTTGAAAAGTTATTATCAACAGATTCACGAGATACGCGAATTATTTTGTTTTAGTACAGAAAAATAGTTTAAATATATCAGGAAAATTTATTCATTTGGTTTTCATTATTAAACATTTTTCGTGGGAAATGGGTACCATAAAGTGGAAAACGAAAAGGGCATTTGCCCGGTTGCCCAGCGGACAAGTCCACCTCTGATTCAGGACATTGAAAATCATCATTCACGGAGATAAGTTTACAAGAACTGAATAAGTATCACGTAGCTACATTACACAGAAGAACATTTAAATGTATTATAATTGTAATATGCACTGCTCGTCATTACAAACGTTACATTAAGAAGAAGACAAGATAGCAGCCCAAACTTAGAAGACAGATAAATTAAGGTTTCATTAAAATATTACAGTATCCGCTTAGTATAATTAGTACAAGATAACCACAGTGAAGCAGAACTGCTAAAAGTTAATAACGTGTGAGCAAAGCATTTGCTTTCAGAAAACCTGCAGCACGACGAATGCGTAGAGGAGGCAATCAACTGACAAGCAACGACAGCACATCTCATAAGCAATAACTATAGGAGTTCACTAGCGTGAGAGGAAACATAAGATAATATATTAGACTTGTTCAAACGGCGAGAGAACTGTTGAAGGAATTGTCCAAACAATCGGATACATTACTCTAGCTGGACAGTGTACGTATGACCCTGCTGGAATGACGTCCACTTGACTATGCACCTGAACTAAAGAAACCAAAATCACGAAAAAAACACCTAGTTGGATGTCAAATTTTAACGTGTATAGGAAATACAAACGTCCAAGGAATCAAACAACACCACATAATACTGAAAGAAAAAATGAGATTTGTTTTATCTTCTTTGAGTTCAAGAAAAACCGACAGGGCGGTAAGAATATCTTAGGACAGATTTCCCCCCGGTATATGTTCACTGACGTAGATGTACACTTCAATATGGTATTAATATTATATCTTTTGTCTTCATTTTCTTTGAGTTTAAGAAAAACCGACAGAGGGTAAGAATATCCTAGGATAGATTTACCCCCCGGTATATGTTCACTGATGTAGATGTAAACTTCAATATGGTATTAATATTATATCTTTTGTCTTTATTTTCTTTGAGTTTAAGAAAAACCGACAGGTGGGTAAGAATATCCTAGGATAGATTTACCCCCGGTATATGTTCACTGATGTAGATGTACACTTCAATATGGTATTAATTTTATACCTTTTGTCTTCATTTTCTTTGAGTTTAAGGAAAACCGACTGGGGGTAAGAATATCCTAGGATAGATTTACCCCCCGATATATGTTCACTGATGTAGATGTACACTTCAATATGGTATTAATATTATATCTTTTGTCTTCATTTTCTTTGAGTTTAAGGAAAACCGACAGGGGGGTAAGAATATCCTAGGATAGATTTACCCCCGGGTATATGTTCACTGATGTACATGTACACTTCAATATGGTATTAATATTATATCTTTTGTCTTCATTTTCTTTGAGTTTAAGAAAAACCGACAGGGGGGTAAGAATATCCTAGGATAGATTTACCCCCCGGTATATGTTCACTGATGTAGATGTACACTTCAATATGGTATTAATATTATATCTTTTGTCTTCATTTTCTTTGAGTTTAAGGAAAACCTACAGGGGGGTAAGAATATCCTAGGATAGATTTACCCCCCGGTATATGTTCTCTGATGTAGATGTACACTTCAATATGGTATTAATATTATATCTTTTGTCTTCATTTTCTTGAAGTTTAAGGAAAACCGACAGGGGGTAAGAATATCCTAGGATAGATTTACCCCCGGTATATGTTCTCTGATGTAGATGTACACTTCAATATGGTATTAATATTATATCTTTTGTCTTCATTTTCTTTGAGTTTAAGGAAAACCGACAGGGGGGTAAGAATATCCTAGGATAGATTTACCCCCCGGTATATCTTCACTGATGTAGATGTACACTTCAATATGGTATTAATATTATATCTTTTGTCTTCATTTTCTTTGAGTTTAAGGAAAACCGACAGGGGGGTAAGAATATCCTAGGATAGATTTACCCCCCGTATATTTCACTGATGTAGATGTACACTTCAATATGGTATTAATATTATATTTTTTGTCTTCATTTTCTTTGAGTTTAAGGAAAACCGACAGGGGGGTAAGAATATCCTAGGATAGATTTACCCCCCGGTATATATTCACTGATGTAGATGTACACTTCAATATGGTATTAATATTATATCTTTTGTCTTCATTTTCTTTGAGTTAAAGGAAAACCGACAAGGGGGTAAGAATATCCTAGGATAGATTTACCCCCCGGTATATGTTCACTGATGTAGATGTACACTTCAATATGGTATTAATATTATATCTTTTGTCTTCATTTTCTTTGAGTGTAAGGAAAACCGGCAGGGGGTAAGAATATCCTAGGATAGATTTACCCCCCGGTATATGTTCTCTGATGTAGATGTACACTTCAATATGGTATTAATATTATATCTTTTGTCTTCATTTTCTTTGAGTTTAAGGAAAACCGACAGGGGGGTAAGAATATCCTAGGATAGATTTACCCCCCGGTATATGTTCTCTGATGTAGATGTACACTTCAATATGGTATTAATATTATATCTTTTGTCTTCATTTTCTTTGAGTTTAAGGAAAACCGACAGGGGGGTAAGAATATCCTAGGGTAGATTTACCCCCCGGTATATGTTCTCTGATGTAGATGTACACTACAATATGGTATTAATATTATATCTTTTGTCTTCATTTACTTTGAGTTTAGGAAAACCGACAGGGGGTAAGAATATCCTAGGATAGATTTACCCCCGGTATATGTTCACTGATGTAGATGTACACTTCAATATGGTATTAATATTATATCTTTTGTCTTCATTTTCTTTGAGTTTAAGGAAAACCGACAGGGGGGTAAGAATATCCTAGGGTAGATTTACCCCCCGGTATATGTTCTCTGATGTAGATGTACACTACAATATGGTATTAATATTATATCTTTTGTCTTCATTTACTTTGAGTTTAGGAAAACCGACAGGGGGTAAGAATATCCTAGGATAGATTTACCCCCGGTATATGTTCACTGATGTAGATGTACACTTCAATATGGTATTAATATTATATCTTTTGTCTTCATTTTCTTTGAGTTTAAGGAAAACCGACAGGGGGGTAAGAATATCCTAGGATAGATTTACCCCCCGGTATATGTTCACTGATGTACATGTACACTTGAATATGGTATTAATATTATATCTTTTGTCTTCATTTTCTTTGAGTTTAAGGAAAACCGACAGGGGGGTAAGAATATCCTAGGATAGATTTACCCCCCGGTTTATGTTCACTGATGTAGATGTACACTTCAATATGGTATTAATATTATATCTTTTGTCTTCATTTACTTTGAGTTTAAGGAAAACCGACAGGGGAGTAAGAATATCCTAGGATAGATTTACCCCCTATTGTGAGTGAACAATTTTTCCTTTTGTGAATAAGATTCATCGAAAAATTTGATTGTTGTCTCTTTTGGCGATGTTTTACCGGGGGGTATATCTGTCCTAGGATAGTTTTACCCGGAGGGTATATCTATCCTAGGATACATTTACCGGGGGGTATATCTGTCCTAGGACAGTTTTACCGGGGAGTATGTTTATCTGTGGGACTATTTTACCGGGGAGGTACATTTGTCCTAGGATTTTTTTACCGGGGGTACGTTTGTCCCAGGACTGTTTTACCGGAGGGTATATCTATCCTAGTACTTTTTTACCGGGGGGTATGTTTTACGGGAGGTACGTCTATCCCGTTACACCCCCTCGGAATTTCGAAACGAGACCTATGCAAATCGTTTAACAACATTTATGTCGGAATGTATCGCAAACATTTTTGTATGTATCACTTCCAGTACAAAAGTATGACAGTTTTAACTAGGGGGCTGCCGTTTCCAGAACCCCCCATCTTGGAATTTCGAGATAAGACTATGTCAATCGTTTGTGGTACGTTTTTTACCGGAATGTACCGCAAAAAAATTACGTGCCTGAAGTTGGCCCCCCACCTCTCCCAAATCACACCAAACGTTGCACATCGTTAATGCATCGTTAGTGCACGTTAGTGCATTTGGAACTAACGTTAGTGCATTTAGAACTAACGTTAGTGCTATCAGCGTTTACGAGATATTGAAGATTTTGGTTTGGGACCTACTTCATATGAAGTTAGCCCCCCACGCATCTTTATGCAGACAGATTTTCACTAAACTTAGCGCATCGTTAGTGCATCGTTAGTGCACTTAAACACACTAAGCACTACCGTAAGTGCTACCATATTTTGGGATTATTCAAGATTTTTGGTGGGGGGGCCAACTTCAGAAATATCAAATTCTATACAAATAGAGGTAGAAACATGGGGTTGACGGTTATCGTTAGTGCATTGTTAGTGCACTTAAACGCAATAAGCACTAACATTAGTGCTACCATATTTTGGGATTTATTCAAGATCTTTGGTGGGGGGCCAACGTCAAAAATATCAAATTTTATACAAATAGAGGTAGAAACATGGAGTTAACGGCAATCGTTAGAGCGTGATTAGTGCACTTAAATGCACTAAGCACTAACGTTAGTGTTACCACATTTTGAAATTTATTCAAAATTTTTTGTGGGGGCAACTTCAGAAATATCAAATTCCATACAAAGTGTCAGTATTTTCAGGAATCAGTAACGAATGCACTAATTACTTTGTTAGTGCTTGAAGAGGGCGCAAATTCACGCTGACCACCAAAGATATTTTACTTGTAGCACCTACACTAATTAAGCACTAACGTTAGGGGTTGGTGCATGAAGAAGCACTGACGATGCACTAAGGATTGTACTGGAAATGATCATTAGTGCTTTTTAATTTGGCAGAAATTGGACACAGTGAAAAACTCCCCTTAAATTTCTTATGTGAGTTTCCTGAGATGTAACTGGCCATAACTACGCTAATAGTGAAGCACTAACGAAAACAGCTCTAATTTTTCGTTATTGGTTGAAGTGGGGCGCCAAGTTCATGAAAGCTTCCAAAGGTTTTTTTACTTGTAGGACCTACATTAATGAAGAACTAACGTTAGGTGTTAATGCACTAAGAAACACGAACGATTTCAGTAGAAGAGGTCATTAGTGCTTTTGATTTTGGCGGAAATTTGACGCAATGAAAAATTCCACATGAATCTCTTATGGGATTTTTGTGGCATATAATTGGCCATATCTACATCAATAGTTAAGCATTAACGGAACTATGAGTGTTTTGCAGAAGCGCTAACGATACATTAACGAATGGACTTATTTTTCGTTACTGCTTGAAGTGGGAACCAAGTTCACGCTGGCCCGCAAAGGTTTCTTACTTGTAGCACCTACACTAATGAAGCACGAAACTTAGGTGTTGGTGCACTAGGAAGCACTAATATTACAAGGAAAGAAAACTTTCGAATTTATCGTGAACTTAGCCCCCACTACAAGCACTAACGAAAAAATTAGTTTTATACGTTAGTGCATTGTTAGTACTTCTAGAAGATACAAGTAGTTTCGTTAGTGTTTCACCATTAGTGTAGAAATGGCCAATTATAAGTCTCAAAACTCCCATAAGAAACACATGGGGAATTATTCATTGTATCAAATTCCCATCTCATTCAAAAGCACTAATTACCTCTGTTAGTGCAATTGTTAGTGCATCGTAATTGCTTCTTAGAGCACAAACACCTAACGTTAGTGCTTCATTAGTGTAGGTGTTACAAGCAAAAAAAAACCTATGGAGAAGTCAGCATGAATTTCGCACCGACACCTTAAGCACTAACGGAAAAAATAGTCCAATTCGTTAGTGCTTCTATAAAGCACTAACAATTTCGTTAGTGCTTCACTATCAGTGTAGTTATGGCCAATTACATATCACGAGACTCACAAGAAATTTAGGCAAATTTTTCATTGAATCAAATTTCCGCCAAATTCAAAATCACTAATGATCTCTTCTAGAGCGATCGTTAGTGCATTGTTAGTGCTTCTTAGCGCATCTACACCTAAGGTTAGTGCTTCATTAGTAAATGTGCTACAACTAAAATACCTTTTGAGGCCAGAGTGAACTTAGCGCCCCCACTTCAAGCACTAACTAAAACTTAGTGCCATTCGTTAGTGCATTGGTAGTGCTTCTGGAAAACACTCACAATTTAGTTAGAACTTCAATATTAGTTTACTTATGGCCAATTACATGTAACGAAACACATAATAAATTTATAGGAAATTTTTCATTGCGTCAAATTTCCGTCAAATTCAAGAGTACTAATGATCTATTCTAGTGCAATCGTTAGTGCATCGTTAGTGCTTCTAGAAAACACTAACAGTTTCGTTTGTCCTTCAATATTAGTGTAGTTATGGACAATTACATGTCACTAAACTCCTATAAGACATTTATTGGGAATTTTTAATTGCATCAAATTTCCGCCATATTCAAAAGCACTAATGATATCTTCTAGTGCAATTGTTAGTGGTTCTTAGTGCACCAACCCCTGACGTTAGTACTTCATTAGTGTAGGTGCTACAGGTACAATATCTTTGGAGGGCACGGTGAACTTGCGTCAACTTCAAGCATTAACAAAAAATTAATGCCATTCATTAGTGTATCGTTAGTGCTTCTAGAAAGCACTAAATGTTTGTATGAAATTTGATATTTCTTAAGTTGGTCCCACCAGAAATCTTGAATAAATCCCAAAATATGGTAATGCTAACCTTAATGCTTAGTGCATTTAAGTGCACTAACGATGCAATAACGATTGTCTTTAACTGCATGTTTCTACCTCTATTTGTATAGAATTTGATATTTCTGAAGTTGGCCCCCATCTAAAATCTTGAATAAATCCCAAAATATTGTAGCACTAACGTCAGTGTTTAGTATTTTAAGTGCACTAACGATGCACTAACGATTGCCGTTAACTCTATGTTCCTATCTCTATTTGTATAGAATTTGAAATTACTGAAGTTGCCCATCCCACCGAAAATCTTGAATGAATTCCAAAATATGGTAGCACCAACGATAGTGCTTAGTACGTTTAAGTGCACTAACGATGCACTAACGTTTGCCATTAACCCCATGTTTCTATCCCTATTTGTACAGAATTTGATATTTCTGAAGTTGAACACCCCACCAAATTTTTTGGATAAATCTCAAAATATAGTAGCGCTAACGTTAGTGCTTAGTGCGTTTAAGTGCACTAATGATTGCTGTTAACACTATGTTTCTACCTTTATTTGTATACAATTTGATATTTCTGAAGTTGGCCCCCCACCAAAAATCTTGAATAAATCCCAAAATATGATAGCACTAACGTTAGTGCTTAGTGCTTATAAGTGCACTAACGATTCCCGTTAACTCAATGTTTCTATCTCTATTTGTATTGAATTTGATGTTTCTGAAGTTTGCCCCCCACTTTAAAACTATTATAACTTCGTACCGGAAGTGGTACAAACGAAAATTTTTGCGGTACATTCCGGCACAAACTTAGCACAAACGATTGGCATAGGTTTTGTTTCGAAATTCCAAGTTTGGAGGCTGCCGTTTCTCCAGCCCCCCACATTAAAACCCTTATAACTTCGTACCGGAAGTGGTACAAACGAAAATTGGCATAGGTTTTGTTTCGAAATTCCTAGGTATGAGGTTGACGTCCCCAGCCCCCACATTAAAACTCCTAAAACTTCGTACCGGAAGTGGTACAAACGAAAATGTTTGCTGTACATTCCGGCACAAACGTAGCACAAACGATTGACATAGGTTTTGTTTCGAAATTCCAAGGTTCGAGTCTGCCATTTCTCCAGTCCCCCACTTTAAAACCCTTATAACTTCGTACCGGAAGTGGTATAAACGAAAATTTTTGCGGTACATTCCGGCACAAACGTAGCACAAACGATTGCCATAGGTTTTGTTTCGAAATTCCAAGTTTGGAGGCTGCCGTTTCTCCAGCCCCCCCCACTTTAAAAGCCTTTTAACTTCGTACCGGAAGTGGTACAAACGAAAACTTTTGCGGTACATTCCGGCACAAACGTAGCACAAACGATTGGCATACCTTTTGTTTCGAAATTTCAAGTTTTGAGGCTTCCGTTTCTCCAGCCCCCCCACTTTGAAACCCTTATAACTTCGTACCGGAAGTGGTACAAACGAAAATTTTTTCGGTACATTCCGGCACAAACGTAGCACAAACGATTGGCATACCTTTTGTTTCGAAATTCCAAGTTTTGAGGCTTCCGTTTCTCCAGCCCCCCCACTTTGAAACCCTTATAACTTCATACCGGAAGTGGTACAAACGAAAATTTTTGCGGTACATTCCGGCACAAACGTAGCACAAACGATTGGCATAGGTTTCGTTTCGAAATTCCAAGGTGGGGGGCCTGCCGTTTCCCCAGCCCGCCACTTCAAAACCCTTACAATTTCGTACCGGAAGTGGTACAACCGAAAATTTTTGCGGTACATTCCGGCACAAACGTAGCACAAACGATTAGCATAGTTTTTGTTTCGAAATTCCAAGGTTGCAGGATTCCGTTTCTGCAGCCTCTCCACTTCAAAACCCTTATAACTTCGTACCGGAAGTGGTACAAACGAAAATTTTTGCGGTACATTCCGGCACAAACGTAGCACAAACGAATGCCATAGTTTTTGTTTCGAAATTCCAAGTTTTGAGGCTGCCGTTTCTCCAGCCCCCCACTTTAAAACCCTTATAACTTCGTGCCGGAAGTGGTACAAACGAAAATGTTTACGGGACATTCTGGCACAAACGTAGCACAAACGATTGCCATAGGTTTTGTTTCGAAATTCCAAGTTTGGAGGCTGCCGTTTCTCCAGCCTCCCACTTTAAACCCCTTTTAACTTCGTACCGGAAGTGGTACAAACGAAAATTTTTGCGGTACATTGCGGCACAAACGTAGCACAAACGATTGGCATAGGTTTTGTTTCGAAACTCCAAGGTGGGGGGGCTGGCGAAATGCACCTATATCAGCATACAACATCTTTTCCATATCGACCATGTCAGTTGGCAATGTCGACTCATGGAGAACAGAAACTTCATCTACCACGCCTTCGATAGGGAATCTTGTGAATAAATTATCAATTAAAGCCTGATAAACTGATGATTTTTTATGTTTATAAATTTAATTTTTGTAATTACACATGAAGGTTTGATGCCATTACCAAGTTCCCTCCCCCGTCTAGATAGCGATAGGGAACGAGGTTCCTGGAGTGTTCAGAGGTGAATGGGAATTTCCCTCCTTCTTCCCCTTCAATTACCACACTGCTGTTTGCCATGTGCCAAATTACGATGAATTTAAATTAAATTATCATAGTATAATTATTTCCTTGTTGAATTATCAATACTTTTCAATGGAAAAAAGGATGAAATTTCAAAGTTCCAAATCAAGGTAAGTAGACCAACGTAAAGGGGAAAAAAGTGTAAAATTTTCCATATAATTATGCGTACAATCCAAACTTAAAATTTCAATGTAATTAAGCTTACACTACAAATTTTATACCTATTTTAGTCACAAGTTTTTGGGTTGATTGCCCAGTCCTGTAAGCGCTCCATATAATAAACAAGTTTCAGCAATTATTATAGTAGAAAGCAATGGATATATGAAGCCAAGCACTGTATTTTTTGTTTCTGATTCTTTTTCTTAAATAACATCGATCGTTTTCGATTATTTTTACAAACCAACTCACTACCAATTTTCCATATATAGAAAGTGCCCCCTCCTCCACACACACATAAAGGAGAATTTAAAAAAATGCTACTACATATTCTGTTTATTTTCAATAAAGAGCTAATACACTGAATTTCAGCTCCGTAAGTTTAACGGTTTGCGAGATACTAAATTTTTTCTCAAAAATTCGGATCCTCTCTATCTCCTTAGGATATTATGCATTATAATAAAAGCAATATAACATCCCAGTTTGGCTTAAGGCCTAACTATATACCAAAAGTAATTTCATTTGACTTTGCAATTTGACCGTGATGATCAGGCACATATAGTTACATTCAATTTTTTATATAAATAATTTAGATATTTTTATAAAAAGGCCTTGTGTCCATCTTAAACATAAATTAAACATAACTTTCTTACAAGGCTGTCTGTATTCTTTATTATAAATTAACGAGAAATGTAACAGTTTCGGAAGTATATCACTTCCTTCTTCAGACTACTATTTCAACTGAAATCATAGATAACATAACATAATTTGTTATCTCTACCAATCAAGAATCATCTTTTTCATTAAAATTCAAAATATATGCCCATTGTTGTGACAATTTTAAACTCTTAACAGAAATCATACATTGTTACCTAATCTTTATATTTCTTGTAACATATATTAACTAAATCAAATACCAATTAACTATCCAAATATAGAAATTTTGTACCTAATATTGAACACTAAATCTTCTACCTGAATATTCACCACCAATTAACCACGTGAATATTGAAAAACATATAAATAAACTTTTAACCCTATATTGTCCTTATATTCTACTTTTCTTCTTTCTTCTTTCTTCTCTTTTCAAAATGTCCTCCCATTCTTCATTAATATTCAAACCACTATTCAAGTTCATAGCTTTAACGTACACTTCTTTTATCCTCTTCGCTTCTTTCCACTTCCTAACCAGTTGTCTCCCTTCATATTCTAATATTTTCGCTCCTTCCCAGTTTACTTCATGGCCTGTCTCCTCTACGTGCTTGTAAATGGCATTCGTGTCTCTCTTCAATCTTACGTCATCTTTATGCTGTTTTAAACGTTCTTTCATTCTCTTCTTGGTTTCTCCTATATACACCTTATCACACATCCCACACGGTACTTCATATATCACTCCTTTCTTGCATAATTCCGCTGACTTTCTCATCTTCTTTTTCTTGATGATATCTATTATCTTCATTCCTCCTTGCCTGTACGTCTTAATACCTTCTCTCTTAAGAATTCTTCTTATTTTCTCTGATATCACCCCTGCATTTTCAATACCATGCCATCTTTTTTTCTTGTCCTCTTCTTTCTCTTCTTCTTTCTCACTTTTCTTCCTTCTCTTCCTGCTCTTTTTCTTGGAACAATTGAAAGACAATGGTTACAATGAAAAGGACAAGAAAAAGAGCAGGAAGAGAAGGAAGAAAAGTGAGAAAGAAGAAGAGAAAGAAGAGGACAAGAAAAAAAGATGGCATGGTATTGAAAATGCAGGGGTGATATCAGAGAAAATAAGAAGAATTCTTAAGAGAGAAGGTATTAAGACGTACAGGCAAGGAGGAATGAAGATAATAGATATCATCAAGAAAAAGAAGATGAGAAAGTCAGCGGAATTATGCAAGAAAGGAGTGATATATGAAGTACCGTGTGGGATGTGTGATAAGGTGTATATAGGAGAAACCAAGAAGAGAATGAAAGAACGTTTAAAACAGCATAAAGATGACGTAAGATTGAAGAGAGACACGAATGCCATTTACAAGCACGTAGAGGAGACAGGCCATGAAGTAAACTGGGAAGGAGCGAAAATATTAGAATATGAAGGGAGACAACTGGTTAGGAAGTGGAAAGAAGCGAAGAGGATAAAAGAAGTGTACGTTAAAGCTATGAACTTGAATAGTGGTTTGAATATTAATGAAGAATGGGAGGACATTTTGAAAAGAGAAGAAAGAAGAAAGAAGAAAAGTAGAATATAAGGACAATATAGGGTTAAAAGTTTATTTATATGTTTTTCAATATTCACGTGGTTAATTGGTGGTGAATATTCAGGTAGAAGATTTAGTGTTCAATATTAGGTACAAAATTTCTATATTTGGATAGTTAATTGGTATTTGATTTAGTTAATATATGTTACAAGAAATATAAAGATTAGGTAACAATGTATGATTTCTGTTAAGAGTTTAAAATTGTCACAACAATGGGCATATATTTTGAATTTTAATGAAAAAGATGATTCTTGATTGGTAGAGATAACAAATTATGTTATGTTATCTATGATTTCAGTTGAAATAGTAGTCTGAAGAAGGAAGTGATATACTTCCGAAACTGTTACATTTCTCGTTAATTTATAATTAAGAATACAGACAGCCTTGTAAGAAAGTTATGTTTAATTTATGTATAAATAATTTATATATTACGGTGATTCAAAAATGTATTTTTTCCAGTAGTTAGCTTCTCTAAAAACTCACAGATCTCGAAAGCCAAGTAGTAGTAGAAGTCCTATTGCTATTATTACAATTAAAAATATCAATATCCAAAAGTCCTGAAGTTCTTTTTTCACTTGGTTACATATACTCACCTCAGGTAAGTAGATAGAAACAAGTGGAAAAGGAAGGGAAATGAAGGTCTTGAAAGTAAAACGAAGACAAATTTACCAATCTTCAGAAGATACTGTCTACAATGCAGTGAGCAGAGAGGGTCGGTAGATCATACTGAGTCGGTGGGTCGCAGTGGGTCATGGTTTGTGGTGGGTCGCAGTGGGTCACGGTGGGTGGTGGGTCACAGTGGCTCATGGTGGGCGGTGGGTCGCAGTGGGTCACGGTGGGTCGTGGGTCACAGTGGGTCAAATGCTGTTGACCCACGACCCACTGACCCACTCAGAAAACTTGACCCACTTGACCCACCGACCCTAGTGAGTCCGAGTCTAACCAGGGAACTGTACGAATGGGGCACTCGAGTTGCCGGACGAGATGCATCACATGTGAAAGAGGATGCAAAAAGATGTCCATATGCAAAATTGTAGCGGCTGAGGGGAACATGGACGAGCGTGAGAGGCGAAAGAAGTGGGGCCTACAGTGGGACTTAATAACACAGAAATATGCAGAATCACACGTTTCGCTCCCGAATGGTGAAAGAAATGTATGTCAAATGTATAGGAAGTGGAACATGAGAAGAGGTGCTATATTGTGGGGGATATGGACATCATGGGCGCCATCTTGAAAGTAGCCATCTTGAATTTGAATTAAAAATGTTAAATGAAAAGTGGGGCATGTGGTATATCAATTCAGACTGAAATTTTACCAGAAATTCATTGGTGTGAAAACTGCTATTGTAACTGTCTTGTGAATTAGAAAAAACGAGCAGGTAAGAAAGAGCACAGAGATGGGTAAACAAATGTCACATACCCATGAAATAAACTTTAAGAATAAAAAATCCAAAGGTTATTAGGTTGAGGCTAACGACCGTTTCTGATTCGTATGTATTGCTTGTTGCATTACAAGCCTACAATGATGGAATTTTGGCACGTAGGGGTTTGAACACTGGACAACACAAAGAATGTCGGAATAAGTGACTGATATTATAATGCTGTACTCTTCTTATAGAGGTGCATCCAGTGACTTCATTCTGCGAATGGTTTAGATGATATGCTTTTCCACACGATCACTGTCATACGCGTACAGTATATCTGTTTGCCATGTATTCTTTGCTGGAAAATTGACTTGTACCTTAACAGGACTCAAATGAAACATTGGTTATGTTGCCTATGTTCATATATCCCCTCCAGATGTTGTTGCATGTTCGTATTTCTCAACTTACAATAAAGAAACTATAAAATTATTCACACCAATGCATTTCTGGTAAAATTTCAGTCTTAATTGATATACCACATGCCCCACTTTTCATTTAATATTTTGAATTCAAATTCAAGATGGCTACTTTCAAGATGGCGCCCATGATGTCCATATCCCCCACAATATAGCACCTCTTCTCATGTTCCACTTCCTATACATTTGACATGCATTTCTTTCACCATTCGGGAGCGAAACGTGTGATTCTGCATATTTCTGTGTTATTAAGTCCCACTGTAGGCCCCACTTCTTCCGCCTCTCACGCTCGTCCATGTTGCCCTCAGCCGCTACAATTTTGCATATGGACATCTTTTTACATCCTCTTTCACATGTGATGCATCTCGTCCGGCAACTCGAGTGCCCCATTCGTACAGTTCCCTGGTAAGTAATCGCGTGCTCGAATAGAGATTTAGGAGCGCGGGAAGCTAATGAGTGCAATCCTTATTGGAGGATGTGAGCACGACCCTCAACGGGAATAGGAATGTGAGCTCCACTTAAGGTAATGAACACGAGCTACACCCCTGGGTCTTGTAGAAAGAATTTCATTTAAAGGGATGGTCCCCATATTGTGACTGCATTCTGAATCTACTTGACGGATTGTCGAACCGCACCGGGTTTCAAAATATCTCAAGAACATTTTTTACTTTATTACTTAATACCTTAAAAATTCTCGATAATTATTCCTATATTTTCCCTAATGCTACCTTAAAACGAAATAATGATTCCACTGAGATTGTCATTAAATATTTTTTTTTTTTATCAATGTTCGTAGCCAATGCTCGAAAATTGCTTTTCACTTGATCTGTGATTTTCTGTTATCTGCAACTCACCGTATTTAACTACCCACGAGCAGATATCCAACCAAGATTATTATATAATACCTCCAGTTTACAACTAGTTTTTTTTTTTTTTTTTGTATATACGGAGAATATAATTGCTGCTTAGCTTTTTATGATATGTTCTTACAAGCAACTTAAAGTGAGGTACAAAATTACTTAACGATAAGTGTCTGATAACCTTTTTTTTTAGTACATAAGTATGTGTCAAATAGAAACAAAAAATTATCGTCATTTACGTCAAAGGAAACGAAAAAGTAACTAAGTCAAGTTGATTTGTTCGTTGCAGTTTTTTTTTTTTTTTTTTTACCTTAGGCAGTTCCAGAATTGTCGTTGTTTAGTATTTAATTCGGAAAACAGCTAGAAGGTAAATTAGTTTGTTATGTTAAATAAATTGTGTTATTTTACTGCTTTCAAATCTGTATTGTTTTAAATAAGTTTGTGTATCTGTAACTGTGCCTATAAATATTTTGAAAAATAGCTTGAATAACTGTGACTCATAATCTACACATAGTACGTGTTGCAACTAGTATTCGTAGGCAGTGGCGAAGCGTAATCCCACAAGTAGGGTAGGCCCGATAAACTAATATTCTCATTTAGCTCACTACAAATATTTTGAAGTGCTGTTCATATTTTCTGTCTGGGAATTGCAGTGGAGGTGAGGGGAATTTCCTCCTCATTTCCTGTTTTCATTTCCTGCATGTTGGAAAATGGAGGGAGAGGAAAAGAAAGTACATTCTTATTGTTAATTGTCAAATTTCGTGAATAAATCTTTGTTACTTGCATCTGCCAGTTTAAAGTAAATAGATCTACAATATTGCTTAAGTAATGCATCAAGTGAATGACTTCACTAGAAATGTTAATGCTCAGAAGGAACTTCATTTGAATCAACACAAGATATTTAATATTGTATTCTATGCAGTGGCACATTTTAGTGGGTGGCTTCAGGGCTTCAGCACTCACCGAAATTTTATCACAATTTTTTTTATTTTATATATATACTGCACAGCTTTTACATTTCCAGGAGTAAAGTTAACAAACAAAGCCCCTCGAAACAAAATCGTAAATACCCTCCACTGATTCAATGAAATGGAAAACTCAACTAAAATTACAAACAAATATTATTACTTCATTCTGTATGGTAGCGTTTGGTACATTTATACATATATTTAATGTATGAGATTTATATTTTACAAGCTATTATGGACCAGGCTCAATGTAGATAAAAAAAAAAAGCAGCTACTCTGAATAACTCCTGAGAGTATGAACCTAAACTAATCAAGTTATCACTAATAGAAATACATAATTCTACACAGAAACTTCTTGCTCAGTTACTCTATGTTAAGGAAGTCATTTAATAACACATTAGCATTGAAAGATACCTTCAATGCTAAACTAAATTCCCAAAGGCGAGCCTTCACATCTTCCCAAGAATGTGTGCAATTCCCAGTAATAATACTTTCGCTCCCTGAGTAACATAGCCCGTAAGCCTGTTTAGCGAGCTGGTGAGGCTGAGACGAAAGGATCTCCAAATGTTTCCAATCGATTATTTCTTTTACCGAAAAACCCGAAATGCTGAAGTATTGACTTTATTTTACAAGAAATCAAAGTTTAAAAAAAATATACGGAAGAAACTGGGTAGGCTCGGCCTCAGAGCCTCATGGTACGCTTCGCCACTGCTTTTAGGTTTCCTTCAGACAATTTCCCTTGACTGACACAAAATTTTCCCTTTTCTTATCAAATTTTAACGAGTTTTCTGAGTTTCTAATTCCTATGACAGAAGTTATATGATAAGATTAATTTAGCTATATTAAAAGAAGAGTCAGCCATATTTGTTTTATTCATGTGCTTTTTGGTTCTATTGTTTTTACTTTTTCCTTTCCTTGCCCCCCCCCTTTTTTTTTTTTTTTTTTTTGCAAAAACTACCAACACTGGTTATAACGTGATAACGTAAAGAAAAAAGTATTAGCCGACTTCAACAAAACCCAGGTATAAACTCACCCAGAATGGCTGGAGTGAAAATGATTTTACATCTTCTAAACCAAGTGTCTCCACCGGGAATCAAACCTTTGACTGTTCGTATCAAAGGCAAAAGTGTTAGCGACTACGCTACTAAGTCTGCGCAAAGCCAAATAAATTACCATTCAAATTGATTTTATTTATTTGAATCTGTTTGACGACTTGGCACAGACCTCAAAATATTTTCTTACAGGTAATAGTAATTATTTTTTTCTGCTTTTAAGTGTTTATTATTATTATTATTATTATTATTATTATTATTATTATTATTATTATTATTATTATTATTATTATTATTATTATTATTATTATTTTCTGCGGTTTACCGCTTTTATTATATATTGCTTTTAGCGCTTTTGTTGAAATCCATATATTTGTTTTTATAAGATACTTTTATTTTCTGCTTGTTAGTGCATTCTTTCAAGTTGGTTATGTTTCTTTTAAATTTATTTATTTTTTTCGCGTTTTCGTTACCCTCAATAGTTCAGTGAGGTATCTGAACTAGAGACATGACACTAACTTCCTATAAAATGGATCGTCCTATAAAACATGCGTGGAACAGACGTATTTTTTAAAACGGGCAAACATGTTACGGAATTATACGTGACCATACACCAGGGTTGCCAACCCTTCCGATTCTGTAGGAACTGTACCGATATCTGACTTACTTGTCCCGGGTCCCGACCGGACACTCGTCGGGACGCATATTGTCCCGATTTATCGATTTTCAAAGTTAATTAATATTTTACTGGGCCATTTTTACAAAGAAATAACTTATTCTTTTAGACGCACAGTTTTATGCATAGAACCAATTTAACAAATTTATATTTTAATTTGATTCATGAAAAAAATAGCAGCTCGTCTTTAACTAAAAGTTATTCCTTAACTGTTTTGAGTTTATAATCTAGCCGATTATGATGATAGTATATTCCATGCAGCGCTAAAAATATTGTTTTTGCAACTTTTACAAAAAGCTACCGCAGTGGCAGTAAGTAACACTAGCGTTCATTTCAGCGGATGGCCACCACGCTAACTACACCGGCCACTGGCCATCTGCTAGACCTGCCACCAGTGTCGATATCTTAAGCTTCACTTTTGATTTGGCTCGCAATCGCATTGTTTACATTAACCTGTGCTGTGCAGTATTATTCTGTTCTTCGAGGTTAAGTTATAAAGTTATTTTTTACATACAATGATGGATGATAATAAAGACTACATCAATAATGAACCATCCACATCGAAATCCCGAAAGGGGAAGGGGGGAACGGAGGCTTCAACACCGATTGTCCCGTCCCGATTTTTTCTTAGGAAAAGTTGGCAACCCTGTCATAATACGATATTAACACTTATCTGTTGAAGAGTTTCATGGTCTAGTTCCAAAGATTATTGTTCGATCCTCTTGACATTGTTAGATCCTCATGACATGACATGGCAACAAGGGTGCCCATCAGGGGGGCAAGGTGGGGCGCTCGCCCCCTAGAAGAAATTGTACTTCAGAATATCGAAAATCCAATAGAATTTTTGCATTAGTTACAGCAAAATTTGAAACTATTTTTGAAACGTATCTTATACTTGCCCAACCCTTGGAAACCACAACATGGGCGCCCTTGCATGGGAAAATAAAGAATGAGTATTCTTTCAATCAAAAGCAGAATCATCAAAATCAATGAACCTGCGTTGAATTTATCGTTGTCGAACATCATACATTGAAGCCGGTTAATTAGGCTCACGGTGAGGTATTTTATGGTCTAGTACCGAAAACTCTTATTACATCCTAATGAAATTTATACAGTGGCGGATCCAGGATATGATCAAGGGAGGGGCTAACCATAGTTTGCCGTTTTATTCAGTGTAAAGCAGGATTGAAGCCCATTTTAGCCAGTGTAAACCTGAGCGTCAAGAAGGAGGAGCTATAGCCCCTATAGCGCCCCTGGATCCGCCACTATATATATATATCGAGTATTAAGAATGCAACCGATAAGCTTGGAGAGATGAATCCTCTCATACGAATTATTTTTTAAAAAATCAGTAAACATGTGTTCTACAACACGTTGTTTCAGAGATATAAGCTGCCAAAAGTGTGGGAAAATTATCTTCAGAAGCGTATACTTCAAAAATTGTGCAACGTAGAGAGTACGGCCTAAAAACCCATTCGAAGTCATCCACGTGGTGACAATATTACAACGACAGAGTGCGTGTTATTTAATTATTATTTATTTATTTATTTATTTATTTGCAGACCGATGTGAAAAATTGTCTTCGCCTATGCTTTGTAGCTCATAACTGCAGAAAAAAAAATCACAAGTAGGTCAATGTCA
This sequence comes from Thermobia domestica, assembly GCF_964235325.1. Classification (NCBI taxonomy): domain Eukaryota; kingdom Metazoa; phylum Arthropoda; class Insecta; order Zygentoma; family Lepismatidae; genus Thermobia; species Thermobia domestica. Next base: position 43,928,329 of record NC_137471.1, read on the forward strand.
ACCTCCATACGAAGTATGTTACAGATCGGGTAAATTCTATAGGTCGTGTATGATATATAACCTACGACTCTCCTCGTTAAAAAAAAAATAAAAAAATAAAAAGAAAACAAAGAAGAAAAGGAAAAGAAAGAAAAGAAAAAAAGACTAACGATGTAGTTCCTAACCATAGATCGTAAACCAAAGGTCAGCATTGAAGAAAATATTTCATTTGCTTACTAATAAGGTCAGTTTCTACCTTAAGAAAGAAAGAAAGGAAAAAAAAAAAAAACAGTTTTTCTGTAACATTAGCATTTGAAACGTTAATTTGAATGATAGATCTCGTGTTTGGTGGAAATGGTTTATGTGTGTAAAGTCATGGTCAAGGGAACCTACTTATGTTTGAAAAGTTAAGAACTCTTTTATATCAACAGCTTTGCCAGAATTGCTTTGCTTGTCACTTGTAAAAGTAGTAATGAGCAGAAATTGTCACGACTGAGTTCATTGTCTGAAGCACATGAAAATTCTAGAGGGACATTATCTCGGAACCGGTTACGCATATTGTACACAGACATTTATTTTGCCGTCTTACGCAAAAAGCGAGTGATTACATAAGGTAGAATTTAGAACGAACGATAAGACAACTATTAAGCAAGACACCCAAGTACATATAATCGTTTTAGATTTCCAAACTATACTGTGCAACTATAAGAATGGCAAATCTTACGGAAGAACCATGTCCATTCGTCTGGTTGGTTGATTTCTTGGAGTTTAGCGTCCTTTTTCACTATCAAGACTGTATGAATCGTTGACTTACAGATTAAAGTTGATTGTCCCGTACCAAAATACTGTAATAAGTTCAAATTTCCAGATTTCTCATCAGGAACCGAACCCGAGATCACGCACACCAAAGGCGCGGCACTAGCCACTAGACCAACAGGGAAGGTCCTATACCTATTTGTTGGTTTATTGACTAGTGGTGCGTCCTTAATAAGCTTAATCCTGGGTTTGATTCCCGGTAGAAAAGCTTTGAAATTTGAACTCATTCTTATATACAGGGTGGATCATTTACTTTGAGAAGTCTTTATAACTTCTAAACTATTGATTAACCGATTAACAATGTTGCCAACATATTTTTTATTGCAATAATCAGGTTATTACCTATTTCAAGTTCACATGTTAAACGAAAGCTTACAATACCACTTTATTATTCAGCGATACAAAAATAAGGGCGCTACGTTACCACAAACATCCGTAAATATCCCAATTTTGGAGGCGCAAGCAAATGAGACGGCCGTGTCAATGCATATAGGAAGTATCTTAGTGTTGAAAGCTATGATCATGATACTACGTGTTTGATACGAATGGGAACAAAGTTGCAAGGGATTGAAAATTTGACTTTCTTCAACATGTTTTATTCTTAAAAAACTTAGATAAGTATAACATGTAATCACATAGATGTTTTCCAATATATATCGTAATGCCTCAATTTGATAACTTGACCCGTTCTGGGGATATGAAAATTGTGGCTAGAGATTGCTATACTGCTTAAAATGACGTAGGAAATTGTATTTAAAATGTTACTTTTGTTTATTTCTGTATTACCGCAATTATTTTTTCTAGTTGTAATTAATGTTTCTTTCAGGCATGTTTTTTGGGGGGACAGTGCTTCCCGGAAGAGAAGATTAATACTAGGGATGGGCAAAACCGGTTTTTATAAAAACCGAAATCCGAAAACCGACATTTCGGTTTTCTCCAAAACCGGTTTCGTTTTTCACCAAAACTGGTTTCGGTGAAAACTTTTGGAAGACACATAAAACTATTTCTGTGAAACGGAATCAGTTTCCGCAGAACAACGAAACACTATTTTGGTCAGAAATAGAACTAATTTTGGAAAAAACGGAACCAGTTTTGAAGAAAAACGATGCCCGGTTTCGGTGAAAAACAGTTTTTTGAAAATTTTCAAAAACTGGTTTCGGTTTTCCTAAGAACCGAAAACCGAAAAAACGTTTTTTGTGCCTACCACTAGTTAATACGTGGATTACTAGAATAGTACCAGCAGTGCGAGGTAAATAGTTTTAGAATACAATAAATAAATTAACTGGTACTTCACAAGTGTTGTAAAGCTTGTGCTGAAGCTATTGTTTTTTTTTCCCTCTCATATTTAGAGATTAGGTGGTACCTCGTGTTTGTAATTGCCAATCTTGAACAGATAATTTACAATTGAACGACTTGTTGCGGGTACTTCAAAAAATGTAAGACAAGTAGTTGTTAATATATAATCTTACAGTGCCCCTCCGGTACACGTTTTCTGAAAGAATCGCTGGTTGTAATTACAACAAATTCTCGGCATTGCATAATATTGAACAATGTTGTAAATTCTACTAATCTTTGTCGTATCTCCGGAATAGATTGAGACTTGAGATATCAAATTGCTGTAAATAACATTTTGATCTTTACGTTTCTTGCAAACCATCTACGAGATTGGATGTGATTATATCTACACATTTTTATGAATGAAACCTATTGGTGAAGGTAAAATTTTCAACCCCTTGAGAATTTTGTTCTACTTGTTAGAAATACATCATATGGTCATAGTATTCGACACCAAGATACTTTTGATATGCATTTACAAGTTCGTCTCACGTGCGTTATTTCTGTTGTAAATCCTTCAAAACTTGGATGCTTACAAATGTTTGTGATAAATAATAAATTTTATACAAGAAGTTTTCCACTCAAGATGTAGATTTGAAATATGTAATGACCTAACGTAGTGCTATTTAAAAAGGCTACAAATTTATGTTGGCAACACTGTTAACCCAGTAGTATTGAGAAGTCTGTCAAACAATGTTCCCTTGTTGCCATCTGCATGCTACAAAACTTCGCTGAATTCCATTTGTTGTTCTCCAAATCTTGTAAGCTATTTAGCGCACAATTTTGAAATTTTGTACAAAAGTTTAGTACATCGTAAACTACAAATTAGAAGATGCTTTGCAAATTGTGTTCTCTAAGAAGAATGGGGAAGGAGATTTGAATAATTTCGTTTGTTGCTCACCAATCTCCACGGAACTACCTACGGACACGATGTTGTCCACTGCAAACTTACTTGGACAGGGATCAAACCAAAGACCCCACGCACCAGAGACAAGCGCTCTGCTTTTGAGGGAGGCATATACTAGTACAGAATAACAACAATAATAATTATCAAAGATAAACTTTAAAACAAACAATGTAAAAGCTAAAATAGTAAATGAGAAACAAAATTAATAGAAAGAACAACACCTAAATAAATTGTAAAGGAACAAACGAAAGTCTTACAGAACCTTGATTATTTTAATCTTACAAGTAAAAGTGTAAAACGGTCAATAAAAACAACTACATTGTCCAAAACTTAACTGAAATTATTAGTCACTTCTAAACGTTATTTGAAGGTTGGTTATTCTCGACCTTCTGCTAAAATGAGCCCAATACTTAAAAGGGACGATATAGTCTTCACCAGAGACTGTACAATTTCAGAGAAGCCTCTCGTTTTTCTGTCCTGTTTTTCTTTTACATGTGTAGACAAAGATGCAGATGAGTAACCAATACAATCATAGTCTAACTTGAACCTAATTAATCTACGGTAAAACATATGAACGCCTAAAGGATTCCCAGAGATGGTAGAATTTTAAGCACCCTAAGAACCACCTTGAGCCCTCTAACCCGCTCTTATATTTCTTAAGTCTTAAAAGCTAATAAATGTATTCACACTGATACATATTACATATTTTGTAGGAGGTCTATACTCAAATTATCTCACTTTATAGTACGAATAGGTGATTGATTGATTGATTTTGATTTTTGAGTTTAACATCCCTTTCAGTAGCAAGGCTATATGAGACGTGGACCTACTGATTAACGTGGAATCCGAACCACATGAGCTCCCGCCGGGAATCGAACCCGGGTCTCCCACGCCAAAGGTGCGTACCCTGGGAAATGCAAGGTTTGTCAATTCAAACTTAAAATAACAAACGCTTATATGGTTTCACATAGTAAAGTACAGTAGAATAATTTTAACTAGAACATTTCCATTAAAAGTATTCACAACTGATAAAATACAAAAACGTATATTACAATTCCCGGCGGGAGCTCATGTGGTTCGGATTCTACGTTCAGCTGTAGGTTATCTCATATAACCTCAGTAAAAAGGGATGATAAACTTATATATGAACCAATAAGTAAGTGTTAGAATAAGAGAGGAAAGGACAGAGGAGAGTGCAATTGGAAGGAAAGTTTGACAGGGATGCTGTCACGCCTACAGTATTTAATAAAGATGCGCATGAGACAAGATTCGTGGCTGTCTCGTCTCAAAAATGTGCTGAAAAAGTGATGTCTCGACTCGAAAAATGTATTCTCCTCTATTGAAAGAGCTGTGTCTCGACTCGAATTTTGTCAGGAAAATTCTGTCTCGACTCGTCTCGTGCGCATCCCTAGTATTTAATATATCTAGAAGAGACAGTGAAAAAGAGCCTACATAATGAAGGCGACATTTCAAGAGAAGGTAAAAATGATTAAGTGTTTACGGTTTGCAGACGATATGGTACTTGTTGCAGAGTATGAGGAGAATATCAATAAGATGTTAGAAAACTTACGGAAAGGCTCAACTCCAACACTCAACTTCAACGACATCCTCAACGAACTTTTCAGGTTATAATGAAGAACAAGGATCAACTAACATTACACAAGAAGTGAATTCAGAACTTCCAGATCTACCTGTGAAAGAAACAAACCAGCCATATCCCGCAGCAAACTTTATCGACTGTTGACAATAGACCTTCTACTAGTAAAAAAAAAAAAAAAAAAAAAAAAAAAAAAAAACTGTCGTCTATGCAAAGAAATTACCTAAGACAAAACGTCCAGAAATGACAGTAACCCTCATCATGTTAGCCCTAGCGCCCTTCGTCCGTTACCAAAAGCTAGACTCAGAGAAACTAAAGGAGGAAGGAAGAAGCGAGTGTCCGCTGTACTCGCTGATACTCCAGTTAAAAAAGCATTAGAAGCAGAAGCAAGAGCAAGACATGAAAAGTCTCTGAAGAAGAGTATAAGCCTTAATATTCTGAACAGCTCTATGAAAAAAGGGGTGAAAACTTCAAAACGTAAAATTGATATTGAAGATAATTGTTTTTATCCTGTGTGTCTGGAACCATTTTCTAATTCCAAACCCAGAGAATCGTGGGTTCAATGTGTTGACTGTAACAAGTGGTCACACGAAGTGTGCACAGAAGATAATCCTATTTATGTATGTTACAACTGCAACTCGGACGATGATAGGGGGGTCTATGTAGTCTAGGTTTGCATCATAAGTCATTTCTGAAAAGAATTGTGATTTTATTATAAAACTGAGTATTAGGAAGGAAGTATTGTTGGCGCATTTTACGGTGTACGATAACGATAATTTAGAAAGAGTATTCAAATGAAAAATTGAAAGTAGTTTCTTTATGTATGCAAAATATTTTTGTTAGGAAACATTAACTTTACGTTATGTTTAGCACAATTTATATTAAAATTACATGAGCGAAATCGGGCGCATTTCTTTCTGTCACAACTTACCCGATCAAAGTCACAACCTACCCCAGCAAGGGGCATGTTATGACAAAACATTTGTGTTTGTTTTTTCTATTGTACTGTTCTTGTAATGAAAAATACAGATGCAGAAAAAAATATGGAAGTAGTCTAATGTCCAAACTTTATTTTAAGACAAAATTTTCTGACATTTAATAAAAATGAGATCCTAGAAAAAACAAAAACTGATTTTTGTCACAACAAACCCCGGTCTCATCTACTTCAAGTGAGGTATATTGCAGAATTCTGAGATGCATTTTGTTGTGAACTTTCTGAACTAATGCTGGTTAAGTTTTTTTTTTCATAAACAACAGGAAGACTTGTATTTTCAAAACTTTCTTTCTTGATGATGTGTCAAGAAGGATTATTTTTCGGTCAGACATAAAGTAAGGAACACATGTGTAACATATGCATTTCCTTGCATCCCTATGTAAACAGCAAACGATTTAGTAACGCAAAGTTAACTGTTTTATTTCAATGTCAGGCAGGTTTCAGCACTCTCTCCGACAAGGCCTAAGTGAACGTTATGCAATCGTTAATGCGTAAACTGAGTGTTCCTTCGGATAATTTAATCAGTGTTCACTTTGCTTTCTGTTGTGCTGGTAAAGCAACGATAAAAGAACACAAACACAAATATCACGTGAACCAAAGTTTGAACTCGGTTAATAATAATTGTACGTAGAAAATTTGTTGCTGAGGCTCGCCAACTAGTAATTAGACATCGACTTTGTGGATAGGACAGGATTTGAATTTTTATAGGCCTTTCAGCAAGTTTGATTATATCCGCCCTTCATGTGACTGAGGGATGACGTTTCTCGACGAGCATAAAACCCGGGAAAGGAACAGAGGAAGGAAAGGAACAAGTAATTAGAAGAAGAAGTCACGGCCTTTAAAGAACGTAGGGATGCACGCGAGACACGAGAAGTCTCGTCTCGTCTCGCATTTGCGAGACGAGACACGAGACAGGATTTAAAATTTTATGCGAGACGCGAGACGAGACTAAACCATGCGAGACGAGACGCGAGACGAGACTCAGTTAGGTCTCGCACGAGAAGTCTCGCGAGACTTCTCGCAGTCTCGCAACATTTACGAATTACATGTAATTATATATTTAGTGATTTTACATTTATTGAATTTTCTAAGTTGAGCGTTAATGCCTCCAGGAACAAAAAAGTGATTGGGGCAATAGACATTTTGTGAGATTTATTATTATTCAAGGTTGATTTTCAGAATTAAAGCCTTCTTTAGTTTCTAAACATCATTAAAAAAGAAAAGCTTTGTAAATTGGAAATTTATTACAACATCGATTTAGGACTTTATTTTGCGACACAAACACATACACGCGGGCGCGCACGAATACATGAACTTCTGTTTTTTGGTCTGAAAAGCGAATAAGACTCCCTATTGCTGCAAAATGTGATATTTCTGTCTTTTTCACATTACTACTAGCGATTTATGTTGGGGGATGGCGGGGAAATTCCCTCTCGTCAAAGTTTATCCTGGGTCCGGCTCGCAGAAATAACATGATATTTTTTACATGGAATAAGTATTTTCTTTTTATATATTTATCAAAAACATCCCCCTCTAGTTCGGAAGTTTAATTCAAACACTGGTTTGGTAGGATGACCCTATAGGTTTGATGCGAGATGGTAGGAATGGCTCTATATCTGCCAGTAATTTTATTTTCTAGATCTGGCAACACTATATAAGTTGAAAGCGAAAGTTGATAAAATGCGATAATGCAACATTGCTACAAGCGCGAACGAACCAAAAGAATTGGGTCGTATTGTGTTGTGAGGAGTTCTTTTGTTGTCTACAAGCGCTTTTGGTGGTATAAAAACATCTTTATAATGGAAAATCACCCTTCAAGGAAACGACCAAAACGTGTAAATGTTGATAGTGGGGACGATATTTTAGAAGAGCCAAATATTGCTGGAGACCTCTAAGCTGGAAAACAATGTTGGATCCAGCAACAATTTATGCTGGTTTTGCTGTAAATTATGCTATTAACCCTTTGGGGATCTCGTACAATCTGTACCATACGGGGTGTTTCATGGTACATTGTGTTATAACTCTCCTGTTTGAGCTTTTTCGTCCGTCTTTTTTTTCAAGTCCAGAGGCATTGTAGAAGACCTTACGTATGGTTTCACATCTTCCTGCGTCGAGACATAGGAGGTGATGACGTCATAATTCTAAAATATATATTTTCTTTTAATATTGCGGGGCCGGTCTATGTTCATTATTTTTTGGCGGGCTTATTTTTACACGTAGAAGATTGAAATTTTGCACAAACATTCAGTCCACCGAGTAGTATTTATCAGATTTTTTTTCAGGTTTTCAGGTTTTCTGCGTTAAAACAGGGGGGATCCAGAGGGGCAAAAAGTTGAAAAAAGGGATATTATACCAAAAAATCCCTTTCTTCGCGATTTTCCCGCCTTAGATATATGATGGAGACAAGTGAATGGTACCGCCTGAAAGGCAGTTCTATTCTGAAGAGAATGATGTGCGACACATGACCCGAGGGTAATTAGGGAAGTATCAGGGAATTTTTATGAAAATATACTTCTGTATAGGGGAATTTTGGACATTTTCGGTATTATTTTTTGCGGGCTTATTTTTGCACCTAGAATATTGAAATTGTGCACAAACATTCAGTACACCGAGGAGTATTTACCAGATTTTTTTCGTACTTCTGTGTTAAAACATGGGGGTACAAAGGGGCTAAACGTTGAAAAAGGGAAACTTTTACCAAAAAATCCCTTTCACGGGATTTTCTCGCCTTAGATAAATGATGGAGACATGTGAGTCATACCGCCTGAAAGGCAGCTCTAAGCTGAAGAGAATGATGGGCGAAACATGACCCTAGGGTAATTAGGGATGTCTTAGGAAATTTTTTACCTGAGATCATGGTGTTTTACGGTAATTTGGGGCATGGTGGGAATTCTTGATAAAATTTCTTCCGCCCTTACTATTCAAGATATAAACTTGAAATTTGGCACACACATTCAGTATACCATGTACTATTTATCAGATTTTTTAGATGGGTACGTTCACACAGGGCCGCTCCAGAGGGGCCCAAAGTGCGAGAAAAAAATCCCTTCGTAATTTTTCCTTTGACATCATTTTCCCCGCTCCTGGTATATGGTATGAGCATGTAAGTGGGACCATTTCAAAGCCAGCTTCATTCTGAAGAGAATGAGGTATGAACCATGATCCTAGGATAAATAGTGACGATGCAGTAGCTGCTTGACTGAAAGTCTAAAGAATAGCCCAAAAATCCGGGTACCGGAAAGGGTTAATTTGACGAAAATTAATGGTCCAGGAATCAAATTTCAGCACAACTTTTCGTTTAATTTGGAGCGGAGGGGACACAAGTTCGGATACCATGTTGAACTTTAGGTTCCGTCTCCTTAGGATGTTATGAACATTCATCCCATGGAAAGCAATGGCAAACTACCAAGGATTCAGCTTGCCAAGGGACTTTTAAGTCAAATACCTGCCTTCGTACAGAATATCACTTCATCATTCATTAACAGCCATAGAATAACACATTGCAAAATTTTGACCAGAATATATGCGAGACTGCGAGACCATGCGAGAAAGTCTCGCGCGAGACGCGAGACGAGACTCAAAATTTTATGCGAGACGCGAGGCGAGACCAACATTTGAGGCTGCGAGACGAGACGAGACTTTTCCATTTCTCGTCTCGTCTCGTCTTGCGTGCATCCCTAAAAGAACGTATACCACCATTTGCTTGAAGGAAACCGTGAAACAACCTCAGTCACAATGGCCTCGGGGATCGAACCCCGAACCTTCCGAATGCGGAGCCGTAACGCTACTACTGCGCCATAAAAGAGGAACACCAAAACAAACACTATTATTAAACCAACGGCGCACTAATGGTGCTCCAATGATGCACTAACTCAACTACGAACAAGTATACTATATAATTTCTAAATGTTACGATATTCTTTTATAAACATCTGTACTGTATATATTTATGCAATGACAATTCTGATTCCCACCCTTTGTTTCTTTTTGTTCAAAAATGCTATAGAGTTTTACTGAAAAAAAAAATGTACTCTCGAATTCTGGTATGATTATTGCAATTATTCCATTAGCATAACCCAATGATAATGAAAAATATTGATTCTGATATTTTTACATACTACTCGTACATAATTAGTTCATAAAGATAATAATTACTGCTTAAATATAGTCCTTTGCACAAACACTACATTAGACTATTGCTACTTTCCTAAGAATGAATATAGGTTACTCATTTTTCTGAAAATAATTTATCCATTTCTGTATTTTTATTTTACTCTTTCTTTGTCCAAAAGTCATATATCATAGGCCTAAGTTTCACCTCATGCTTGCACTTTTAATATAAAAATGTTTAATAATTATTCAGGAAACATCATTACCAATATTACGATGTTGACATAATGTTAACAGTAAATGTTTTCACAGAAGAAATGGACTTTGAACACGCGAAACCTTGCCCTGTCACGAAAACAAGCTTTTTCTCTGTAAATTCTCTTCTGAAGTTAGGCACGTAAACAGGAATTTATTTCGGAAGGGGTCCAAGTGTTTTCGAGGGTCAAAATTCAACACAAGCATAGATTATATTAATTAAATATACAGAAAAGTCGGGATTTCGGGGAGGTCCTGACCCCAGGACCCACCCCTGCATACATCCCTGTCGGAAGTGTCCTTGCTGACGTTTGTGAACGTGTCCCCGACCTGTCCTTTCTTCAAGCAAGAACGTCCTAAATACTGTCATTCATTAGTGCTCAAAAGGGATACATTTTTCCTCACTGTAAAACTTACTGCATTCTGCATTTGTTTGTAAAAATAATTTAAATTTATAGAAAATTATTTAAATGTCCTGTTACGCATTCAAACTATCTTTTTTAAACTTTAAAATCTCGCTCGACAACTCGTTTCATATTGCAGACCTACGATTACCTACATCAATTCTTAAAGAATTTGCAGTGTTTTGAGAATGCACACCAATGGACATAGACTTTTCAATTCTTTTTACTAAATCTTTCTGTCTAACATGAGGTCAGAAAAAGGCGCCCGGTCCATTGTTTCAAAGAGGAAGATGAATCTGGAATAGAGAATTTTCTTCGCATTATCATAAAAAATAGTTCATATAATCACTCTTGTGCGATGTTTTTACTGTCTGAAAATGGAAGGGCAAAACGAATATCCTGCCCTCCATGGAAATTTCAGGTGGGGGGCAGGTGCCCCCTTGTCCCCCCAGTTCCAACGCCCCTGCATAAAGGGCTTCGTGTGGAGTATTGTGCTGTATGGGTCGAAACATGAACATTAGGCAGAAAATAAATGTTAGAAAGATAAAAGCAACGAGTGGCGAAGGGAAACCAACAGAGCAAGGGAAGAGTTTTACAAACAAAAATGTGAGAACAAAGAAGGGTTAGAAACAGTAGGAAGATGTGAGGAAATGTAGAAGGAGGTGAAATCTATGAAATCTCGGAGGAAGCAAAGAGTATTACGATGGCAGTAGAAAATAAGAATTCCAAGATTGTCAGTGAGAAAAGTGAAGTCTTAGGAAGATAGAAAGAATATGTTGAGGACTTACATGAGAGTAGGAATAGACTAAGTGGTCTAGATGTTGATGTAGAAAATAAAATAGGCGAGATGATGAAGGATTTAGTATTCTTCGGAATGAGTTTGAAAAGACTATATCAGAGATTAGGAATGGAAAGGCAACACGGATAGATATATCAATCGAAGTCAAAAGAATAAGGGAGACAAGGACAAGAAAGAACTGTTTCGACTGTGCAATGAAATATTTGAAACACGAGAATGGTCAAAAGACTTCTTGAAGACGATCATGATAACGATGGCTAAGAAATCAAACTCAAAGAGATATGAGGATAGCTCTCATGCAACAAACATGAGGATAGCTCTCAACTGTTAGTCTTATATCTCATGCAACAAAAATTTGTCTTCAAATTCTAAACAGAAGGTTGCATGGAATAAAAAGTGAAGAAGTTGAGGAGGAAGAGTTTGGACTCAGGAAAAGTAAGGGCACAAGAGATGCACTTGGATTATTAAGGGCGAATAGTGAAAGGTTTATAGAAAAAGGGAACGAGATTTATGTGGTATTTATTGATTTAGAAAAGGGACGCTATAATACTACGTAAAATAATTCAATTTATGAATGGTAAATAGAACATTTATACATCTTTACGTAAACTACTCTGACAAAATTGAAAATAATGTATACTCTGTACTTCTTTGGTCTCTGGTAATCGAAATCGTATACTGATATTATGAGTAAGAACTTTTCCATCGAAATTTATGAAGTTTGTATTGAATTATATAATGTTTAATCATTTTCAAGTCACACTAATAAGCATTTCTGTTCATTTTTTTTAAGTTCTGTTTTTTTTTTGTTCCTGCACGACTTTAATTTTTGTTTACCAACAACTCAATTTCTAGGAAAGCAGGCTTCAATTGTTTCTAAATTTAAGTTCTCTAAATGTAAAGTGACTTGAACAAATTTCACGGACTCTATACATCGGAACTATGATAAAAATATGTAATCCTCGCTTACGCGTCTACTTTGCATCTAGTACACTAGGTTTCGAGTTGGATACTCGTGGGAGATAATCGAAATCCTTACAAGGGTCCAAATCAAACTTTGAACACTAGTTTTGGTGCTATATAGTCTTGCTGCTGACAAAACACAAAATAACAACGAATTAATCAAATTTGAAAATAACATCACTAAAGTCTTTGTATACATGTTACCATAATCGTTAACTTTACAGGTAATAATTACTGGATAACATTTTATCAAGATGACATCAAATGAAACTGGGAAATTCACTTGGATCGACTATCTGATCTTTGTGGCGATGTTAATGTGCTCAGTTCTTATTGGCGTTTTTCATGGATTCTTTCGCAAGCACGAAAATACAGCAAATGAACTCTTGTTAGCTAATAGAAAAATGAAGGTCTTTCCGATGGCAATGTCCTTAGTAATGAGGTAATGTATAAAGATATATATTTTTTACTTATTTTGGAGGAGTCAGAGTGTCTTAGATCTATTATATAGGCCTTAGTGAAACACAAGTTGTACTTTTCACACACTCCTAAAACCGTTGAGCATATTATTTTAAACTTATCTGGAGTTACACAGTTCATTGCTGGATTAAGAGAGGACTAGCTCGGGAGAGTAACGCTCCCGGAAGTACAAACGAGAAACACAGTTCTAATTGGTTGGCATTAGCCACTTCTTGCAACGTTGCATTAAAATAGCAGAAATCAAACACTTGCTGCTGTCGGCCTTCGTGGCCGAGTGGGCTAGCGCTATATGCTAGTAATAAAATTCTCTTTTGGCGTGGGTTCAAACCCGGCCCGAAGAAAGTTTTTTTTTTACATTTTTATAACACTTATTAAATTAAAATAATATGAAAATAATACTTAAAAAAGTGATTTATTTACTTTTGTGCAGATAAGTAGTTGTAGTACTTATGCCCTTGTACTCCATGATATAGGGCTCGTTTTGTTCCCCTTGTACTTCATGATATAAATTTTGTGACCAACTTAAAACAACTGGCTAGGATAGCGCGTAAAACAGCTGGCTAGAGTAGCGCGCGGAAAAACGTACTTCAGGGAGTATTACTCTCCCGAGCAGGTCGTATTAACAGAGGCTTAATGGCAAATATTTCATGTTATAAATTCTTTGGTTCTGTCTTAGGAGACTCAAAGTAAATCACCTTGAGGTCATAGAAGTCACTACAAAAAGAAAGTATACTTATAGCTGCGACTAATTTGATAAAAAAAATTGTTACATAAATTCGTTAGCTTCTTCTGAATAATTAGGATCTAAATTATTTCTCCTGATGTTCACGCACAAGAGATTAGTACTCTACCACTGAGCCACCGCGGGTTCTACGTAGGAATTGACTATATAATATATAACAACATACTTTTCGTTTATTGTGCGGAGTGTAATTTAATAATGATCCTGCGTAATGAATTCAATTACAGGGAAAAAAACTTCAGCTTTCGAACGTCAATAGTTTTTACTGTACACAGCTAGATAAAAATCAATTTTGTTCTCGTGTTTCGGAGTTGGGACTTTAATGCTCCTTCACAAAACAAACCAGCTTGTTATAATTGTAAATAATTAATTTACAAGAATGTAATCTTTATGATAGTGTAAGTATTATTTGCTTTGAGGACAATGATGTAAAATTTGTTTTTATTTGAAAATTGAATTATAAGGCAAGTAGAATTGAGTCTGATAAAAGGTAAGAAGTCTTCAGTTTAATTCTAAATTTTCAATTTTGTGATGATATTTGAAGTATTCTGGATTAGACCCATAATAGTTTCATCTTTTATACTTTGAGTAATCTTCATTTCATTATGAACAAAACACGAGTTCGTATGTGTAATAATCTTAAGATCAGTTTGTTCAGTTATTTGATGAAGCAAAATCGGTATTAATTAGTATCTCTTACTTTTAGTGTGTTCTCATCCGTCAGTCTTCTGGGCATGCCATCAGAAGTATACTTGTATGGGACACAATTTGTTGTCACATTAATGAGTTACATACTCTGCATACCAGTAGTCAATTATGGTTTCCTACCTGTACTCTTCAATCTCAAAATAACATCTGTCTATGAGGTAAGAGCAGTATATCTTTTGCAAATAGATTTCCAAAAGGGTATTTACTAACCGATATGAAATAGGGACTACTAAAGTCGTTAAAATAGGAATATCCATAAAATGCCGTATATTTGTATTGATTATGGACAGATAGTGGTTTCATCTTTTTTTATTTCTGACATTTTCATAAACAAGCCAAAAACTCAGATGCTATTTTATTATACGGAAAGAGATCAAAATATTGCTTTAAAAATCTAATCAATTTCATATCATTCCTTAATTTATTAGACCCACTTTGATTCTGAAATACATTTTTGGATCAAAAGATCCAATACATTTCAATAAAAAATTTTCTTGTACGCCTCATATCTGGAGAACTACATACAGTGTGGACAAACCCAAAATATCACTTAACTTATTATGATGTGTTTATGCAGTAGAAAATACGAAAACTCGATTTAGGGACCGTTCAAAAATTTTGTGGCCCCTGATCCAAAATCTAACAATATGTTTCAATCAAAAATTTTCTTGTACGTCTTATGTCTGGAGAACTACATTCAGTGTAGCCACACCCAAAATATCACTTAACTTAGATGATGTGCTCATTCCGTAGAAAATACGAAAACTTGATTTAGGGGCCGTTTAAAAATTTTTTTAGCTCCTGATCCAAAAACTAATTATTGGCGAAGATCGCAATCTTTTGATGCATTTTTTGTATCATTCCTAAAATCCTTGTTTACTTGCATCTACCAACTCATGCTTCTTTAAATTCTGCATACCTGCTTATCTCCAAGGAAAAGATAAGACTTCCTAAATTCAAATAGCAATACAGATGTTAATAGTATCGTTTTTTTTTTTTTTTTTGAGAACTGAACTTGTTGATGAATGATAGGGACGTAAATACAGGTACTACTTGTCCCTAACAAAGATAATAGTTTAATATTTATATCATTAATATTTATTAATATATTAATAGCATAATATTGTACTGCACTCATGCAACAATAAACGAAACTCTTGATGTTGGGAATGGTTTGAGGATTTCGCTACTAACTTTATAAAAGAAATACATATTATGATGTTATTTAAGAAGTTTACGTAGAAGTAAATAATATTTTTATGTCAAAGAATCATAAAATCCTTGATCATCATACAAACAAATTATTTTATTTTAAATGTGAAAATGTTAAATGGATAGTCCACGATCTTATGAAAACTAATTTTTTGCTTTGAAGTTTTGAATATGAACTTGTCACTATCTTTTACACTTACATTTTATACTTTATCTTTTTAAATATAAGCTATTACTTTTGAAACCCTTAATATTTTTTTAAAAATGTAAATACAAATTTCGTTCGTAATAATTATCTCCAGGAATACATAGGACACTTACAATTTTTGAAGTGACCCATTAATGTATATATCTAGTTTCATTTGGAAATGTAAAATTATTGTATGTATTACTGGTTCATAGGAAAAAAATATGCCATATAATATTTGCTGTTGCGTGAGTATGTATTGGTTGTCTTCCCGTGGAGTTAAGAAAGCTACATGAATTGCGTTGTGATTGCCACGGAAAATGGCCCAAAAATTAATATATTAGAGCTCAATTCCAGCGTACTTTCATTTCTTCTTACAATGTTATTCGGCTTGATATATTAGTCAGTCGCTTTGAAACTAATTGAGAGAATATTTCACAAAAGGAAAAAAAGTCTTTCATAAAGTTATTCTTTAATTGCACAAAACTTGACAGTTTCTAAAATGTCTTTCCTTCTTTCTAATATTAAGGAATATTGATTAAAAAGAGAGTAATAAGAAACAACTTGTACCTTTTCCACTGTTTTGCAGTGTAATATACGAGTGAAGTGATGCGTTTAGGGGTGTACGAGTGTATATACAATTAAATTTAGTGAACTCAACATAATTCTAGGTTTTAGGATTATTTTGTATAACTGGAGTGTGGAGTGATTCTAAGTATTCTTGAGTTTTGATGTATTCCAAGAAAGTGAAAACTGCATCTAATGCAACGAACATATTTCGGAAGGGACTTGGTGGCTCAGTAGAGCGTTCATCTCTGGTGCGTGAGGTCCTTGGTTCGATCCCCGCTCAAGCCAAGTGAACTTTGTGATGAACAATCACCGTGTGCGTAGGTTTTCTCGAGGTTCTCCCGTTTCCTCCCACTTTCTTCCCTTCACCATTTCATTCACTTATCATCATCACCGTCTTCATTAGCCTAGCCGGCATAAGAGTGGAACATAAAACTGAAAGATTTTAATTTTAACATGTTTCGGGAAGCTGCAAAAGTATTTATTTAAATTTTGTACATGTGCTTGTAGTATTTACTGTCTTTCTAAGAGTAATAACGTACATTCAGAAGCATGTGTGCAATTAAAAATAAAAGTTGTTCATTAATCCCCAGTTTCAATATAATTTTTTTCAAAACAAACCTCATTATTTATTAGTATGATGAATATTATCCTTTCTATTTATTTGTTTTGCAAATTTGTTATTAAATAACTACCGGTGATCTGATCACACAATTTTCCAGACAGAATTTTAAGATGTTCATGAGCAAGGAATCAAATCTCTTCTAACACCTTCGTTGTTTAAGAGTACCAAGAGTTATAGTACCTACTTGTGTCGCTCTTGTCAATTTACTTAATAAAATATAAAATAAGATGTACGGTATTTTAACTGAAAAAGACAGTATCCTATTAGTTATACAACCTTTCGTCAAACAGTGTTAGAAACAAACAGTAAAACTAACACTGATATACAAATATTCAGATCATGTCTTGCCCCCCCCCCACTTTTAACGTCCAACCGCCGCCACTGACCATAAGAATAGTGATTTTAAAACTAAATTCCTCCAAATGAGTACAGCAAGAAACTCAGAATCCCATAATGCAAAAAGAAAACTCTCCTCTGCGGATTTAGGAGGAAGCAATAAGTCGCTCATAAAACCATTGGAGTCGCTTAGTCAAAATCAGGAGTCTAAACATAGCTAGGTATACAAGATGACTAACCAATATATCGTAAATCAATATGCAAGGAATAGTATATTACATTTTATTTGGAACCTAATAATTTCAAATTGTGGTTTCTTACTTTTGACAAGTTAATTTTATTTATCCTTTTCAGTACCTCAAGTTGCGTTTCAATAATTCAGTTCGACAACTTGGTTATGGTCTATTCGTTTTGCAAACAGTAAGTAAGTTGTTTGTTTTGTGTTATTTTTCTCATTCTTTAGAACCAATTACGTCATATATACATATAAATCAACGATGATTCCATTGGCAATTTCGTTTATTTGTTAACTGTTACAACCTAAAGATCATTCTATACTAGAAAATTAACATTGAATAAGTATTGTGTTAACGGACGTCGTCTGGAATATATGAAGAAAGTAGACCTATTAACATATTATTTAACGGATTAGTATTAAAAGATACGGAGCTATTAAAATATTAAAGAAATGTCTACAACAGAAGTTAGTTACTCTCTTGCGTACAGTAAGATTTTAATATTTCTGTTCTGTAAATTGGAAATGCCACTGTTGAATATAAAATACTTAATTTAGTTATGGATATAGAGGAATGACAAAGAAACCATTATATATCCATAAGTTCTGGTATTTACCTCATTACTTCGTGATATTGCCATCATCTTCGAAGTAGTATCCTCCAGATTAAACACATTTCTTTATTCACTATTGGTACTGTTGGTGACGATACTAAAAGTCGTTTTCTTTGAGTATATGTATGAGGTCTGCCGTTTCCAACTTCCCCAGTCCAATGATGCCATTTGGAATCACAAACTTTTTAGAATCATAAATCTAATATTAATTCATGCAGTTTCCCCATGTAATCATAACACTATTCTTTCGGGTCAATCTCATAATTTGGTATCTCTACTTACTCGCGTTGAAGCAAAACAGAGGATCTATGATGTGGCATCATTGCAACAGGAAATACTGTGTACATATGTTTTTCCAACACACAAAAAAATTCGGGCTGGAAAGGGTAAAAGCGAAATAAAACGTGTTCCCTTGAGTCTTGGGTAGAGGAAAAGGAAACATTAAGACAGATCTGACTAATAGGGAGTTGTTTCATGATAGCAATGATTTTAGGTGAGAAAAAACTTAGAGACAAAATGCTATGTTTCCGAAATCTCCTTGAAACATCAAAGTAGTGCTGATTGAATGCTCTCTCAGTAGGAACGCATTCAAAGAGTATACTTTTCATAAATGTCAAAGAACACAAGCATCATTGCCTTAAATTTTTAGCGTAACATGCGTGCTTTTCTCGATCTTAAAGTACCGAAGCACTTTCACTGCAGTCATTGAGGCTTAGGTTCCGGGTAGTAGGTAAAATCCATGTTTCGTGGAGTGTGATTACAGGCTCCAATTTGCCTGATTCGTTTTTTGTGTTGTAGCATTTCCACATACAATTCTTGGCGGAACTCTTTCTGTTCCCGTAAAAGATTTCTCTGCTGAACCACGATAAATATTTTTCTTATGTTTAATTTTTCTGTGATAATTAAATGAGCAGATTCTCTGCCCGAAGTCAATAGTTCAATCACTATACGCACACTCTATCTTCGGTCACTGTTGATCCTTTCGTGTATTCTGCTTAACTATGTTAGTAACCGAGGACAGTCACCTGTCTACATTATCATTGTCTTCAACACTTGTTCTCCATGTTGATACTATTTATGCCACTGAAAGACTTGAGAGTCCGGACACACAACTAGCACTGTAGGATTAGGAGCTTGGGCTAGGACTCGAAATTATTCAGTTGACAGCTTTTAGAATTTCACAAGAAACTTGATGTTAATCCTTTCATTTTTAAACTAACAATTTTCGGACACAACATGGTTACACGTGTTCACGGAATGACGTCTCCTGTAGAACTGTCGAAGTCTGGCGTGGCAAAATCTTCAATACACCACCAACCAATTTACTGCACTGCTTTAGTTATAACATCTCATTTCCTATATTTAAATTTTAATAAAATTCGCTCTTCGTTACTTTACAAATGGCCGACAAGTGTCCCCATGACATATATTGTGATAATATTTGTTTCTGAAATGCATTGATCTAAATAAAGATTTTTTTACAGGTCCTGAATTTGCCCATTGTAGTCTACGGTCCATCAATCGCATTGCAGCAAGGTATGATAATCATTAGTTGAATATAGCATCAACCATTAATTCAATATAGAATCAACAATTCTGGATACAGAATGTAGCAGAGATGACCATTTTTCAATCAGGGGCCACTCGAGCTCGCACAAGATCAAACTCACAATTTTCAAAGGAACTCGAGCTCATAATTCTCAAAGGGACTCACGCTTACTAATGTCAACGAGGTTCACGTTAGCTCAGATTTCCATTCCCTTGAGCTCGGCCTTGCTACCTTCAATAAAACTCACAATAGCTCGATCTTCGCTCAAAGAAGAGTTGTGCTTGATATTCTTTATTGGGCACGCACTCGCTCGTAAATACATCGTGACATGTCAGTGGTATAATAGTGAAATAAAAGCTTTAATAGAGGTTTCGAGGAGGGAAAAACTTGGTATTGCAAGCAGGGCCGGGTTCAGAATTTTCTGACGGCGGGTGTACCAGTACATCTGAATTAAATTTGATTTTTAATGCCTTTAGGCATCTATGTTGTGAATGAGGAATTACTTGAAAATGCTCACTGTCTGGTCTTGGAAATCGAATCCACGACCTTCTGAATGCAAAGCCAACGCTTCTCCAACTGAGCAAAGGCCACTTTGTGTCAATATACTTTTCTGTATATAGTTAGCTTGCTGCTTTAGATCAGGACTTTTTTTTAATCACGGACACTTGGAATATGACGGATACTTGTATTGTACAGAATCCTTAAGAAAATGTTGCTATTTCCACTTCTAGTTTCTCATTTAGATAGTGTATATTTACAACGAAGGAAAGGTGTGCACGTGCACCCCCTAAATCCGACCCTGATTGCAAATATAATCCAAATTTACATTTGGTAAACATGATTAGTATTGGTTTCAGAAATACTTCTTATTTAACTATGTAAATGTATGTTCTATGCAGTATTGTATAAAATTATAATTATGCATTATTTCACACTATCTATGCCAAACAAAGACAGACGTCTGCAGACGCACCTATGATATGGATTGATAAAATTGCGTTCTTTCGCGAAAAATTAAGACGGTATTTTTCTCTCTAATATCTCAACATATTGAAAAGTGTTCGAAGAAGTATTTTGTAATAATGTTTTACTTTTATTTTTAATTTAAATATTAGTGCCAGTCTTTAGGATAAGAATAAATGAATTGAGTAGTTATTTTTTTGTTACAACGATATTTATTTTATGTCAATTGGTATTTCTCCAATATGGGGCAATTTGAATTCTTATATTATCAAGAAGACTTTTTTTGTTTAAAGTAAGTCAGTCTACTTTCAATATTAAATTATTTGAAATTTTGCTGTTCACATTATCAACATATTCTTTGTGTTTCAACAGATTTAGATATCTAAATAGATCATACATGTTAATCTTCATTTTGTTTCTACAGTTACAGGAATTGATTCCAATATTATCGTGCCTGTTGTGTTAGTAGTCTGCATATTTTATACTGCGGTGGTAAGTATAATCATCATGTACTGTGTATTGTGAGTACAGAACTATATTTAAGGGTAATTTATACTTACAGCTTTTCAGTAAAAACAAATAGTAATAATAATTCGTTCGGTTCATTTATTAGAAGAAGAGGTAGTTTTTTTTACTATTACTAGAATCCTGGAGTTTTGAATAGAAAATAAATATAAATTAATATGTAATACAGTTTTTCTATTTTATAAAATTCAGACAAATACTCGGAACCTAGAGGAATGGGAATGTTAATGGGAAATAACGGAAACTTTATAACAAGAAATTGTATAATTTATACCGTTTGCAAAACACTGTTAGGGTCGTTAAGTCTAGGAAGCTCAAATGTAGCCAGAATTGAAGAAAGTAGGAATGCTTTCCAAGTTTTAACTAGAATTCGAATAGGGAAAAGACCATTAGGAAGACCTAGGCGCAGATGGGAGGGCAATATTAAGGTTGATCTCGCAGAAATAGGAATACAAAGTAGAAACTGGATCCAGTTGGCTCAGAACGGAAGTCAATAAAGAGCATTTGTGAACGCAGCATTGAACTTCCGGGTTTCATAGGCCATGGAGTCTGTTTAGTTATTTATGTATTGATGAATATCTTGTGTAATAATATTGGCGGTATCCAAGTTGTAATAATTAATTGTTACAATGTTCAACAATTTCTTTGTTGTATCTCTATAAATAAAGGAAGAACTTCTGACTGATTGACTGATCAACACCAAGGCCAAACTGCTGCCACTAGGAACTTGAAATTTGGATAGTACGTAAGAATTGTAACATAAAGCACCACAGAGAGCAAATGGAAGTTGTAATTATTATAATAAGATGTCCGTATCTCGAAATCTCTTAAGGTTAGAGACATGAAATCTCGTATTTAGACTTTTCATTTAAACTTCGAATGAATACACAAATTTCTGAATGTTTAGATCTTTGAAGTATGGAAGAACAAGAGTATGGATAGTTGAATAAAATTCCCATAGGAGGCGTTCGAATTTCGAGTTCGAGCGGAGTTCAAAATTCTATTTGAAAGCAAAATGTTGCTCACAATTACATATGGGCTCAATTGCTAGCATTCCCGATGCATCTGAATTGTACAATAACGCTGAAATTCTCGAGAAGAAACTGCATGAACATAGATTAAAATTCCAATACGGTTAAAGCATTAAAGTTTCATTTAATGTATTCTATCTCTTTTGATATGTGAATCAGAAGCATTAATACACATAAGTAATACATTCGCTGTTTGCAGAGTATACAACGAAATGTGGAGATAAGTTTTCTAGGAATTATCCATACAAATAGGAGGAATAATAACAGTAAGATGACAGGAATGACCGATATGATCATGAGAATGAAGACACTAAGTAGTTAGTGGTCCTATTACAAATAGAAGAAACAATTATCGGATGAGCAATATTTAATCCTCGACTGGAAATCAAATGAGCTTACGAAATCTTCTCACAAAATATTAAATTGTGATATGAAGGAACAGTAATGAGTAACAAGGGAAAGTCTTTTGTAAGTTAGATGTTTGCGCTGAAGATTTGGAGAGGCCCTGAGTCAGCAATGAATTGAAAATAATTTATTATAATATATATATATATTAGTAAGATAATAGGTATATAAAATCTATATAAAATGTATCAAACAACATAAAACATTAAGAATATATTACATTTCTTCAAGTACAAAATCTTAGATACGTAGAATGGTGATTTTTAGTCTTGGATTTCAAATTTACTGTTGATTTCCAACTTTGTATCTCAATCCTTTTGTTAATAATAGTTCTATGTGAAATGACTCGTATATATTTATTTGTGCCTTCTGCCATAAATGTAAGTATCACTAACTGCAATGGTAGCACACAAGCTTCAACGTTATCTAACTTGGGTAAACTTTTGACGTCATTAAGATCCTCTACACACATCCTAAGACGTGTCACTCGTGGTGCTCGAACTGAGGTTGCCGATGCACTTTCCAAGTTATTACAGCAAATAACTTATTTCAAATGGAGAAAAAGAATGGATCAACCTGTTTATATTTCCATTTGTAGCACTAACTGCTCCCAAACAATCCGAGAATGTAAAGAACCTTACCTCATGGGTAAAACAAAGAGTTCGTGTTTGGGATAATATAGGTATTGACGCCTTAACCTTACACTCGCCAAAGATCAAGAAATCTATACCTAAACAGAATGTGTCAAATCTGAAGATTATTGAAAACAAACTAGCCGATCGTGATATCTGAGGAGCAGCCCGTTTACTAATATCAGAAGATACAGTAGCAGCCCCTGACACTTCAGTGTTTGAGACGTTGTTGGGGAAACACCCAGCCCACCCTGGTACACTTACTTCACCGAATCTTCCAGAAGATCAAAACAGGTTTAAGGAGTTTCAGTAAACGAAGTTAAAAATGCTATAAATTCTTTTGCATCTGGCAGCTCGGGAAGGGGGGTCTAGATGGTCTTTGCTCTTCGATTCTCAAAGATCTTTTATCTTGCCAAATACTTGAATCGAAGGAAAAGCTTTTAAAATCATTTTGTGATCTCTTCAATCTAATTATTTCGGGAAAAATACCCTTAGAAGTTCGCCCGTTGTTTTTCGGAGCCAGACTTATCGCACTTAAATGTGGTGGAATCAGAGCTATCGTCATAGGGAATATTTGGCGCAGAATATCAGCCAAAATTATATGCTTCAGAATACGAGAACTTGTTAAGAACTTTTTGTACCCTTGGAGTTTGTATTCCCAATGGAGTCGAAGCACCCGTTCATGCAACCAGGGTATATTTTTCTTCCACATACAACGCTCCAAAGGTTATCGTAAAGCTGGATTTTCGCAACGCTTTTAATGAACTTCGCCAGGACGCCATGCTTACTGCAGTGTTGAACTATTTTCCCACAATATACCCATATGCTCACCAGTGTTACACTCAACCCAGTAATTTATTCTTAGGCTAAGACACTATTTCATCCCAGAGAGGAGTACAACAAGGCGGTCCCTTGGGCCCAGCACTTTTTGCCATAACAATACATTCTTTAGTACATTCAATTAATACGGAGCTAAACATCTGGTGTTTGGATGATGGGACTATTGCTGACAAACCTGAGGCAGTCCTTTCAACGTTAATACATATAAATGAGAAAGCATCGACTCTTGGCTTACATTTGAATTTCACAAAATGCAAAGTTGGCTTTCTTGGATCATATGAAGTCACATCCGACCAATTATTCAGAAGATTTGAAGAAGTTGCCCCAGGAATACGTGTCCTAACTAAACAGGATGCTTGTCTTCTAGGTACTGCTCTCACAAAAGAAGCATTTACCACTGTGTTATCAGACAAAATATCCAAATTAGAATATTTTCTCTCGTCTTGACTCGATTTCAGCACAAGCAGCTTTTTTCTTCTATGTGCTTCATTGTCAATCCCTTGACTAAACTACTTACTACGGTGCTTTCCATCTTGGAATGAGACTCCACTACTGAAGAAATATGACCATATCCTCAAACTGGGTCTGGAGAAATTTTGAGCTGCTCCTTGAGTGACGACTCTTGGATGCAAGGATCCTTATCTGTTGGATTAGGAGGCCTTGGTATTCGACGAACCGTTGATATGGCGATTCCTCCTTTTTAGTGTCCTAGCACGGATCTCTTCGTTTAATCGAGGCTCTCCTTCCTCAAGGTATCACCAGGACCCAGATGGGATAGTTCAAGAAGGTCTAGCAAATGGATAAATATAACGGATACGAACCTTCCAGAAATCAGCAAAAGAGATTCTCAGGCATCTTGGTACACACCAATAGCAGCACATTTCCATGAACTTCTTTTACAATCCGTTGCTGTTCCAGAGGATAAAGCCAGACTTCTTGCTGCGTCATCTCTCCATGCTGGGGCATGGTTAAACGCGTTACCTTCCCCCCCGATTAGGTCTTCAAATGTCTAATGAAACCTTTCGAATCGCAGTAGCCCTAAGACTAGGTTCAGCTTGTGAGCAACATCGCTGTCCAGCTTGCGGAGATCAAGTTACCCAACGCGGTCTGCATGGTTTCACATGCATGAAGAGCATTGGCAGAAACACCAGACATTTATTTGTTAATGACATCATTTTGCGAGCCCTCACGATGGTAGGAATTCCTTCGATTCGTGAACCGTCAGGCTGTTGTCATTCCGATGGTAAACGACCTGACGGCATGACATTAATACCTTGGATGAGAGGCAAATCACTAGTATGGGACTTTACACGTTCGGACACATTTGCCCATTCAAGCCTCCCATTGACTGTTGTGAATGCTGGAGAAGTTGCTAGACATAGGGAGGCAGAAAAGGAAAGGAAATACAATAATCTCTTCGTTAAATTTACTTTTGCTCCAATAGTCATCGAGACAAGTGGAGCATGGGGTTCTAGAAGCCTTGATTTTATTAGGGAGGTAGGTAGACGCATATCTATCGTTTCTGGAGATGTTCGTTCAGCATCCTTCTTAATCCAACGTATATCCATTCCGGTCCAACGTGGCAACGTTTCGTCAGTTCTTGGTACGTTGCCACCTAGAAGGGAACTGGAGGAGGTGTTTCTTCTCTAAAGTGATTTCAGAAAATTCTTGAAACATAATTCAAAACAAATATGCTCAATTTTATTTATATTTCTAGACATTTCATTATGTTATTCCTATTTCTATAGTCTATTTATTGTGCATCTACTACTAGAAAGAGGAAATTGAATGTTATTGTATGTTTCTGATAAATTAGCATGACTATATCTGTTAGTCGAATTATAAAATATATCGCAATTCCTAATTCTAAAAAAAAAAAATACTCTTATAATTTGTAAAATAACTGTTCATATTTTCAGGAAGATAAAAATATTGATTTGTTTTATTATAGAAATAATTGAATTAAGTAAAGTGTATTACGTATTTAATTGATAAACGAAGAAATATTAACGGCTAAGTCTATTTGCTGTTTCTGTGCATAATGCTTTCTGTACAAAGTAAGGATTTCCTATATTAATAGAATTTCATAACACACAATTATTTTTCTAATTTTAGGGAGGAATAAGAGCTGTTATATGGACTGATACCTTTCAGGCGTTTGTAATATTAATTGCGTTTGCTGCTGTATTAATAAAAGGAAGTGTCGATGTTGGAGATTTCTCCACTGTCTGGAATCGAAGTGTTGAATCAGGAAGAATAGAAATCTTCAAGTAAGCATACAGTTGTTATATATATACAGAATATTTTCTGAGAAAAGATTTATAACATCCAAACTAAAACATATACATGTACGTTCTGAACTTGTGTGCCGTATCTTTGTTTCAAGATTAGGATCGAGATGATCTAGATATTTATCTCAT
Source organism: Thermobia domestica (assembly GCF_964235325.1). NCBI lineage: Eukaryota > Metazoa > Arthropoda > Insecta > Zygentoma > Lepismatidae > Thermobia > Thermobia domestica. The sequence continues at coordinate 43,954,559 of NC_137471.1, forward strand.
GTAGGGGCTCTATTAGTATTGGTATATATTGTTTGTAAAAGTGTTGCCAACTATATTTGCAGATAACAGATTGGATTCCATCAGTTGAATCTAAGTTGGTCGCCATGACCATTGGAAACAAAAGGAACAAATGTCCGAAGAAATCAGTGCCAACTGTATGATAGGCACTGGAACATTTTCCATACAAATTGAACAATTTTGACACGACCATGTTAAATCTTGACGCCCCTGTGTCGAGTGTGAACTGACACTGGAGTATGTCGTCATTTGTACTCCGATGTCTTATTATTTCGACTGGTTTGTTTTCTTCCCTTCATAGCTCTTTATTTCCACAAGAACTGGCAAGGGTGTCTGTACTAGTTCGCACTTGGAACAATTTATCGTCGAAAGTTTCAAAGAAAACAGTTAAATCTTCTTCTATGTCATAAAAATTGAGTGCAAGGAGTTATATGACAGAAGTCGAAAATTATCGCAAAACTGTTTCGCATTTTAAATATCTTTGCTAATGTCCTAGAGTAGAAGGTTGCAGTTACAATTGCCTAGGAAGATAACACTTCATCAGGGAAACGTCTTGCATGTCATAGGTGTTGTTAATGGATGTTTGAATTCTTGAAAGGCAGACTGAAGGAATGTTTCCACAATAAAATAGATTGCTTTGACTCAGAATTGCACCCATTTCAGGTCCGCCAGGCTAACTTTCATAATATCAAGTCATGTGTGTAATGCATCAATTGGTCCAAGGATGGTACTACTGTCTGGTTTTTCTATTCGTTTGCCTGGTTCTTGGGTACTGACTTTTCGAAATCTTGATTTGTCATGCAATGTTCTATGTTATGTTAGGATCTTATTCCTTGTTGATGTAAGTGTTCTTTGTGAGTACGCCACACCCATTCTTATTCTTGTGTTTACTGCACTGTTAAATTACATCTGTGAGTTTGCATAATAGAAGTCAAAGTGATTTAGACGTTCTCAACACAATATCAGATAATGATATTAGTTGGTGGATGTCAAGGTGGCTTAGTGGTAGACAGCTTACCTCTGTTGCGTGGGTTCTATGGTTCGATCCTCAGCCAAGAAAGTGGTCAATATCATGTCCGTGGGTTTTCTCGGGGTAATCCCGTTTCCTCCTACTTTCTCATTCCATCATTATTTGCTTGCTTTAATGATCGTCTCCTTTAGCCTAAAGGACATAATCGTGGGACGATAAACTGAAAGATTTCAAAGAAAGAAAGGTATTAGTTGGCGATCTACCGACATTTTCAATACATTTTAGTTCACTTTCTACTAAGAGTTTATGAAGAAAATATATATAAGAATTTAGCTATTATTGATAACCCAATAGTATTTTAAAAGTAGCTTAGAGTACCTTATGCTATATTTAGGTTGCTAGGTGGTAACTCTTTACTTTGGGCAAGGCAGTGATATACTGTTAGTACATATTATTGCCGAGCAAGCGTCAGCGAGTGAAAGCGGGTTAGAGCCCCGCAGGGCACGTTGTTTTCTGTCTTTCCTTCTTGGGAACTGTAACTATAATTGCGGGAACCGGTTCAGATTCATTGCTTATTGTCACTGCCTTGCCTAAAGTAAAGACTTGCCATTTAGGTAAAATTTGATTAAGCTTCATCAGGTTAATTTAAGTTGAGTTTGATCAGATTAGCTCACATTAGGTTATGTTGAATTAAGTAACTTTTAGCTCACACAAATGCAAAACAAATTTATACTTTGAATTTGTTATATTTCTAATTTATCTCGATTTATAAATCTAGTAATACAATAAGCATGAACAAAGTCAGGCTTGATTACGAAAGAAATAAACATAAAGAGTAATTGTTAGCTTGTCTTCGTGATTCCGCTTGACGCATTATATATAATTGTCCTTTCTATGTGTTATATGTACAAACTTTTTATGAGTGCTGTAGTAGATGTTTGAACAAGAACTTCCCATATAATGTTAGGCTTACTAAATAGGACTAACTACATATAAATATTCTCATATATAAATTATAAATCAATTCTGCAAATAAATCATTATCAAAATGTACCACTGGACTTGTACTTTAATACCAAATATGATTTTCACTCAAAATGCCATCAATATGGACGTCCATCGATCACGGACGCCACCGCCACAGTGAGGAAAATCAAAGTTCTGAATCTGGAAGTTCGACGTATAACTATGCATATCATAATGCAGCAAAGTGAGTTAGTAATACTACAGTAGTGTATGGAAAATAATATATGACGAATTGCACATGCCTATTATGTCAGCACACTTTGGGATTCTGCGTTTAGTGGCTCCTCTTCATAGAAAAACACGTCGTAGCATGTTGAGAAACTTGTTGAATCTTATGGAGCATGATGAAGAGGGGTTTCTGCTCATTTTATAACTATGAACGAATGTTGCATCAATAGAAGTTACTAGACGTAGCTTTGAAATATTGTCGCACACGCCCTGTTCTCCTGATCTGGCATCAAGAAATTTCTTGTTACCACAGATAAAGAATCCACTTCGAGGTCGCAATGTTCACAAGACAGATTAAGTCATAATAGAGATGAAACAATGGTTTTCCATGCAATATGCAAAATTTTACAATGATGGTCTTCGACAGGTCAAATACAGTGGGGGAAATGTGTAACTCTGCACAGAAACTATACAGAGAAGTCTTAAGGAATGAAACTCAACGCTCGGTCTCTGTTAGGTCACTGTGATAATTAAAACTTTCCGATATTTTCTAGTATACTACTGAAGCAACTGGTATACTGTGTTTGATCTAGTCCCAGGTTATATACAAGTTTAGATGTTGTCAAACAATTTTGAAATATTGAATATTATCTTGATTATTTGTATCCTTTCTCCATTGCCCCGAAGTGTTCGATTGACAAGTAAGTTAAAAAATTCTGGCCAAATTGAAACTACGAAATTTTGTGGGATATGATGTATATTCACTGACTTCTCTTATATGCATTCTTACTATTTAAGATTCTCATTATGTTACAACTTACAGGTGCATATAAAATACAGTACATGTTACACAACTTTTTCTATGGTTCAGTACTCTATCATAAATTTAAAAAAAAATACTCATGATCTACTCTAGTCACTTTAGTGTTTAGAAAAATCTTACAAACAGGAAACGCCAATAGTTTATAATTCTAAATTACTTTGAAAGATGTCTGGTAGCATAATAGCTATCTGATACTGTAATTTCCATAAACAAGCGCCATGATTTGTATTTACTTTATAATATGAGCTAGTTTCTTGATTTCTGTTCATATTCCCAAACGAGTTCCAAAATTAAATTTATACCAAGGACAGAGTATACCAATAGTCAAGACTTTTTTTGAAGAGTCAAAACTATTTTCTTTAACGTATTAAAAAGTTACGTAATTATGGTGTAAAAGAAAACCCACATTTTAACAAAAAGTTTCTCCATGTTTTGAGCAGGGCCACATTGAAGATTTTGCATCAATTAGGAGCAAAATTATCTAAGTAATATGTAAATCGCTTTTAAATGCATCAATAATCATCTTAGTTGTATATAATGCATCATTATAAACAGGAGTGAAAGTGAATCTGAAAAGATAAGGGGACGTATGACTGCACGCCGTCCCCCGTGCCTATCTTTGTACATTGTAATTTTTTAGGAAGTGAGGGACGCCATAGATATTTTTTGGAAGTCGAGTAACGGCGTCCCACCGCGTTTCCCTTCACTTTTATCCCCTGATTATAAGATAAACTTTCGTATATGTGCCTATATTAACTGATATTTTTCATGATTATCTAAAATGGACATGTTGGAGTCTCGCTGATATTTCCTGCCTCCACAGAATTTCAAATAATTTCAGTGATACACAGCTAAACTAATCCTAATATTACATATTGTTTATTTTACAGCATGAGCGTTGATCCGACAGCCAGAATGACATTCTGGACAATGCTCGTTGGAGGATTTTTCATAGGAATGTATATATTTGCAGCTAATCAAGGTCAAGTGCAAAGATATTTTACAGTACCCACTCGTAATAACGCAATGCGGTAAGTAGCTTTCGATGTGAGATAAATTTAGAAAGTATTGGAGATATTATTAAAATACAGTATAATGTGGAGAATACTAATAAACAATACATTTTAAAACATCACAGGCATGGCAAACCAGCTTTAGGTAGTTCATACATAGTGCAGTCAAAATAAGGTTTGAGGTAGACATTTAGAATAAAAAGATAGGACCTTCTGCAATTTGTTCGTCATCTCTTCCTCATTAATCTCCAGAAAATAAATTTTTAAAAAATCCAGTCGCGGGTTTCCCACCATTTTGAATAAATAGTCTGCCAACTTCGATTTCTCACATGCACTTACTTTATGCCACATAAATACTAAACTAATTAACGTAGAAGGATCATTTTTTCTTTATTATACTTCTAATATTATAGGCAATGTAACAAGTTATTGTCAATTTTCTGCGAGTAACAATTTTTGCATGGCTTTAAAAGAAAGTGAAAGATAGGGATCTGCATTAGGGGACATATTCTTTTCATTGCCTCATACAGCTTAACAGAATGGAAATATCAAAAACATACTCGAATAAAAGTTGTTGGGAATATCATAAGCTTTAAAATAATGTATATATTGTTACTATAATACAATGTCAGAGATGCGCAATGAAGCTTCAAACGTCATCGGATTGCGCACAATTTCTGTAAAAGCATATGAGTGAATCATTTAACATGAATAAAAAGATATTTAGTGGTTTGAGACGGCTTTTCATGGCAATTTCCGGTATCAACAAGTTTGAGAGTCCGGCTAGTTTAACAAATGGTTCGGAAACAGTGGCGTCGGCAGGGGGTGCGCAAGAACTCTGAAAAAAATTCGCACCAGCTTTCTCTATATAGACCTACATGTCATTTCTGGTTTTGAAGGGGGAGTCTGAACCTCCCCTTTGGCTACGTGCCTGTGCGTTACCATAAGTTCAACCTTACAGTTTTATCTATTTATGCTCGAAAATATGAATTTAGGAAAAATAAAAATTGTGATTTAAACAAGGGATTAATTATTTAAAATGAAGGAAAATATACTTACTGGAATTATTTGAGATAAATTTTGTATGCGATTTACAGCAAATACTATTATGTCCTGTTTCATGATTTTTCACTATTTTACTATACGTACTAGCTTTTATAATTGTGTTTAGATTCTTCTGCGCACCTATTAAACTGCCAAATTTAAAAGTATTGTAGTTACAAAAAGAAAGACAATATACAGTGATCGCTAGTTGAATTATAGACACCTACCTAATAGCGTGTAACACCACCTTTCACTTTGCTAACGGCTGCTACCCGCCGCAGCATGGACTCCACGAGGTGCCTGAAGTGTTGTTGTGGAATCTCAATCCATATCTGCTGCAAAGTCTCCCACAGAGCTTGCAGGTTAGTTGGAAGAGGGTTCACAGTCGTTCCATGGCGTCCCAGAGTTCAATGACCGTGTTGCCACATCAGAGGAGTGCTCATCAAACCAGTTTGCTGCCATCCTAGAGCGGTGGTCCGGCGCATTGTCCTGCTGCAAGATGAGGTCAGATTTTGCAAGACTTGTTGCGATTAACACAACTAATGTGTCTGCATATCCAGATGATTGATGTATGGTACAACCAGATTTCTCGAGATATTTTGTTAGCAGTGATATCAATTAGGATTTGTCCTTCGTGTTAGAAAGAAATTCCTGTTTAGATAAACGAACAACGTGTACGTTATCCTCAGGAATTAGGCGTATTCATGGTTTCTTTGTCCAGCGTTCTATATCCTTTACGCTAGGCCCACCATCATAACCATCAAACACAATACATTATTTAGCATAGTGTTTTGTGATAAAACTCACATATTGCTCATATGATTGTCCGCAAAAGTTATGGAAAACCAACAACTAGAGTTTTGGAACTGTTTTAGTATATCAATATCTAACATATTCTAACAGGTTTAATCTTTTTTTTAAAAGAAAAAAAAATTAAGTTTGATCAATTTATGTCATAATTGCACTGGACTAGAGCAGTTTATTCAAAAAGACGGAAAACTCCCAACTGGATATTTTTTGCAGGCTAACATCAGTAAAACATATTTCAATAGATTTCATCTTCTTTTTTAAAACGTTTATCTCAAATATTAATTTCAATGGACACATAGGCCTACATATAGAAAGATAGTGCTAAAGTCTACTTTCAGGGTTCTTGCGCACTCCTGCCGACGCCACTGTTTACGAACTATTTATTAAACTAGCCGGACTCTCAAACTTGTTGATACCGGAAATTGCAATGAAAAGCCGTCTCAAATCACTAAATATCTTTTTATTCATGTTAAATGATTCACTCATATGCTTTTACAGAAATTGTGCGTAATCCGATGACGTTTGAAGCTTCATTGCGCATCTCTGACATTGCATTATAGTAACAATATATACATTATTTTAAAGCTTATGATATTTCCAACAACTTTTATTGGAGCACGTTTTTGATATTTCCATTCTGTTAAGCTGTATGAGGCAATGAAAAGAATATATCCCCTAATGCAGATCCTAATTTTTCACTTTTTCCTAAAGTCATGTAAAAATGGTTACTCGGAGAAAAGTAATAATAACTTGTATAGTATTAGAAGTATAATAAAGAAAGAATGATCCTTCTACGTAAATTAGTTTAGAAGTTATGTGGCATAAAGTAAGTGTATGTGAGAAATCCAAGCTGGCAAACTATTTATTCATAATGGCGGAAAACCCAGAACTGGATATTTTTTTGATTTTCTGGAGGTTAATGAGAAAGAGATCACGAACAAATTCCAAAAGGTCCCATCTTTTTAATGTAAATATCTAGGTGTGGCCTGTTTTTGATGTAATTTGACTGGACTAACAGTTCTTACTTTTTCAAAGTTCATATGATTGTTACAAACATTTATTAAAGAAAATTATCTTAAATTAGTTCGGCACACTTGTGCCTCTATTAAATTCGCGCCCCCTCGGAGGAATAGGACACTGTCATATTTGTCTCATTTTACAGGAGCGCAATTTTACCATGCCGATTGTTGCTTTTATTTATTTTTGCTACTGTTTGTTGAACGTAAAGAACGTAGTGGTAACGTTTTGTTACGATATAGTTCAACAAACAGCAGCAGAAAATAAATATAAGCAACAATTAGCATAGGGTTGCCATATTACCCGATTTTAGCGGGTACCAGCCGATTTTCAGGTCCTATATTCTGTCCCACTTAATCATCTCTTAATCACGAAAAACCACCCGCTTTTTTGGATTGGAGAAAAATCTAAGACGACTTGGTTGATAAAGTGTTATATCCAACGTAAACCACTACATCTCTGTGTCAATCTCAATCGCGATTGAGTTAAATTTGGAGTAGCGCTCATTCTCAGGCTGTGAGCTATTTGCCCAGTGCGCGTGGAAGATGTTTTGAAACCGTGATAATTTTGTATGTTAGTACGATTGCAAGTAGCAATCTTTAAAAATGACTAGAATTCTGTAAGAGTTGGACCAAGATTCCTGAATATGTCTTACCTTTTTTTATGATAAAAATTCAGAAATTATTTTGTTTCTTTGAGAGAAAAGAGAGAAAACCATATAAACAATATCTGCCATATATATATATATATATATATATATATATATATATATATATATATATATTTTGAAAACGCCTTATAGATATCCTTACAATTAGAGTTATCTTACTGTAATACTTAATACTTACTTTACAATTCGGAACACATTTGTTGAACTTAATAAAACATTAAAGGAAAAAACTAAATTTGCTTTACTTTAGTTTCGTTAGAAAAGTACATTGGAAGAATCACTCAACAAAGAAATAATAATAATAATAATTAAAAAAAATGGTCCGAAGGATCTCAGGTCAGTATTTGTAATACACAAGTTCACATCAATACTTACGGTTTAGAATCCCCCGCTTTTCTAATTTTAAAATATGGCAACCCTAAATAAGCATAATAAAATTGCTCTCCTGTTAACTAAGACAAATGTGATATAGTGCCCTATACCGCTGACGGGGAGATACAAGCACATTCAACGTTAATATTTCTGGTAAAAATATCGTAGAAAAGAAAGAGATGTTTGATTTCCACTACTCAGTTATAGATCTTGTTAAAGGCAATGTTTGTAGTTTGAGGGAAATTTCCCTAATCTAGGAAAGTTTCATGTGTAAATTCATCAAAAATAGAAAAGGGAAGTTTTCGGTAAAACATGAAAAATCTAGGGAAATTCTCTCGCTGATTGATTGACCAATAGAAATGCTTAAAATTTTCTTCGGTCTTCAGAAATAAACCAATACAATAGCAATGCTTTGTGCATATAATATATGTGTGTGTTTCTGTCTATTCAAAGTAGACGCCAATTGTTGCTTGGGTATATTTGTGTGTAGTTTTTGTTTAAAAAATTAAGGAACTGTTAAAAAATAACAGCAAAAAGCAAATGAATAAAACAATAACTTCCATTAATAAAACTAAATTAATCTTATCACATAACTTCTGTCATAGGAATTGGACACTTAACAAACTAGGGAAAATTGGATACGAAAAGGGAAAATTTTGAGCCCGTCGAGGGAAATTTTATCACCGGAACCTACGAAGACTGGTTAAAGCAAGGATGTTATAAAATAGAGGATCTGCCCATACAACAAAATCGTGAAGCCATACGTCACAGCTTCGCCACACCTACTCTGCTCACTCCGTGCCACTAAGATCGCAAGCTTTCGAGCCTGGTGGAAACGAGAGTAACCAATCAGACGTGCCGGCTCAGACGATGCTCGATTGTTTTTCGGCTTCATTGAATTCATATGATGAAGATACGTATTGGCAGATCCTCTATTTTATAACATCCTTGGGTTAAAGGGCCTACCCGGTTGCAATGATGTGAACAGACTTTGGGACAGATGGCTGAAATTCAGCTCAAATGTAGAATGGATTATGTAGATTCTATATCAGAAAACCAAATTGTCCTAAAATGGATGGAACATAGTTAAAAAGCGCGAAATATTTACATTAATGTCAATAGAAACTCAATGAAAAACCAAATGTTCCACTTATCTCAAAAACCAAAGGAGATGGTTGAAATTCAGCTCAAGTGTATAATAGACTATGTAGATACTATATTTCAAAAGAAATTGTCCTAAAATAAATGGAACATAGTCAAAAGAAAGCACAAAACATTAACAATAATGTCAATGGAAGATCAATTAACAAAAATGAATTCGTCCACATATCTCAAAAACTATAAGAAGATGATGGCGAATTGAAAGCTTATTGCACAGACAAAATGAAGAGCGTACAAATTATGAATAGAAACACTTGAACAGAACAGAAAAACATTTGGACATTTGTACTTATAATATATATTGTGATTACAATAATACAGTAATTAAAATGTACTTATTCTGTTTACACTGTATAGGCGATACTAGAAAGTATTGTGGCCCAATTATTAACAGTACACCACATTAGCTGAAAGATGGTGTCCTCTTGACAAGCAGAAATTATTTAACGATTTAGACAATTCTGAAAATTATTACAGTCTAGTACTAATAGACTACCATCACATTATTTTACAGAAGGTGTTCTGCTTTACCAATAGAAATCATTTGGAGTTTCTTTTTTTTTTAAAAAAAAAAGAAGAAAGAATAGTTGCATGAAATGTCAAGATATCGGGATTCGAGATAGCGAAACTCTACTGTATTTATATTCTTTCTAACTTCCATAAATAAACGCTATGATATTTATTTATGTTAGGATATGCGTACTTTCTTAATTTATTATTCGTATGTCCAATTGTACGCCCAAAGGACAATTATACGAAGAGAATAATATATTTAACTATGGATTTTTCTTCTAAAAATCAAAAGTTGTCTCTTTAAAAATATCAAAAAGCACACAATTTTGGGGTATACTTTAGCACAACATTCTTTTTACCTTTTGAACAATAGCAATATGAAAACTAGCTATAAATAAGAATCAAAAGCCATCTTCACCTAATGCATTGTTGACTCCCTACTTTCTTGGCCTTTAAGTATCAGGGTCGATATGGGTATGTAAAGAACTGGTAGGTTTTGTGGTCACGAATACGTTGGTTTTGATGTCACAAAGAGAGGTGTGTTCGAACAGGGGTCGAAAGACCGATCGACGGTCCCGACAATATTGTAGTCACTTCTCGGGTCACCGAGCACTACTGGAGAGGCTTCTGGGGGCGATCGTTGGGTTGATAGTCATCTCCCGACTCTGCTGCAAAATTCTATGCTGCACATTACCCATGAAACCACAGCTAGCAGGGCCTCACAAGAAATTACTAGAACCGGCCAAGAAGAACGAATTGTTTATTTGTGGGGGCGCAGATCTCCGGTCACCGATGGGTCCTTCGGGAATTGTGGGTATAGGGAGAACAAGAATACATGCTAGTTTCCGAAGATGCAAAACCCCATATCACATATGAAATTGTTTCAGCGTCAGAGCTCAAAACAGCCAAACACTGTAATCGCTCTCAGCTATTTCGACCCATACGTTAGCTGAGCTTGGTTTGGTTCCAGTTGCAACCCATTCTTGGGCTTAGGTGTAATATCTAACAGGCCCGTAGCTAGGACTGTGTTATGGGGGAAATACAGTTCAATTTGTTCCCTAACACACATACATACAAACCAAGCTCAGCTGACGCATGGGTCGAAATAGCCGAGAGCGATCAGCAATGTCTGGCTGTTTTTGGCCCTGGCACTGTAACAACTTCAAATACGACATCGGGGTTTTGCATATTGGAAGCTATCGTGTCTGCACGTTCTCCTCGTACCCACATTGCTAGAGGGGCCTGTCAGCGACCGGAGATACGCGCCCCCACAAGTAAACAATCAGTGTTTTTGGGCCGCTTCTTGTCACTTCTTGTGAGGATCCTGCTGGATCTCTAAGGTTTCGTGGGTAGTGTGCAGCGTAGAATTACTCAGCAGAGTTAGGAGATGAGGATACACTCAAAGATCTCCACCGGAAGCATCTCCAGTGATCCAAGAAGTGACTACAACGTTGTCGGAACCGTCGATTGGATTTTCGACTCCTGTTCAAACCTCAATTTGCGACATCGAGACCAACGTATTCGTGACCTACAGTGCCTACTGGTTCTCTACATACCAATATCAACCCTGATACCAGTCAAGAAAGTAAGTAGTCACTGGAGATGCCTTTTATTCCCACGATTCTCGAAATGACCAGTGTGGAAATCCTGGTCATTTTATATTTAGCGCACTAGTAACTCACTCAATATATATTATGCATCACTATGAGCTAAAATGTTAAATATATGTTGTGTATTTATTACTTTGTGTATTGGCGTGAATATATATATATATATATATATATATATATATATATATATATATATATATATATATATATATATATATATATATATATATATATATATATGTGTGTGTGTGTGTGTGTGTGTGTGTGTAAGGTGGTTTTGCAGGGAGTTATGTGGATATTTCCTGGTCTGCGATAGTTTTGAAATTCATTGTGGGCAATGTTGGTTGCAAGATTTTGCCTTTATTAAATTCAGCGTTCCACGATTATGCTCTTTAGGGTAAATGAAAGTATAGGAGGAAACGGAAGAACACAGAAATATCCCATGGACGCGATGTTATCCTTCTCAAACTAGGCTAGGATCGAAGCGGGGATATCTCGCATCAAAGGTGATCACACTACTACTAAGCCACCGTTCCCATAAAAGGTTTTGCTTAGGTATGTATACAAATTCGTATAACCAAGTACAGGCACAAAGATATTTTACACTATCCACTATTCATACTACACTATTCATACTATCCACTATTCATGATACAATGTGTTGAGTAACTTAAGGCACAATGAAGGATGGCTGCTGATGGCAGTAGTAGAAAGAAACTACTAAAATCACTTTGAAATCATATTCCCAGTGCTTGGAGGATGCAATTAATTAGTATTGTAAACAAACGCCAAATACTTAAAGTAGTAAATAACAGACTTAGTGTGGGTTTAATTGGAAACGAACCAGTCATCATGAGACTTAGCATGTGTTTTGTAAAGGCCAACGTGACGTAGTTGATCGCTAGCGCCTAACATTTTAAATAAGGCATAACGAATGCATAATTTACAAGAGCAGTTCTAGACAACAGAAGGAAGCACATGACATATAGCAATTTGTCTTGTTGTGTTTCTAATAGGAAATCATGCGGCGTCTGGCACCATGTTTTCCTATCTCTCGTGGGGAAACGTAGATTTGCCTGAAATCAAGAATATAGGTACCTGTCTTCTTCGCTAAGATGGAAACTAACAAGTGTCCTGGCTATTCAAGTCGTCCTCTCCTGCAACCGGCAAGACTTACTACTGTAGAAAGGCCTTCTGTTCTGAGAGACGACCAACACGGTTCTTGGCTCCAGAATACGAATAGTATTCACGATAACTCCCGTTCAGGACATCCTCCAACCTACAACCATATAACGTAATTTCTTTCTTACCTGCTGATTGGATCACCGATGGACCGTTTGTAAGTTATTCAATAAAGAGACGTATGCTACAAAACTTTCCTTTACATCCCGCACAATATTTTTGCTTTCCACAAAATTGAAACGTGGTAGATACCCCATCAAATCAAGATGTAAAAAGAGGCAACGCTATGCAATTGAAAACATCATGTGCAAGAAAGTATTCATGATAACTTCTTTAGAGTTAGTGTCACTGTGAAAAAACCTGGCCCCACTCATATGAACCAATCTTGAAGCAGTAATCCAATGAGGGGAAGCAACCCGGATCTATTCATCCAAAGACAGTGAGCCCTGCCAAACTGGTGTTCTGTATGTGATATTCGTAGTAGCATACGACATCCACAGGGTAATTCTACACCATTATCTTGCACTTGCACATGTATATATCAGGCATACGATCAATGCAGAAGTTACTGTAAGTAATTGTTTTATCACTTCGTCCTGTACTTAGGAAAAAAAAACAACGGGACTTACTGATAGCGACAGTCGTCATTTCACGACAATATCATCTGTCATACTGTCTACTAGCCTACTGCCTACCAGGCCCGTGCTGGGATACTAATGAGGGCGGTGGACAAGTCTACTAAAAGGGAGCTCATACAAACGAGAATATTATATATATATATTTGTGTGTGTGTGTGTGTGTGTGTAATCTTATGTACAGACTTTGAAAGAAAGTATCGGTGCATTTTATATCAAAATCACCAGCAAATTTGTTTTAGTATTAACGTAAATAGCTAATTTGTGAAAACCTTGAATCGAAATCCTCTTTACTAGAGAACATTTTTAGAAAATTTTTTATTTACAGGAACAGCATTTTTGTCAAATAAAAAGAAGATAAATATATCAACAACTTAATGTAGCTCTATTGCCTATGGACACGGAAGGTTCAGTGCCACGTTTACAAAAGCTCTCCATTGATTTCTCTCCTTAGCCAACTGGACTCAGTTTCTACTTTATATTCCAAGCTCTGCGAGAACCATTTTAATGTTGTCCTCCCATCTGCGCCTCGGTCTTCCTAATGGTAGTTTTCCTATTTGAATTTCCAGTTAGAACTTTGAAAGCGTTACTAATTTCTCCCATTCTAGCTACATGACCTGCCCATTTGAGCCTACTACACTTGATGACCCTAACAATGTTTGCTAAACGTACAAATTATGCACTTCCTCGTTATGAAGTTTCCGCCATTCCTCATTCCCGTTCCTCTTGGATTCCGAATCTTATTTTCAAATACTTTCAGTCTGCGATTTTCCCTCAGAGTCAGTGGCCATGTTTCGCAACCTTACAGCACAACAGGCATGATTATCGTTTTATATTTTAAGCTGCAAATTCCTCAACACAATTCGCAACAACAAAAGATTTTTAACTAAATAATAACACGAAATCCCTGCTTTCAGTTGACATCAAATTTCTTACTGATTATGGTTTTGGTATGTTAATAATGATTCTAGATATTTGAAAGTATCCACTTTGTCGAAAGTAAACATTATCTGGTATTTTAAGGCATTCATAAAATGCAGTATTACGATCTCGACAAATTTCCATGTATTTAGTTTTCTCTGCATTTACTTCTAAGCCCATGTCCCTGCAAGCGTTAATTAAGATTTCCGCATTCCTTTCTATTGTTCTAACATCCCCTATTAAATTTACATCATCAGCATACGCCACAACCTGGTAACTACAATTCAGCTCTAGGACCTGATTGCTGTCTTTGATTTTTTTTATAGTGTTCTCTAAAACAAAGTTAAATAATAATGGCGACAACGCATCTCCTTGTTTTAGGCCTTTCTCAACGTGAAAGCTCGTGAACGAAAATTTCACTATTCGAACTTTACTTTGGGATTAATTTAAACATATCTTAATTAATCTAACTTTTTCGAAATTCCAAATTCTGTAAGCAAGTTGTTTAATGCTTCCCTCCTATCCGAGTCTAAAGTCAATAACTGATGTGCCAGGATATTGTATCCGCATTTCTTTTCAAGTATTAGTCGAATGGTAAATATCTGGTCGATAGTTGATCGATTTACTTAAATCCGCTCTGATAATCTCCAATAATATATTTTATCTGTGTATGGAGGCACTCTTTCTAATCGAATGTTTAAGAGGATTTATTGGATGTTGACGCAAGAGAAATGCCTCAATTTATTACAATCAGTTTTGTTGCTTTTCATCTGAACTGGAACAATGGTTGATTCTTTTCACTTTTGTGGTAATTTCTCCTTGTTCCAGATAAGGAGAATGAGTTTGTGTATCTTGCTGTACAATTTTACCCCTCCAGCTAAAATTAAGTCAACCAGAATTTCGTCTACACCCGGAGAGGTGTGTTTCTTTAATTTTCTAATAGCGATTTTTATGTCTGTCTGGTTAGGTTCTGGAATATATGATTATGCTGTGTACATTTCACTTTCTCTACAAACATTAGTTTTTGGCTATATGTTCAGCAAATCGTCAAAGAAATCTTTCCATCTATTTAACATGCTATCCTTATCAGTGAGAACTGTTCCGTTGGCTTTCTTTAATATATGTATAAGCACGAGGTTAATATGCTTTCTTAAATTCGTTGATCCCCTTATACATGTCCCGAATATTTTTTTTTTTTTATCATCATCTTCAAGTTAATTAATTTTACCTTTCAGAAATAGCGTTCCTTTGTTCTAAAAATTTTGGAAGTTTTCCGCCAGATGACAATAAAATTTTATGTAGTTATTTCGTTCGGAATTTTTAGCCAACGCTGTTTCTTCTATTTTCTCTTCTCTGCTACTTTAGTGCATTCCTGGTTGAACCTTGGTTTGTTCCTACGTACCTCTGCGTGCCCCAATTTTTCTTTTGCTGAAATTTTAATGTTATCTCTAATTTCAACCAAGTATCCTGAACACTAGTGCACGCCGAACCTTCTAAAATCGAGGATCTATTTGACACTTTAATCTGGCTCCCATCTCACCTGACTCTCCTCAAATTTCTTTAAATTAAACCGATCCGTTTTCAGATATTGAATATTTCTTTTATTCAACGATAGTCTCTCTCTTATTATCGCTGCTACCAAGTGGTAATTAGTATCACAATCAGCTCCTCTGAACGACCGGACATTAATTGTGCTAGAATGTTTTCTTCTGTCTACTAAAACGTGATCAGTTTGATTATGTTTTTTCCATCTGATGAAATCCAAGTATATTTATGAATGTCGCGATGTGGGAATTTTGTAATCTTCATGGTAAGGTTTCTGGGTGTTGCAAAGTTCACGAGTCTAACGCCGTTGTCACAACCTTTAATATGCAAACATTTATTTCCTATAATCGGTTTGAAAATACCCTCTAGCCCTACCTTCGCATTGAAACGGCCTAACAGAATTTTCGTGTATTCTGTCGTAAAAACTGTCCTTTTTATTGTCATCGTTATTTTATGTTGGGGCATGTGCATTTAAAACAAAATATTACACCAGTGACTCTTAAGAGAAATAAAAGAAAATCTATCATTACCAAATTCAATCCATGTAATTGCTAATAGTTTTCGTTTGTGAGCGGATAGCCCTGTTCCTAGTTGGTAATTTTTAATTCGTTCCCCTTAAAAGAACGTAAAATCTCCCGACTTGACTCCTCCATTTCCTTCTCATCTAACTTCCTGGCATCTCACTAGGTCCATCCTCTATTCTAAACTCATTCCTTACAAATTTTAACGCGGCTACCCTATAGAGACTTCTAATATTCTATGTTCCAAATCTTATGTCGATTTTGCTTTGCTGAGTTCGTGCCAAGTTATCAGTTCCAATCCAAGGATTTTGCGAATATATCTGAACAAGCTTTTTTTCAGGATAGGATTGTTCGCCCCACACCAAATCCCCAAGCTGGAGGAGCACCCCTTGTCATCTGTCCGCGACTGCTTATTGAGTATATCTGTAGCTAACCTCTATATATAAAGGCCTTCTCCTCGATCCACAACCTGAGGCCGCGCCATGCCGTTGTGACAGGAGGACCACATTTCACAGAAATTAATATAGCTATATCTTAGAAATACAATAGGGAATGATTATCCGAACACTGCTTTAAAGCTCACAGGAACAATCAATATGCTCGGATATATGGGTGCATATTAAGACTGTGCA
Source organism: Thermobia domestica (assembly GCF_964235325.1). NCBI lineage: Eukaryota > Metazoa > Arthropoda > Insecta > Zygentoma > Lepismatidae > Thermobia > Thermobia domestica. The sequence continues at coordinate 43,971,210 of NC_137471.1, forward strand.
AGCTTCGATGCCGTAAAAATCGTAAATTAGAGACTAGTGTCAATGTAGTATTTCATGAATGCATCGTACGTTTGACTATCGGAACTATTCCTGATGAATCACATTGTTTTGCTTTATAGCTACATAACTTTACAGTTATTTTTGTAAGTGTTTATACTCTTTACCTGATCTCCACCAATAACAACTGTATGAATTTATATAACACAAAACTGGTATCCAGAAGAACAAATTTCAAAAAACTATGTCTATAATGTGATAATGCGCAGGGCACGTTATGTAAAGGGCGCCTTGTACCCTTCACAGGTTCTTTATTAACAGCTACTATTTTAATTTATTATACAAACCTGGTATACAGAACAACTAAAAACACTTATCTATAATGTGATGTTTCGTAGGGCGCCTTATGTAAAGGGCGCACTGTATCTTTTACGGGTTCTTTACCAATAGTAACTGTTTGTATATATTGTACAGGACTGTAGTATACAGAAGAGTGAATAAAATCGTCCATATTTGATGTGGTTTCGCAAGGGCGCACTGTGCCTTTCACGCGTTCTTTACCAATAAAACTGTAAGAATTTATTACTAAAAACTTGTACCTTTATTTGTACTGTGATGTTTTGGAGGGCGCACCGGGACACGTCCCGGTGTCCCGGTGGGCCAGTACGGGCCTGCTGCCTACTAGCGATGGAAAGAGACTATTCTAGTAGTATGTTAGAGTACAATATTTTAAATAGAATGTATGTTTTGGAGATATGTAGCCCATGTTGAAAACGACGTTATACTACCAAAGTGTATCACAAGCTGAGCTTGAATTTGTGAATATTTCATTCCACGTTGATTAACGTAAAAACACAAATAATACAAAACTACGTTTTAATAGTGAACATGAATCTAATTAGATTAGTTTAATGGTTCAATGACTTATTTCCTTCTCAAAATGAATTATTTAATGACTGCTTCTAGTGAACAATGTAATTAACCTTTCGTTAACTTATTACTTTTCCTTATGTATTTGACTCACAGAGCCGTATGGATCAACATTACCTATGTTATTATCATCCGCTTAATTCTGATATATATTGGTCTTCTAATTTACGCAAAGTACTTTGACTGTGACCCAATAATACAAAAGGTATGTAAATATTTAACATTTATGGCTTTGGTATTACTAGTTTTTTAAACACTGCGAAATTAAATTTTTCTTATGTATATTTCGTTAACAATTCAAAATGAGTTGAAATGGACTAAGTAATTAACTTGAACCTTGTCTAATGTCAGAATTGATATTTTTGTTACCTAATTATATTGTGTACAGAAACGTGAACCAATTCTGCTTACATAACTAGAAATAACGCCCGTATGTCAAATAATAATCTCACGTCTTATGGCTCATCTTTCTTATAGCTTTACAGACAAAACGATACCTAAACTTTGGTTTTCTTAGTTACTTAAAATACCTATCATTGTTCTTCGGTGAAAAAAGGTTCCGAATACTATTCATTTGAGCACTGGTGTTCTCTATGTTAAGATGAGATAAGTTGGTATCATAACCATTTCGTTATGACTGGAAAATATGTGTTCCACCAAATGTCTAGTACAACCGTGGTAACTTACCGCACGTTATTGCTACGCATCGATATTTTACTAGTTCACTAGGCAAATAGTTTGCTAAATTGAGATAACTTAAGATGACGTTTGTAGATGTCTCTATCTGTAGATGTAGATGTCTTCTACATAATTCTCTGCTTTCTAGAATTTCCACTGTTCAATACAGTAGTTGTTGCACGAATTGCCTTTGATAGGAAGACAACAAAATAGTGTAGATAAATGTTTTTCAAAGTCCTGATTACGTCAGTGACAAATCCTTGGATCATAAAGAATTTCAATACTTACGACATGAAAATATACGATTTATTGGTATTCTTAATGCAGGGCATAAGCATAGAATTGCATTGGAAAAGTGAATAAGGCGATCGTGAAAGAAAAGAGATTCCTGGATGACTAAGCTCTACTTACAAAGCTGTGCTAAATGTAGGAATGCATTTATCAACTAAGGATGAGACAAGAAGGTGTGCAGAATATGTTAAGATGGGGACTAGAACAAACACCATTTCTACTATGTGGCAGATGGCTGTGTGCAAATATTCTTTCATACTATATCACTGAAAGAAAATGGATGCCAATCGATGTTGCAAATATTTTATATGGGACTGCTTATGAATCCACTAAAAGCCAATCATTTGTAATCACATTGCTTATGGTTTTCTGCGAATACATATCAAATGTAAATGCAAGATGATCGTTAATTTCACTACCACTGTGTCCCACACAAAAGTACCAATAGTGCACGATGTTCCACTCCTCCTACCGTTAAAACCGAAATGGTAGGAAGCTTTCTTATTGAATACTATTACTTTCGACTAAGTCCTTATTCAAAATAACCATTCACTAATGTTCATTGCGAGAAAAAATGATAATAAAAGGGATGGTATAGTCCCTGTTTAATACATCAGTATCCAACGAAAGTATCCGTACTAACCTTTTTGTATTTGCTGTCAACTTTGCAAGGGTTCAAAATTGAAGAGAATTCAAATATTGTAGTACTAATTTGAATTAACTATAAAATTCAATTTTAATTCTTTAGTTCAATTGAACAAAAATGTGTTTTTAAGTATAACTCACTTAAAAAGGCAAGAAAATACTCTTTAGTTGTTGTTGTTATTGCTGGTGATTGTAAAATAAGTTTTTTAAATTACTATTTCTTCTCTCCAGAGAGTAACAGCTCCCGACCAAATATTTCCCCTTTTCATAATGGAAACGATGAAAGATTACTCTGGATGCGCTGGACTATTCGTGGCAGGAGTTTTCAGTGCAGCGTTGAGGTAAAAATATTCTAACGACAGTTTACTTGAAATGATGATAAATAACAAACAAGTAAAACAGGCAAGGGAAAGTTCAAGTAATTACTGTTAATAATACTAATTACAGTTAGAATATAATATATTCTTAGAATTGTTTTACTGATTTTTTTGGTTTCATACGTAGAAATATCCTTATACATATCTAAAGTCTTACAACAATTCGCAAAAGCATTAACATTACCGAACGATTTTTGGCAAACTAATGGCAACTTCTTACCATTTGCCGTTGCTTTGTCAAATATCGTTCCGGTGACACAGAACTGAAAGATGAATCCTGTGGACACAACTTGCATTATGTTCGGATGACCTCCTTAGGAACACCGTTGAAGCGAACCCTCTGAGAAATGTTAGTGCCAATGTTAGAAATGTTAGTTGTAGACGAGTTAGGCATACACCATACCATTGTTGTTCGGCGGCTTCATGTATTCGGTAAGGTGCAAAAAGTGGACTCGTGTGCGTTACATGAGTTGACACCGGCCGGCCAACAAAAATTTGCCATCTGGAGGTGTCCACGTCTCTGAGCGTAAGGAATAATCGTCAAAGTTTCCTATATGAAATTGTCAATTTTGATTAAAAATGGATGTCCTACGACGACCGTAAACAGTTAGAATAGTGGTAGGATTCTCACTAACCTTTAGGACGGTTTTTGGTTGGATTGACATATAACGTTTTTCTCCATCGAGGCCAAAAACCACAACCTTGGATCATTACAGAAGCGAACTTTATAAAAATATCACTCAACTTTGCCCATAGCCAGTGCTGGATTTAGTTTTGGTGGGGCCCTAAGCTATTGAAGGCAATGAGACCCTTTATGTGTCCAGATGAACACAAGCACCCTATATACAAAAATGAATAAACTAGTGATATTTTAAAAATTAGGCTAGTAGAATGGGGCCCATTACTCACATTATAGGAAGCACTGTTGCTATATGTAGATTTTATCTTATTTACTTTACTCTTATATTTAGAATATGTAAATCCTTTATTTTTTGAGGACCCCCCCAAGATAGTGGGACCCTAAGCTATAGCTTGTTTAGCTTATACGTAAATCCGGCACTGCCCATAACCATCCAGAAACGTTCGAAAACATTGCGTCCTCAAATATCGTTCCATTAAGACAGATATCGGCTCTTTAAGTGATTATAAAGATATGATGTGGAAAGATGGATTGAGAATAGCATTCTCTAAAGTTAATATTTTTTTTTTTGACAAAAGAAACACTGACCAAAGCTTAAAACACACTTTATTTTAAATTATAATAACGGTTTCGGACATCTAACATATCCTTCTTAAGACAATATCGAAAAAAAACCGTTATTATAATTTAAAATAAAGTGTGTTTTAAGCTTTGGTCAGTGTTTCTTTTGTCAAAATAATCAATCCAAAGCCATGGATAGTCTTATTAATAGTTTTAATGATGTGTTATACACAGAGAAAAATCCGTTCTCCGGACAGCGGTATATTGTACAAATATTGATTTGATTTTTTTTTTTTTTAGTTTAGCGTCCCTTTCAGCAGCGAGGCTATATGAGACGTGGACCTACTGATTAACGTGGAATCCGAACCACATGAGCTCCCGCCGGGAATCGAACCCGGGTCTCTCACGCCAAAGGCGCGTACGCTAACCGCTTAGCCACGGAGGAGCTCATTGTACAAATATACGGAATCCTTTTGCTTACTATAGAAATCAGTACGGAGCATTCGTTATCCGTATGCTACATATGCACTGCCCTTAGATGTTACGTCATGCCGTTGCAGGATGTCTGACATCTAACAGTTTTCCGTATATCACATGCATATACGTATGTTACCTTCGTCAGCTATATGTTATATACGTCCATTTGTATGTGAGATCCCCACCACCTACATTGCTCCATATGGAAAGTACGTATAGATGGAACACATACAGAAAGTATTATAAAACATGCGTTTTCAGTTATACGTCTGCTGTACGTTAAGTCCAAAAACTACAGGAATTACGCATGTAACCTATCTTTTTATGTATGCCACCTAAATTTTTTGTCAGTGTATAAATGGACTAGAACAAGAGGCAACGCAACTGCACCTCATAATGAAAAAATAACAATAAACAATATGGAATTAGCAATACTAATGGTTGCATTGTTGAACAATACTAATTATGAGAGTATGTTAAAGTTAGAAATATTAAAAGAACCGAAAACCATGTATTCGTTTAAATTGTATCAACGCATTCAAAAGGATGAAACAGACTCGTTCTTTTCGTTTGATGTAACTACAATTCGATATGCGTGATTTTGTAATTGTGACTTTCCAAACTGATAGTCAAGACTAGACTATACGTGCTAATAAATTTGATCATTGTAAAGTGAAAAAATATATTTAAAAAAAATGCTCGGAAGCAGGTGTTTCCTAAAGAAAATAGAAATTTAGATATTGCTAAAAATGAGTATTGTAAGATGTATTAACATTATATTGCATTTAAGAGAATAACAAGCAGAAACACAGAAATGTATTATGATCGAAATGAATTCATAAAAAATAGACCAATGCATGTAATTGGTTGTAGTGGAAAAGTGAATCTGTAAATGAAAGAGAACATATATAAATATTTGTATATTTGGCAGAAGCTGTAGCTAATAATACAATTTGTTATGCGATTTTAATAAATCAGAAAACTTATGCAATGAGTGAGAAAGTGAATGAAGAATTTTAAATAAGTTATGTTATAATGTGTTATGTATTGATTTTTATGGATATGTTCAATAAAATATATGTTTCATAAAAATATACTTTCGCTAGCTGGGGGCTCCGCCCCTAGACCCCCGCCTTTTCATCAACAGTGAATTTCGTGCATTTACTTTTAAGATTTCCTGAATTTAGCAGAGCTGTGAACTTCACCCCCTGACCCCCGTGTTTACTCGGCCTACAGCCTCGTACCTCTTAAACCCACAATTCTACCGAACTTCAAGTTTCTTTTCGTATTTCAACTACATAAAAGATAATATTTTGTATCCAAAGAAAACGTCCATTTGAATAACATTGACATTTCTTTATATTCTCTTCAGACCCCTTAAAAACTTTAAAAAAATCACTTTTGGCAATTTTCCTGTGGGTTAGTATCGGAAGGCTACAACCATGCCAAATTTCACCATTCTAATTCTGCCGGAAGTACCTAAACATTTTGAGGTGTAGATGTCTCATATAAATAACATAGGAACGGTTTTTCCAGTTTCCCATAAAACCACTCTAAACTTGGAAGATTTAATTTTCGGTGATTTACTTGGATAACATTAACATAAACGTTACAAGCATACCGAATTTCAAGTTTTTATTCCAATTTAAAGTACCTAAAATATGAGATTAGATTTTAAAAATGTCCATTTAAATAACGTGGGGAATTTGTTTATCGCTCCTTTAGACGTCTAGAAATAAAAAATATTAACTTCTGGCAATTTTTCTGTGGGTTAGTCTCGGAAAGCTACAATCATGACAAATTTCAACTTCCCACGTCAACCGGAAGTACCCCTTTATGTCAGTTCATGTGGTTTTATATAGAGTTAGAATTAGGATGTAATAAATTTACTATATAATAAAAATGACGTAACAATTAAACAAGAAAAACTATACTAAAGTCTTAAGAATTCTTAATTTACAAGGTCTAAAGAAAGGCAAACGATATGAGATAACTAACTAACTAACTAACTTTATGGCCTATGGACCCGGAGGTTCAATGCCGCGTTCACAAAAGCTCTTCACTGACTTCTATCCTTAGCTAACTGCATCCAGTTTCTACTTTGTATTCCAATCTCTGCGAGATCCATCTTAATATTGTCCTCCCATCTGCGCCTAGGTATTCCTAATGGCCGTTTTTTCCGATTGGTCTTCCAGTCAAGACTTTGAAAGCGTTTCTACTTTCTTCCATTCTAGCTACATCACCTGGCCATCTAAGCCTCCTAGACTTGACGACCCTAACAATGTTGGGTAAACTGTATAAATTATGTAGTTCCTCGTTATGAAGTTTCCGTCATTCCCCATTCCCGTTCCTCTTGGGTCCGAATATTCGTCTAAGGATCTTGTTCTCAAATACTTTCAGTCTATGTTCTTCCCTCAGAGTAAGCGACCATGTTTCGCAACCATACAGAACAACAGACATGATTATAGTTTTGTATATTTTAAGCTTCAAATTCCTCGACAGAATTCGCGACGACAAGAGATTTTGAACCGAATAGTAACACGAATTCCCTGCTTTCAGTCGACATTTAATTTCTTCGTGAATATGATTTTCGTATGTTAACATTGATCCTAGATATTTGAAACTATGCACTTTATCAAAAGTATTACTTAATATTTTGACGCATCCATAATTTGCCGTATTACGGTCCCGACGCACTTCCATGTATTTAGTTTTCTCTCTGCATTTACTTCTAAACCCATGTCCCTGCAAGCGTTTAATAAGATCTCTGCATTTCTTTCTATTGTTCTCCTATCATCCCTTATTAAATTTACATCATCAGCATATGCCATAACCTGGTGAGTACCGTTCAACTCTAGGCCCTGGTTGCTATCTTTGATTTTCCTTATAGCGTATTCAAGAACAAAGTTAAATAATAATGGCGAAAATGCATCTTCTTGTTTCAGGCCATTTTCGACGTGAAAGCTCGTGAACAAAAATTTTCCTACCCGGACGTTACTTTATGATTCATTTAAACATATCTTCATTAATGATATGTTTAAATGAATTCCGTATTCATTCCGACTTTCTCGGTATTCCAAGTTCTGTAAGAACGTTGTATAATGTTTCTCTCCTGGCCGAGTCGTACGTCTTTCTAAAATCAATAAATAGTTGATTTTTCAATGTTCCAAATTTTTGCAGTACCGTATCAACTGGCTTGAATGCCTTGGCAACTGTAACAGCGAGAGATTTCATTTTGGGATGTTTGGGCAAGAAGCTCGAAGACAAAATGGAAGAGTCTTTAATAAAGGGAATTGCAGTTGTATATGGAATAACGATACTGGCTCTCGCATTCCTTATGGATCATCTTGGAACTGTACTTCAGGTTAGAATAATTTTAGAATACTTTAAAGTATTGGTTTTCAACCAATGTGTTAAATTCCAAGGCAAAGTGATAATGAAGGTAAGAAATGAAAGTAATAAAACTCAATATAAATTGGAACAAGAAAAATATTGTATTCCCACTTCTTTTCGAGTATTTGGCGAATGGTAAATATTTGGTCGATAGTTGATCGATTTCGTCTAAATCCGCACTGATAATCTCCAATAATTTCATCTGTGTATGGGGTCAATATTGCTAATAGAATACTTGAAAGTATTTTATAGGATGTTGACAGAAGAGAAATGCCTCGATAATAATTACAGTCAGTTTTGTCGTCTTTCTTGTGAATTGGAACAATGATTGATTGTTTCCACTCTTGTGGCAATTCTTCCATGTTCCAGATAAGGAGAATGAGTTTGTGTATCTTGTTCCACAATTTTTCGCCTCGAGATAAAATTAACTCAGCCGGAATTTCATCTACACCCGGATATTTGTGTTTCTTTAATTTCTTTATAGCGGTTTCTACTTCTATTGGTTGGGTTCTGGAATATACGGTTCTGCGGTGTGTATCTCCTTTTCTCCACGCACACTAGTTTTTGGTTGCGTGTTAAGCAAATCGTCAAAGAAATCTTTCCATCTATTTAAGATGCTATCCGTATCAGTGAGAACTGTACCGTCAGATTTCTTTAATATATAAGCACGAGGTTGATAGACTTTCTTAAATTCGCTGATCCCCTTATACATGTTCCGGATGTTTTTATTTTACTATTATCTTCAAGTTCCTTAATTTTAGCTTTAAAAAATCGCGTTTCTTTGTTCTAAAAGTTTTGGAAGTTTCCCGCTTGATATCTGCGAAATTTTGTGTAGTTATTTCATTCGGATTGTGTAGCCAGCGTAATTTTACCTGTTTCCTCTTCTCTACTAGTTTGTTGCACTCCTGGTCGAACCATGGTTTGTTCCTACGTATTTCCGCGTGTCCCAACTTTTCTTTTGCTGGAATTTTAATGCTATCTCTAATTTCAATCCAGGTATCCTCAACACTAGTGCACTCCGAATCTTCTAAAGCCGAAAATCTATTCGAAACTTCAATCTGGTATTCTTCTCTTACCTGGTTTTCTTCTAATTTCTTTAAATTGAACCTCTCCGTTTTCGGACATTGAATATTACCTTTATTCAACGATAACCTCTCTCTATTATCGCTGCTACCAGGTAGTGACCAGTGTGACAATCAGCCCCTCTAAACGACCGAACATCAATTATGGTAGATTGCCTTCTTCTATCTACCAAAACGTGATCAATTTGAATATGTGTTTTTCCGTCTGGTGATGTCAAAGTGTACTTATAAATGGCGCGATGTGGGAATTTTGTACTCTTCACGATTAGGTTTTTGGATGTTGCAAAATTCACAAGTCTAACACCGTTGTCATTACTTTCCATATGTAAACTTTCGTTCCCTATATTCGGTTTGAAAATATCTTCTCGTCCTACCTTCGCATTGAAATCCCCTAACAGAATTTTCATATGGTATCGCTTGAGTTGGTCAAATATCCGTTCCACTTCTTCGTAAAAACTGTCTTTTATATCATCATCCTTATCTTCAGTTGGGACATGTACCTTTAAAACAATAATATCACACCACCATTCCTTAAGACTAATAAAAGAAAGTCTGTCAGTAACAAATTCAACCCGTTTAATTGCTGGTAGTATTCTTTTGTAAACGAAAAACCCTGTTACTAACTGGTGATTTTTATTTCCTTCCCCGTAAAACAACGTAAAATATCCGGAATTCATAGATCCATTTCCTTCCCACCTCACTTCCTGAACTCCTACTAGGTCCATCCTGTATTTCTCCAGCTCACTCGTTACGGATTTTAACGCGCCTGCCCTATAAAGACTTCTAATATTCCATGTTCCAAATCTCATGTCCATTTTCTTTTGCTGAGGTCGTGCTAACTTATCAGTCCTTGTCCGAGGCTTTTGTGAATATTTCTGAACAAGTGTTTTTTTTTTTTTTTTTTTTTTTACAGGATGAGGTTGTTAGCCTTACCCAAACCCCCAAGCTGGAGGACCACTCCTAGTCGGCTGTCCGCGACTGCTTATTCAGTATATTCGCAGCTAACCTCTATATCTAGAGGCCTTCTCCTCGATCCGCAACCTGAGGACGCGCCATGCCGTGGTGACAGGAACCCACGTTACACGGCCTTATGAGATAACCTTGTAGAAATTGATTCAATTGAAATATACTGTTGAAAGAGTATTAGCCCGTTTATATGGAAGGTATAAAATTCTAAATTATTACCGCAGAGATATAATGAAAATGCAAAACAAGTGCTACAACACATAAAGAGAAAGTAATTGTTTATGCGTTATGACTGCTTAAAGGACCACTCTAATCGGTATGTAGGCACCAACTTTTCTTTAAAAATGAACATATAAAATGAATTTTAAGACGCTTCAAGGAAAAAAGCGAGTTGTTAGTAGGGAACCTCAAAACAAATTTATTCTTACTAACTGTTTCCATGTTATTTTGAAAGATATTCAAAACAACACACAATTAATATTCAAAATTAATGGATGTTTGTTCAGATTTAATTATCTCCAGTGATCTGAGTTTTAAAATCATTATTTCCAATTGAAAACAAAGTTAGTAGAAGATTCCACTACCAATATATTCACTTATAATTATTGTATAACTATTTAAAAGTAAGGATGTTCTTTACAGTTAAAAGCCATAAAAACTAAAATATTTGAGTAGAAATAGATACATGTATTATTTCTTAATAGTTTTAGATACATGTATAACTTTTTATTAATGAGTATGTGTAGTGTAGTTTTAGACAATTTCTTTATAATTAAATGTAATTATATAGTGTAATTTTACGTATAAGTTCTTTATGAGAATATAATTATGTGTTCTATAATTTTAAATGTAATATGATTATATGTCATAAAGATCTAGGAGCTGTTTAGCATTAAAACTAACGCCCTTAAAATGACAAAATTAAGAATTTTTGTATACAAAATATTTAATCAAAAATCTTATAATCATTCATAAATTTAACAATAAACAATATGGCGCAGTATCTTTCGTAAAAGGGGGAAAAAGAGGCAAAAATGATTGTATTATAAAATTTGTATATAAAATTGGACTGTAATGGGTTGGAAAACTTTGGCCTCGTGCCCCTACGTTTGATATCTCAACGACTGTGTAAGGAAGAATTACTAAAACGTTAAAAAATAAGGTTTTTCGTTTTCTCCCAAACTTTTTGATATTTCCCTGGTCTTGGGATAGAACGGTAAAAAATCCATTTTTCAAATTTCTGGTCCTTTTACGATCCTTAGTAACACTAATCATGCTACTACACTAATGGTATAAATAACACTGTGCAACAAATTTTCAACTTTTTTCTCTTTCCTGAAAAAGAATGACTGCTATAGAACTTCCTACGCTGGTTAGAGTGATAAAATTGGAATTTCTGTATGTCTCCAATTCTGAGAAATAGCCGATTAAAGTTTTAATATATACGATTAATATGCGAGCTTAAAAATTACAGAGCTCGTAAAGACTGTCTAAATTTTGAAGGAACCGTATGAAATTTAGAGGACACCTTGCAGATTCAAATTCCCACTAATGCCTGACCGTGAGTGCCTCAAGGGAACATTTGTCCCCTCGCTTGTCATTCAGAAAAACTGGTTTTATGCAATTGCGTCTACAGTTTGAACGATTTTGTGACAAAAGTTTTCAGGGGTTTGTTCCCTTTGGAAAGATCTTATGGGCATCCATACCCCTGAGATTTTTTTTACTATTGGGGAGAGTAGATTCATCCACGCACATCATAGTTACATCATAATGGGTCAAAGATCTAAACGTAAATATAAACATTAACTTAAAATGTACATAAAACATATATTGAAACAAAATTAGTGAAATATAACATACAGAACCGAAATAAAATAAGAATACTGTACTGCCTCACAAAATGTTCTTAACGGCATTACCTTTTGTACGCACTTTCATGTTCTCTGTTACTAAAACAAAATAAGAAAACTGTTTTGCATCACAAACTGATAAACGTTCTTGTCGGCGTTTCCTTTTATACGCACCATTATGTGTTCTTTGCACAATCCAACAATAGTCAGCTAGCATAGAGACCTCCGCACATTCCTCCGAGTACTTTTCTTCCAACATACGAATTCTTTTATGAAATCTTTTACCATGTTGACCTGATACTGCACCTAAGTTCTCAGGAAAGAAGTCCAAGTGGCTCTGGAGGAAATGAAATTTCAAAGACAGATTGTAACTCATTTTTTTGCAAACTCAGTTCTTCAACAATTTGGGCATATTGTTCAGATTTTCTGTTTCGCAGAAAAGAATTTACTACATTCGTCAGCGCAACCCACGCTCTTCTTTCGTTTTTGTTCAGGGTTTCGTCGAATTGTAGATCTTTCATCATTTTTCTCATTTCTAGTCCAACGAATCTCCCTTCTTTAAGTATTACATATGTGATCTGGAGAAATAGTGCCTTCGGTTAACGGAAGCCACCATCCTCTTTATCTAGAGGGTTGACGAAAGTCTGTATTAATCCTAACTCTGTAATGGAGGGAAGTACACATTCTGCGGTTTGACAAGAGGTTCATAACTAAAACTTTTCTCTCTGGTAGTCAAAAACTTCCTTGAAGGCCATTATTTTACGTTGCAGTATTGATTGCCCTGCTGTCCTATTTGTACAAAAAACAACGATATTTCGTATATCCGGATTGCATCCTTAAAACAGGTCAAGAACTTTAAAATCCTTACAAATGTGCCATAGATGTTCCGAGCACCGGTACTCAAGGTTTTCAAGTAAGCTTCATATTTCCGTGTTTTATGTTTCTTTCATTCCTACAGCATAATCAACCGGAATAGCAAGGTGTCTATTTCCATTGTGTAATAACACGGTTTTTAGACAGAATTTGGAAGAATCAATAGATAACCGCCAGTTATTCATATAATAATCGACGTTCAATTCAGACATGAGTCCGCAAACATCTGTATAGAACACCACACCTTCGTGGGAATCGAAAAACTTCACTAGATCACATTCGCGAAAGTGATACGTAGTTACTTTTGTGTTCTCCTCTAAAAGGTTCCACTCTTGTAGTCTCGAAGCTAGTAGTTCAGCCTGGCACTTGTACAAGTGCAAATCCCTAACAAGATCATTTAATTTACTTTCAGATATTGACTGCGGCTCCAACAATTTTTCAGTATAGACAGGATCTTTCTCTTCTTCAATTTTGGAAGCACGATTTACGGAAGTAGCATATTCATCAGAATCACCCAACGACTACTTTCTCGGTGGAACATGCATTGGTAACGATTGACTTATTGGTATTTTGAGGTTATTCCAGTTACGTCTGTTAAACAAAAATAACTGTTTCACGTGTGGTCTTTCAGCTCATGCCACTCCATTGGCACGGCAAATGGCATTGCTTTGTGTTCCATTCAACCACCCCGAAGATTTACTGCACAAGATTTACAACTCACATGTGGAGCCCATGTTTATCCTGATCCCCGAATTTGCACTCAAAGTGCAATTCATAAGCTTTTTTCATAAGCTTTTTTATCTGTATAATATAGGATTTAACAGTCACTCTCCCACATATGTAACAGAATCTGTTAGGGTTATTCAAGCAATTTCTCGACACGACTAACTGCACACAATACTCACACAAGTACTTTGTAGAATAAAAAAAGTCTACGTGTAATATCCAGCAACACACCTTTATTTTTGTCCAAGAAGTTCAACTGTCAATAATAAGAGCTGTATATTTTCAGTACATAACCTCCCAACCTTTCCACCTGCTGGAAAATCACATATAAGGCAGTCAAAACCATGAACCATAATTCTACTGATAAAGACTCTTACACAGTGTTGCAAGTATACAGTAGAAAGTGTTGTCAGCTCGAGAAAAGAAAATTTATTATTAAAAATTCTCCTTTTCCCCAATTTTGGGAAAATGGAGGCTGATACAAATGAAAGACTTGTGAATTTAAAATCGAGGCACGAAATACGACTACAACCAGTGAATAACTTGCAGGAAGGAAAACCAATGCAACACAGTGTAATTTTCATCGAACTAAATTAGAATGCTCTCGTATAAATAATACAGATTTAATTTAATGAGTTTCAATTACATTGTGTGTTCAAGATGTTAGCAAAAGTATTTATCTATTTGTCCAAATTTAAACAAACATTTACAATACAAAAATGAAATTAAATGCAAAACTCATTTTCATGAAGTCATTACTGGTTCTCAAACTAGGGCAATTGTCTCCATATTATACCTATGCCGAGATAGTTGAGATCTGATTGATTTGCTTAAGAAATCTACCACTCATTTAAAAACACCTTATATTAACTATTATGAAATGGAATAATAAGTTAAAAGCTCCCATATTTTTGCTTTATCGTAATTCATTGTTCCAAATTTTTGCAGTACCGTATCAACTGGTTTGAATGCCTTGGCAACTGTAACAGCGAGAGATTTCATTTTGGGATGTTTGGGCAAGAAGCTCGAAGACAAAACGGAAGCGTCTTTAATAAAGGGAATTGCAGTTGTATATGGAATAATGACACTGGCTCTCGCATTCCTTATGCAGCATCTCGGAACTGTACTTCAGGTTAGAATAATTTTAGAAGTATTGGTTTTCAACCAATGGGTTAAGTTCCAAGGCAAAGTGATAATGAAGGTAAGAAATGAAAGTAATAAAACTCAATATAAATTGGAACAAGAAAAATATTCTAAAAATGGTGTTTTGAGAGATTTTCAAGAAAGGATAATAGTTGTAAGATCTACAGCAATATTGCAAACGGACATTAATGTACTGCGGGTACACTCAACAAGGAAGACTGTGTTCTGACAGAAATTTTAAGAACCACTGCTTTAAAGAATTATTATAGTAACTAAATATAGGTAAAATTGAATTGAAGTGAGTCAATTCAGGTTAATCTACATTTTGAATGTATCATTTTCACTAGCTATTGCTTCTGTATATGGTTGGATGAAAATAATGAATCTACCTGAGTATATTTAATCTCGTTTCCTTCTTTGGATAGTTATCGTCTTGAAGTGATGACTAGACGTATCACTAAAACGTATTTTATCATATGGAAACAGTGAAATTTCTATATACGAGTGCTCTCTCAAATAACTAGGTAACCGTTGCAACCACATAACGTGGTCATCTATGTACGCTTGTTTTTAAAAGAGTCTGGAGAAATGTAATTATCTTACTTATGAAGAATAGTATACAAGAACTCTGAAATGTAATACAGTTAAAGAACGTTATTGCATCAAAATCGTTGACAGTTTCGTCTTGAAAATAGCCCTGATGCATATGTTCAAACCCTTAAGTTGTGCCTAATGTCTTTATTATTGATACCTATGAACTGAAAATCGTCTGTGCCTCCTGTACTAGTGTACAGTACTAGTGCAGATGTGATTCATGTTTCTTTGTCAGATAGGTACATTTATCTATCGTGGGAAAGCCCAGTTACACCAAGACAATTAGTGTGCTTTCCAACTAATTTTAAATCTAATATTTAGCAGATATCACAAAAATAACAATAATTAAAAGATAAAAACTAAATTCCTACGACTATGATTAATGAATACGTTACGGTATCAATATTACTGCGTAATTTGAAAGAAAAGAAATGATACACAATATATTTTATTTTACCAAACAGAACAACAGTGGAGCTTATTAAAAAGGTGGCTTTTTACACTTTTTCGGACAAGTACTCCTACCGGGAATCGAACCCGGACCGCAACACCGAGGCAACTACGAAACGCGAGGCCACGATTAAGGGAATGGAATGAAATGGAAGAATTTGTGGAATGAGAATGCGGGATGAAAGGGGAGTACCCTGAGAAAACCCACGGACATGATGTCCACCACAAACTTACTTGATCAGGGACCGAACGAGAGACCCCATGCACCAGAGGTAAGCATTCTACCACTAAGTCACCGTGAACCCCTGCAACGGAAAAAGCAAGAGCAGCCGATTCGTCTAATCTTAATTCCCTCGTTTATAAGTCTAATTTTAAACTAAAAAAGTTGAATTTACTTTTTCTAAAATCCCACAATTATGCACAGAGGGTCACAAAGACGGCGATGATGAAATAATGATAACAGTTGAATGACGAAAGTGGAAGTAAATGGAAGAATCTCTAGAAAACTTGTGTATACGATGCTTGTTCACTCTGTAAAGTCCACTTAGCTGAACATGGGATCAATCTAGGAGCCCCACGAGCCAAAAGTAAAGGCTGTATCATTAAACCACCGCAACTTCTGTTGAATTTACTATATCTTTACAATATAGTATAGGTATCAGATTGGACAATGTACTTGATTAAAAGTACGTACTGTATTTTTCATGTTTTTTTCGTAATGCAATTGTGAATATGAGCCATTGCAGGTTTAATGTTGAGAGTTACAGACAATCGGCAACATCACATCCCTTTTTTAGCGCGTTAAAATTAAGGAGAATACTTCAATAATTTTGAAAGTATGTACACCTTCCTTTAGCTTTTGGTAATTTACAACTTTCATTTTCTTCAAGGTTCGTTACATGATGGCTATCTCTGTATTCGTCTTCTTTTTCTTCCAGCACGCGATGTATATCTCATTTGAAGATTTTCCTATAGTTTAAATTATATGCGATATTAAGGTATTTTAAATAACATGGTACGATTGACAAAAATTGCCATTAGTCTTAGGGATGAGGTGAAGGGCTTTATTACTGTATGATGCAACTTAATTTAACACATTAATTGTGTTTGTGTTTAGTCTAAATCTTCAGATTTCTAGAGGCCATTGTTAGAGTATAATACAAAAAAATTGAAAAAATGTGTTACCAAGCCAAGATATTCTTGTTTCAAATACACTAGACTTATGAAAATCTAATTGTAATGTAATAAGAGAAATTGCAATACATAATCTAAGCTTTCATATTTATTTATTTATTGCAGAAAATTATTACCCTGTATATAAAAATTTATTCTTTTTCTAAAAAAAGTGAAACATCAAGTTTATTTCCAAGTTTAAGTAAAGCTGTAAGTTTTAATAAGGAATAGAATAAATGTTTACGTAAACTTAACATTTACAATTACAGATTACTATAACCTTTACTGGGGCAGTTGGCGGATGTCTTCTTGGATTATTTGTCGCTGGCATGTTCTTTCCATGGATTAATTCATTAGTAAGTTAATCTCTAAACTATTAATTGAAACTTAACATCATACTTGTTCAGCAAAACATACGACAAAATATGATATAGTATGTAGCGGCAACATATGCTTTAAAGTTAAAATTGGAGTAAGAACATATTTTATTATCTATGCAAATATTCAAGCTTGGACCTGTGATATGGTTCTATAATCCACCTCTTGTGGAAACGATAAACTGTTGTAGGATTAGGCTTGGTTCGAAGCTACAGAAATTATAGCCTAATTCCTCATAACTAGAGGCACGATTTTTTGGTGACACGCCAAAATGCGAAATGTGTCATTTTGTACGAAAACGTTGTGTTCCTAAAAAATACATCTTTTCACTATTTGTAAAGCCATATAACGCTCTGTCGAATTAGCAAAATTTGCAACAAGTCTCGATATTCCATGAAATTTACGCAAAAGTGACAATTTTTCGACTCTTTTACGATTTATTCATTACCATTATTTCTCCCTTCCGCATAATTGACCTAAGTAAATGCTACTAGTTCGTCATTTGTCTACCACAATGAAATATGGGACTGCTGGGTCCAGCTGGTGAGATATTTAAGACATTGGCATCATTATTTCATCTTCCCCAACTCAAACTTACAAAATCCTGATGGTAAGTTTTCTAGCAATGTGATGAAAATCCCCAGTTCTGAGAAAATAGACCACCATGAATTTTTGAAATTTTACGTTCAGTTACAAAATGAGCTCCAAACGGTATCTACTGGTAAAGCGGATAGTGTGGAAGGAGTGTTGCTGGGTATGTTAGATGAGCATTCAGAAATCGCTGGAAAGTGTCTCCAACTAATGCACATATCAGTTTCGAATGTTGATGTGGAGATTGCTCTCTCTTCTTACAATGATTTATCGACAAAAAACTTATCACCACAAAACGTTGTAACAATGCTTACGTGTTATTTGCATAAGTAAACTGTGAACAATAAAGTTATTTTTTCTATTACTGTTCTCTATGTACATGTTCTTTTTTCTTTAAATGATATTTTTATTCAGTGAGGAGTGTTACTTTTAGTGTCATATTTTAAAAACTCAAATATTGCTTAATATTGTCATGCATGAGCTCATGTCATGATGATTGATGAGTGGAAATTAAGGTGAAATAAAAGGTAACTAATTGTAATTGCCAAGAAAAATAGTGTTCTTACATTGAATTTTTATTCACCGATTTTATTCCGCTTTATGCATATTTTTATAACGAAATTACGAATTCTGATTTACCACAAAATCGTGTCTCTACTCATAACTTCAGTTTTGATTAATGAAGTAAAGAAATCAACATTATTATATTACTTACTATTATGCATTATTATTTATTATATTATTTGGAATTTTACTTGTACGTATATTTTGATGAAGTATTTCTATCTTGCGCTGTACGAGGCTCATATATCAATCTCATTTTAAATTTAACGTTACAAAAATTAAGAATTTTAAGGTTTAGTTCCTGAGTTTATGGCGAAATTTATAATAGCCAAGTTTGAAAAAAATGTTCATCTCTGAACATAACGAAAGGCTTATATAGGTAAAATTATGTGTGTGTGAAAAAAAAACTACTAACGTTGCAGGCATATCTGTTATCAAAGTATATTCAATATCTAATTTGTATAATATTTCCGTAGCTTGAGATTCTCGCTAGAAAAGAACCTAATCATATCAGTTTTGTAGCTTCTACTCGAGCTCTCGTTATATACACTTCAGAGCAATTTCTCTTTTTTCAAATCAAGCAGTTGAATTTATGTGAATATTGTGAATAGCTTCATCTTTCCGATGTTACTTCTTTCCTGTCTAGCACGCTTAGGATGTGAAACGTTATTACTATATACCGAATGTTGTTAACATTTAAAGATAACCTTTACTTCTACCAGATTTGGTTATAGGTGCTTAATTTTTACATATTTGAAGGAACATCGATTTAAAATTTTAGTTTACAAATAAATGAGAACACTAGTATCAAAACTTACAATATCCATTTTTTCACTTTTTGAGCAAATGAGAAAAACATGTAGCTCTGTTATAACTAGTGGTAGACACAAAAACGGTTTTTTGGTTTCCGGTTTTTAGGAAAACGGAAGCCAGTTCTCGAAAATATAAACAACCGGTTTCAATTTTCTCCAAATCCGGTTTTCTTCAAAACCGGTTTCAGTTCTTCCAAAACTGGTTCTATTTCTGACCAGAATAGTGTTTCGTTGTTCTCCGGAAGCCGATTCCGTTTCCACAGAAATAGTTTTATGTGTTTTCAGAAAGAGTCTTGCTTTTTAGTTCGGTGAAAACCGAACCGGTTTTGGAGAAAGCTGAAACCGGTTTTGGTGTAAAACCGAACCGGGATTTGGAGGAAACCGAAACCAGTTTCGGTGAAAAAGCTCTAACCGGTTTTAGTAGGTTTTTGGATTTTGGTTTTTCTAGAAAATGGTTTCCAGCTTTTATAAAAAACGGTTTTATCCATCCCTAGTTATAACAACTGGCTTTAATTTTGTTCTTTCAATAATGAAATCTGATCATTGTTTTTCATAAAATGTTCGCACGCACAAAATCAAGATCTGAGCAATAATAATGCTTTTTTAAGACAATATACGCAGGATATAGTATTGGAAGTGAAAAATGGATATGGTGGGTTTTGATACTAGACCCCTGAAATGACACCATATACATATTATGTCTTGACAAAAGACTGAAATTTCTGCTTTGTTGGACAAGAAGCTTTAAAATATCACAGTCATTTTTTATATAATGTGAAAGTTATTACACACATACAGTATATATTTTCCATTTTATTTAAAATAAACTAATTTATTCGAGTAGCATAGAAAACTTTTTTTTTACATTTCTTCAAAATCTTCGATCAATTTTAATAATTATTATTAAACTGTATATACTAAAATAAATTACGGTATACTTTCCTGTGGTAGTTTAAAATAGAATTAAATCATTCACATTCAGCTTAGTAAAATTGAAAGATTAATCATACTGAAGTGCACCTAATTAAAATGCAGATCATATATATTTCTTTGAGAAAAATGACGCAATAATCTTAAAGGAAAAATTAAAGAAAGTACGAGGTTTTCTCCTTACATTTCAGAAATAATCTAACGAAGTCGAATACAGCAGAACCTAATCTATTGTAAATTTTAAAAAATAATAAAAGAATACTGACTAGAATATTATTGCAAGTGTAATGGAAAAGCTTCTGAGCAATAGAATCGCATAGTGCCCGAAGCCGTTTATCTAATTTCTTATTGAAAATTTTCAGGGTGCTTTATGTGGCACATTATGTAGCCTTTGCTTTGTAATGTGGATTGGAATTGGTAGCTATATTGCAATGGTTTCTGGGCAAATAAAACATCCCAAGAAACCCATTGACGTCTATGGATGTTCTGGAAACGTAACTATTCCAATAGTTACACACACAGAACAGTAAGTAGTTACTATTTCCATAATTTTATTATAACTACAAGCAGAATGAAACGAGGTTCCAGCATGCTAAATTGAAGTAAGATATTAAGAGGAAGCAATATATTGGAAAAATTTTAAGCTGAAAAAGGTTAATATTAACATATAATTCAACTACTTTCATTAAGGTGTATCTCTGTCAGTGCTGTGGCCCGGATTCTCGGTATGGATCCACAATTTTTTCGTTCTACCATTGTTTTAATCCAGCCTCCTTAAAATAGATATGTGGGCAACCTGGAGGACGTAAAGGAGACGGTGACTACATTATCCCAATGACTGCTGAAGTCAAAAAAGAGCCACCCACCTACCTCTACACCCATGCCTTAAGCCTTTATACTATTTCGGAGTAATTTTGTTTTAGAAATGCGACTACTTCTTACCGGATATGGCAACCGGGATAGATAATATACCAATCGAATTCATTAAAAATATGGGAGACAAGAGAAAGGAGGAATTGTTCCGACTATGCAATGAATGAAACAGGAGAGTGGCCAAAAGACTTCCTGAAAACGGTCATGATATCGATGGCTAAGAAATCGAACCCAAAGAGATGTGAGGATTGTAGGACTATTAATCTCATATCTCATGCAGCTAAAATTTTTGCTTCGAATACGAAGGCTTTTCACGCTTTGTCTTTTAGTGGATTCAACAGCTCTGCAAACTTGTCGTCATCCAATAATGATGTGATTTTCGGCCCAACAAATATTCCTTCTTTCAGTTTTACGTCGCTGACTTTGGGAAATTTAAATTGCAAATACATGAATGCAGGAGAATGTTTGTCAAGTGCGTTTACAAAATTCTTCATAGCTCTGCAGCGGTTGTAAGTAGGGATGCGCACGAGTCGAGTCGAGTCGAGATTTAAGCCTGTCTCGACTCGTCTCGAGAAAATGTCTCGACTCGTGTCTCGACTCGAATATATATGTTTCTGACTTGACTCGTGTCTCGACTCGAAAATATGTTTCTGTCTCGACTCGACTCGAATTCGAGTCGAGACAAAATATACGAGTAAAAATATACGCACACATCAGCCAGACCATTATGACTACATACCTAATTGTCAGTATGTCGACCTTTGACACGGATAACAATGGCAACACGTCTTGGCATGCACGCAGCGATTGGTAGGTCGCTGGAGAGAGTTGACACCACATATGCACACACACGCCACCTAATTCCCGTAAATTCCGGGGAGGGGGCGATGCGCCCTGACGTCATGTTCAAGCACATTCCAGATGTGTTCGATTGGGTTCAGATCCGGCGAGTTGGGACGCCAGCACATCACTTGGAACTTGCTCCTGCGCTCCTCGAACCACTCCATCACACTCCTGTCTTTGTGACATGGAGCATTATCTTGTCGAGAAATGCTATTACCGTTGGGAAACATGGTCGTCATGAAGGGGTGTGCGTAGTCTGCAGGATGTCTGACATCTAACAGTTTTTCGTATATCACATGCATATACTTATGTTATCTTTTTCAGCTATGTGTTATATACGTCCATTTGTATGTGAGATCCTGACCGCCTACATTGTTTCATACAGAAAGTACTTATAGATGGAACACTTATACACAAAGTATTATAAAGCATGCGTTTTCAGTTATACGTCTGCTGTACGTTGTCCAAAAACTACAGGAATTACTCATGTAACCTACCTTTTTAAGTACGCCACCTAGAATGTTTTTCTCAGTGTATTTGGTACTTTTTTTTAAGTTTCGTGTCAACCCATTTTTAAGACATAAAAGGAAATCTTCCGCTACCATTAAAAAGTGCCAATATGCCGTACCGTTGCATACCGAAAGAAAAAATCAACACACACACACACACACACACATAATATATATATATATATATATATATATATATATATATATATATATATATATATATATAACTTCTCCCTTCCGCCAAGTTGCGGGACTGAATTTGGATTTAAACGGCCAGAAGTGTCACTGTTCATCTTAGCGACCCCGAAAACTATCGATTCGATAATAATATCGATCATTTTCAATAATATTTATATATCTCCTACCTCCTCCAAGTTGTGGGACTGAATTTTGATTTAAATGGCATCGGAAGTGTCATTGTTCATTTCAGCGACCACGAAAATTGTGGATTCGACAATATGTCTTTTCCCCTCTCCCCTTCCCTCAAGTTTCACCTTCAAATTGAAATGATAAAAGCCATCCCAAACCTCATCTATGTTGAAAATTTTATCGAGGTCGGTCCGATTCAAGAGTTATTAAATTAGAAACATAGTCACTTTCATTTTGATTGTAATAGATAGACTAATCTGTCGCACTAGAAAACACGTATTTGTTTACATACAGGATTTTGTACATAAAGTTTATATAAGTGTTTATATTAAAATAATAACTAATAGTAATTATATGTTTTAGTGCATGAGTATTAGTGAAATTTGCCCACTGCTCTTTCTCTTAAGAAGTAATTTGGTTAAAATTAACAAAAATTCACCAGACCAAAGAGCATATTGAGAATTCAGTTTTATTCAAGAGACCTATTTGTTGCAACAGAACACATCATGTTGGTAGGCTTGTATGCAACTGTAATTAATGCATGTAACTGTATGTAACTGTAACTGTAACTTCTGTAATTAATGCACATCCACGAATAAGGGACATAACAGAAATAAGTGCAGATTATTAATTTTAAACTAGCTGAACCTGCACTCTCTACACAGCGCAAGTAGTAATGGGGCGACTTGGCCTAACTTTTTGGCCCCTGGGTCCCTGCCTCAGGACCCATGGTCCCTGGCCGGGGTCAATGACCTAGGGGTACCATGGCCCACCCCCTAAAATTTGGCAGGGGTACATAGGACCACCCCCAGGACCCATGGTCCCTGGCCCGTGTCAATGACCTAGGGGTACTTAGGACCACCCCCCTCTAGATTTTGGCAGGGGTACATAGGACCATCCCCCTTAAATTTTGGAAATTGCCAAATCTAAAAATTGGGTGTGGTAGCCTAGGACCATAGTATGTACCTCTATCAGTATTGGGTGTCTATGTCGTTCCCTTTCATGGGTAAAAAATTGCCAAAAAATTCAAATTTCGGGGTGTTTTTGACCTAATTTATCCCCTTTGATGAGGTATTATTACCCTATATGGTTATATGGGCGTATACAGGGATTCATTACCTTTTATAAGACATGGGTATATTGGTGCACCCCTTTAAATTTTTGGGAGGTGTACCTTGGCCCCACCTCATCAATTTTTGGAAATTGCCCAATTTAAACATTTTGGTATAATAGTATAGAACCCTAGTATGTATTACTATAAATTTGGGTGGTCCACTTTGTTCCCTTTTAGGGGTACAAAATTGCCAAAATTTTAGTACAACCACATGTTTGGTTTTTTTGGCTCATTTTATTCCCTTGGATGAGGTCCTATTACCTTATATAGTTATATGGGTGTATACAGGTGTTTATTTCCTATTGTAAGACATAGGTACATTTGTGCACCCCGGCAGGAGTGCCTTGGCCCACCCCTTAAATTTTGGAAATTGTCCAATTTAAACATTTTGGTATAATAGTATAGAACCCTAGTATGTATTACTATAAATTTGGGTGGTCCACTTCGTTCCCTTTTAGGGGTACAAAATTGCCAAAAATTCAAATTTCGGGGTTTTTTGGCTCATTTTATTCCCTTGGATGAGGTCCTATTACCTTATATAGTTATATGGTTGTATACAGGTGTTTATTTCCTATTGTAAGACATAGGTACATTTGTGCACCCCTTTAAAAATTTGGCAGGAGTGCCTTGGCCCACCCCTTAAATTTTGGAAATTGCCCAATTTAAACATTTGGTATAATAGTATAGAACCCTAATATAGATCACTATAAATTTCGGTGGTCTATCTCGTTCCCTTTTAGGGGTACAAAATTGCCAAAATATAAACGTAAGCAATACGTTGTACCACGTGTTTGGTTTTTGACCTAATTCATTTCCTTGGATGAGATCCTATTACCTTATATGGTTATATGGCCATGTATAGGAGTCCATTCCCTATTATGAAACATAAGTACATATGTGCACCCCCGGGAATGGTACCTTGGACCGCCCCTTAAGTTTTAGAAATTGCCAAATGTAAACATTTGGTATCATAGTACTGGACCCTAATATATATTACTACAAAATTTGGGTGGTCCACCTCGTTCCCTTTTAGGGGGCATTTTGTTCCGCTTTAGGAGTGAACCTTGGAATCGTCCCGAGTTTGATTCTTGGAAATGTTGAGTTTAACGTCCCCGCGAAAACGGTGAGAAATGATAGGACGAAACATGAACTTACTTGACTGAGGATTGAAGCAGGGACCTCATACAGTAGAGACAAACGCTGAGCCATCGTATACGTGTGTTGATTACTATGCAATGGTCCCGAGTTTGATTCTTGGTGTTAGTGTTAGAAAAATTTAACGTCCCACTTGAAACGATGATGAGAAATGAGAAAACATCATAAAACTTACTTGCTTGCGGATTGAAGCAGAGACCTCACACATCAGAAAAAAAACGCTGAGGCACCATGCCAACTTCAGTGCGAGCAGTTTTGCGTATGAAAAAGAACATGAACAGATTATGTTACATTACTACACATTTCTGCTCGCATAGAAGCTTGTTATTGTGAAATTGCAGAATCTGCTTATACTACATCAGCATTTTTTCTCAGCTGACGGACTTTTAAAGCTCAACTTTACATTTATGTCAAAGACAGTTTCGTAACATATCGATGAGTGTTACATTTTTTCAATCAAGTTTAAGGAAAATGAATCACATTTTTAGATGTGTTAATTGAATGTCGTAAGAAACTAACGAGTCAACGGTATGATGTCATGATCAAAATTGCGATACTAGATGTCGTAACGATTGATGTGTAAGGAGAAAAAAAAACATGAATAATGTCACAACCAATCAGATTGCTTCTTACATCCCGTTTCGGCTCATGATACATGATGAAAGCTGTGTTTTCATTGGTTCTCCGTGATGTCATTGATTCATTTTCCTCGTTTCTGATTGGCTGATAGTGTTGTCACTTTATAGTTGAACCCGTTTCAGACCTAAATAAAATTCTTAATTTCATTTTTGAAGTCCTACTTCCACGAAGATCGTGAATGAACGTAGGTGTACCTCTAGTGACAGCGTGACTTTACTCCGTTCCTTGAATTTGAGGTAAGTATCGACCGCGTTTTCTTAACATCAATGGAGTGTTTTTGCATGAGGATAACATTGTTATCATTGTTTTTATTTAGCATGAATTATTTAGCAAATGGAAGAATAACCCTCACTTACTTGACCGGGGATCGAATTAGGAATCCCACACATTAGAAGTAGGCACGAGAAAATTGTTGATTTTGGTTTTAGCGTCCCTTCAGTAGTGGGGGGCTAGGAATACAGCTTAATGTTGAATCTGATCGCATACTGGGTGTTGAACCAGGGCCAGCGTTGCGTAACGCTAACCACTTAGCTCAGTTTCTGAAAGTAAACAAAGAAACTACGCACGATTTTGTTCCCTACAACGTGAGACGTGGACCTACAGTTTAATGTGGGATCTGATCTCCCGCCGAGAAACGAATTCGAGTCTTTCTTGTCTTAGCTCGAAAAAAAAAAAAGCAAGCGCATGAGATTTTGTTTTCGTTTCATGTTCGTCATACGTTTTAAAGTTCAGTGTCAGAGGAAAAATGCTTACTACTACAATGATTCTTTCAGCACAGTTAGAAAAACAATTTCATTCATTCTTTTTATCACTACAGAAACTTAGGTCATTTACATGTTGGTCCGGGTTTGATTTCCAGTATGACGACAATAAAACGTTTCAGTAGTAGAACTATTTGAGATATGATCATTCTTTTAGGATTGATCGTGTAGTCATTTTGATAATGTAGTGATCTCTGAATTCAATTTTAATTCGTGCTTTTTTCTCGTTTTAGATATTTGTTTTTCTTTGCCTATTCCTTTTTGCTTACCTTACCTTTTTTCCCTATTTGAATATGGCTACTTCTGGCTTTACTGTCTTGCGAGAAATCAATAGACATTATCGGCGTTTTAATCTTGAAGGACGAATGCTGGAAATTCAAATTAATGCTCCGACCAGTGACACAGATATTGTTGAATGGGTTCAGGCCTCCTTTCAACAGATGTTGGATTATTTATTGGAAAACGTCGACGAATTATCGATGGTTGGATTATCGATTTTATCTCACGATGAGAAGAACAAGCCATTTTATTTATCTTTCCGGCATGCAAGTAATTTGACACTGGAAACTTTATGGGCTTCCTTTGATCGCATCCTTCAAAGTAACGATAGTTTTCTCATGAACGAACCGTTCATTGTCCATTTTCATCATGTGGATGTGCCCCGTGGATTTGGATTGGTGCATCGAGGTCTTTTATCAAACGACGAATTATTAAAGTGCAAGAAAGGCATTTTACGTGTAAAAAACACCGACAAGAAATGTTTAGCGTATGCAATTGTGATTGCTATTGGCCTAAAGAAATATAAGGATACGAACAAGAAACTGTACAGACAATACCAGGACCAGAGCAAGTGTGTCGTTCTCCCAGCCGTACATGAACTTTTGTCTCGATCCTCAGTGAATTTAGAGCATGGGGGATCCGTGGAAGAATTGCGACAATTGCAACGCTACTTGACAAATTATAAACTTACCGTATACACCAGCTTTTCCGGAGAAGATATTCTGTATGAAGGGCCTGGTGGCGAAGACAAAATTCCAATCAATTTAATGTGCATCAATTCACATTATGACATCATCACGTCATTAACGTCTGTTTTTTCTACCAACTATTACTGTGCTGCATGCCACAAAAAATATGATCATCTTAATAGACACGTCAAGAACTGTTCGGCCATGTGTGAGAAATGTTTGCAGAAACCGCCATGCAGTAAGACCAATACGGAGAAGCAGTGCCTAGAATGCAATCGTGAATTTTATGGTGAAACATGCTATACAAATCATCTGACTCTACCATATCATAAAGGCCAACCAATATGCAAGATGGTGAATCAGTGTGCCAAATGTCTACGCATTTATTCGTTTGTCCATACAGGGGAAAGAAAACATGATTGTACAGATTATTTTTGTAATGTGTGCCATAAACACGTTACGTCTACCCACCAATGCTACATGAAGCCTGATACGATTCAATTAAAACCTGGAGTTCCATCAGTGTTACATGCCAAGAAGGCTATGATTGTCTTCTATGATATCGAAGCCACACAGGATACTTTCTTCGATGAAGACACATTCATTCATAAGCCCAATTTACTGGTGGCCCAACAAGTATGTTACAACTGTGTTCAAGATGAAGATATACATCATCCGTGTGAAGTTTGTGGACAGCGAGAACATATTTTTCAAGATGATCCGATCAATGCCTTTCTTGCGTATTTACGTCAACCACGACCCAACATCAAACTTATTGTATCTTTGGCACATAACTGTAAGGGCTATGATGGTCATTTTATTCTTAAATCTTTAGTGGAAGAACATGAATTGAAACCTACTTTGATCTTGAACGGAGCAAAAATTTTAAGCATGAAAGTGAATCACTTATCGTTTATTGACTCTTTAAATTTCATGCCAATGGCTTTAAATAAATTATCCAAGGCATTTCATTTACCCGCGACCAAAGGATATTTTCCACACTTTTTTAATACTGCTGCAAATCAAACGTATGTGGGAAAATTACCGGACATCCATTATTATGGTGCAGATGAAATGAAAGTGGATGAACGAGAGAAATTCATGACATGGTACAACGAACACCAGAATGATACGTTTATTTTCCAAGAAGAATTGGTGAACTATTGTGTCCAGGACGTCAACGTACTTCGAATGGCTTGTATATCTTTCATGACCACTTTTGAACAAGAAACTCACGTCAATCCTTTCCTGGAGGCTATCACTTTGGCGAGTGCGTGCAATTTAGTATTTCGACGAAATTTCTTAAAACCCAATACTATTAGCATTCTTCCTGCACGAGGATATCGTCACAGAAACAATCAGTCACGGATTGCTTTGCAGTGGCTTGCCTACATGGAAGAAAAAGAGGGTCATTCAATTCTACATGCGGCCAAAGGCAAAGAAGTTTATGTTGCTGGTTTTCATCTGGACGGCTACTACAAAGATCCCGACACTAAAGAGGAACACGTGTATGAATTTGAAGGGTGCAAATTCCATGGATGTCCTCTATGTGTCCCTACAGGCCGTGATCAACCCATTTATGAGAACTCCGAAGAAACGATGAACTATCGCTACGAGAGAACACAGCGTAAAATGAAATTATTACGATCCATGGGATATAAAATACATGAAATGTGGGAATGTGAATTTCGTCAAGTGTTAAAATCCAATCCAGCATTGGCCTCTTCTTTAAGCACACATCCTTATACTAAAAAGACACCATTAAATCCAAGAGACAGCTTCTATGGTGGCCGTGTTAATGCCATTCAATTGTATCACGTCGCAAATGAAAATGAAGGCGAAGAAATAAAATTCTTGGATATCGTTTCCCTGTATCCTTATGTGAATAAATGTGGACGGTATCCAATAGGGCATCCACGAATATATCTACAGGGAGATCCAGAAATGCCCGACATTCAAGATGTCAATGGATTGGTCAAGTTGAAGATTTTGCCTAGCAGAAATGTGTTTCATCCAGTGCTGCCATTTCGCTCAAATAAGAAGTTGTTGTTTCCACTTTGTGCTGCCTGTGCCACAGCATTAAATCAAGATTCTGAATGTACACATTCGGACAGTGAACGAAGTCTAACAGGAACATGGGTGTCCTATGAAATTCAAAAAGCCATTGAACTTGGGTATCAAGTCATTGAAATTTACGAAATTTGGGATTACGACATCACCGTATATGATCCAGAAACCAAGACTGGCGGATT
The DNA here is from genome assembly GCF_964235325.1 of Thermobia domestica. Classification (NCBI taxonomy): domain Eukaryota; kingdom Metazoa; phylum Arthropoda; class Insecta; order Zygentoma; family Lepismatidae; genus Thermobia; species Thermobia domestica. The sequence goes on from NC_137471.1 coordinate 44,000,814, forward strand.
ATTCAGCGAATACATTAACACATTTTTGAAATCTAAGCTGGAAGCTTCTGGTTGGCCTGCCAATTGCGTCACCGAAGAAGAAAAGCAGCAGTATATTCAAGTGGTACAACAACGGGAAGGCATAACTTTGGATGCAGCAAATATAATGACAAATTCAGCACGTCGTAGTCTTGCAAAGCTCTGTTTGAATGCCTTCTGGGGACGACTCGCTATAAGAGACAATTTCAGCCAAACGACCATCATTAACGACCCCAAAGAACTGTATCAAAAATTAACTGCTCCAGATATAAAAGTCAACCAAATTTTACCTGTTAACGATTCGATGTTATACCTTTATTGGCAGTATGAAGATGATGTTCCAGTACAAAATCACAATGCTAATGTTGTCCTTGGAGCATTTACAACGTGTCAAGCTCGTCTGGAACTCTACAACTATTTAGAACTGTTGCAAGAAAGAGTATTATATTTCGATACAGATTCCGTGATATTCACGCAGCGACCATCACAGCCCACAATAGAACCAGAAGTATTTCTTGGTTCAATGTCAAATGAACTTGAATCAATTGGACCAAAAGCATACATTAAAAAATTCGTGTCTGGTGGCCCAAAACAGTACGCCTTGGAAATCTACAACCCCGACACGAAATCAACCAGCTATGTATGCAAAATTCGTGGGTTTACGCTCAATTATACAGCAAGTCAAAAGTTAAATTTTAACAGTCTGGAGCAAATGATCATAAATCAATCGAGTGAAAAAATCTCCATTAGCACGCCGCACAAAATTTACAGAACCCACGATCATCATCTTGTCACAAAACCTGAAGAAAAGAAGTACAGTTTCAACTATAAAAAACGCCGATTAATACCAGACACATACGAGACATTGCCCTATGGATATAAAAAAGCCAGAACAGAATAACAGCCATATTTTCCCCTAATCCCACCAACATCACCTCCCAAAGACGGGGCAAAGAATCAACGCAACACGGGACATGCTTCAACGAGGCACGAGCGAAGACAAAAACTCAGATGACATCACCTTGCAGAAACCAGTGGAGAAAAAAAAAAGGAATTCAGGTACGTCACATTTGCTTTTCTTTTCTCACCTCACTCTCTCTTGATCAGTTAGTTCGATGTTAATAATCTGTTTTTTCTTCTTTCACAGGAAACAAAATAAATATTACCATGTATATTCATATGTTTTATTTTCTCTTTACAGAATTTGTACCCGTCACGGACACGTCTTCCTTTGAAGAAAAAAGAAATTCTGTATTCTGTTTCACATGCTAAAAATAAATGTACAAAAACATGATTCTGTGTTTTTATTTCACATCCTAAAATCAAATTCTTTTTCCTGTACTGCGATTTCAATTTCTTTTTCTGAATCAGTTTACCGGTAAAATAAATCAATGTTTTGCGGGAAAAAAAAATCAAACTAAATTTTTGTTTCAGAAAATTTTTGTGTACGAAAAAAAAAACTGATTCAGAAAATTTTTGTGTACGAAAAAAAAAATGTTTTCAGAAAAATTTTTTGTGTACGAAAACAAAATTCTGTTTCAGAAATTTTTTTTGTGTGTACAAAACAAAAACTGTTTCAGAAAAATTTTTATGTACAAACAAAATTCTGTTTCAGAAAAAAATTTTATGTACAAACAAAATTCTGTTTCAGAAAAAATTTTTGTGTGCAAAACAAAAATCAGTTTTCGTCACGAAACTGCTCCGACTAAATGAATCGATTCATTCTGATAGTGTTGGCAACACTGGAAAAATTTCGGTAAGTATCGCTCAGGCACTGAGTTACAGCGAACACAACTAGATTCGAACCAGCAACCTTAAATGTCTGATTCATCTCTAAATACAGCCAACTAAACAATAAGATTATGTGTATACGTCAATGCTTTGCACTGAGTCAACAAGGTTTTCTTCAAGGTCAAAGTTGCACACGAAGTAAAAAAGATGACAACGCAGATCTTCTATCTTTCTATATGAAACATAAACCTAGTATAAACTGCTCGCACTGAAATGTGTAATGTAACATAATCTGCTCGTCTTCTTTTCATACGCGAAACTGTTCGCACTGAATGGAGTACGGCGGCTCAGCGCTTCAATCCACAATGAAGTAAGTTCATGTTTCCTCCTATCATTTTTTCATCATCGTTTCAAGGGGACGTTAAACTCAACATTTCTTAAACTAACACACAAAAAAATCGAACTCGGGACCATGACATAGTAATCAACAAATTGATGTGTGAAATCTCTGCTTCAATCCGCAAGCAAGTAAGTTTATGATGTTTTCTCATTTCTCATCATCGTTTCAAGTGGGACGTTAAATTTTTCTAACACTAACACCAAGAATCAAACTCGGAACCATTGCATAGTAATCAATACACGTATACGATGGCTCAGCGCTTGTCTCTACTGTATGAGGTCCCTGCTTCAATCCTCAGTCAAGTAAGTTCATGTTTCGTCCTATCATTTCTCACCGTTTTCGCGGGAACGTTAAATTCAACATTTCCAAGAATCAAACTCGGGACGATTCCAAGGTATCCATGTTCACTCCTAAAGCGGAACAAAATGCCCCCTAAAAGGGAACGAGGTGGACCACCCAAATTTTGTAGTAATATATATTAGGGTCCAGTACTATGATACCAAATGTTTACATTTGGCAATTTTCTAAAACTTAAGGGGCGGGCCAAGGTACCATTCCCGGGGGTGCACATATGTACTTATGTTTCATAATAGGGAATGGACTCCTATACATGGCCATATAACCATATAAGGTAATAGGATCTCATCCAAGGAAATGGATTAGGTCAAAAACCAAACACGTGGTACAACGTAATGCTTACGTTTATATTTTGGCAATTTTGTACCCCTAAAAGGGAACGAGATAGACCACCGAAATTTATAGTGATCTATATTAGGGTTCTATACTATTATACCAAATGTTTAAATTGGGCAATTTCCAAATTTAAGGGGTGGGCCAAGGCACTCCTGCCGTGGTGCACAAATGTACCTATGTCTTACAATAGGAAATAAACACCTGTATACACCCATATAACTATATAAGGTAATAGGACCTCATCCAAGGGAATAAAATGAGCCAAAAAAAAAACCAAACATGTGTTTGTACTAAAATTTTGGCAATTTTGTACCCCTAAAAGGGAACGAAGTGGACCACCCAAATTTATAGTAATACATACTAGGGTTCTATACTATTATACCAAAATGTTTAAATTGGGCAATTTCCAAAAATTGATGGGGTGGGCCAAGGCACCCCTGCCAAATTTTTTAAAGGGGTGCACAAATGTACCTATGTCTTACAATAGGAAATAAACACCTGTATACACCCATATAACTATATAAGGTAATAGGACCTCATCCAAGGGGATAAATTAGGTCAAAAACCAAACACGTGGTTGTACTAAAAATTTGGCAATTTTGTACCCCTAAAAGGGAACGAAGTGGACCACCCAAATTTATAGTAATACATACTATTGTACCAAAATGTTTAAATTGGGCAATTTCCAAAATTAAAGGGGTGGGCCAAGGTACACCTCCCAAAAATTTCAAGGGGTGCACCAATATACCCATGTCTTATAAAAGGTAATGAATCCCTGTATATGCACATATAACCATATAGGGTAATAATACCTCATCAAAGGGGATAAATTAGGTCAAAAACACCCCGAAATTTGAATTTTTTGGCAATTTTTTACTCATGAAAGGGAACGACATAGACACCCAATACTGATAGAGGTACATACTATGGTCCTAGGCTACCATACCAAATTTTTAGATTTGGCATTTTCCAAAATTTAAGGGGTGGTCCTATGTACCCCTGCCAAAATCTAGAGGGGAGGTCCTAAGTACCCCTAGGTCATTGACACGGGCCAGGGACCATGGGTCCTGGGGGGTGGTCCTATGTACCCCTGCCAAATTTTAGGGGGTGGTCCTAGGTACCCCTAGGTCATTGACCCCGGCCAGGGACCATGGGTCCTGAGGCAGGGACCCAGGGGCCAAAAAGTTCGGCCAAGTCATGCCATTACTACTGCGCATCATTCACATATGAGCGTGAATCTCCTTGTCATTCCTCATATCTCTACATGTCCCTTTACAAATACAAGTGAAGAACGCCTTCATAAAAATTCGGCAAGGGGTATAATAAAGGGTACATTTTTCGACTATTTTATTTTTCAATATCTCGCACCGTTTGCAAGATTTGAGCCCACTTGTGGTTGAAATTTCTAATTCATATATGACCAGTGTTTTCTTTCTTTTTGTATGCATTATGTAATAAGTAAATAAATTACACACACAATTAATTATGTCAGTTATATATGGAGTTCATTAAAAAATACTCTCCAAACAATGAAGATTCATCTTAGACTGGAGAAATCGTTATCCTTCGTTTTCTTATCATTTGGCCATGAAACAAACACTTGAGAGATATACAATTCCTATATACAACTATGTGATGTTGGAATATATAACTAGTATGAAGCTTTACTTTTTCAAAAATTTTAGTACTTCCAGTGCACCCCTAAAAATTTAATAAAGAACTAATGGCCATGTTTTTTTTTTTTTAATATTCATTAGAACTAGACAATTTACACAAAATTTAGAATCGACCAATGAAAATGACACGTTTCTAGCACTTGTGGGTTCAATATCTCATTGTCGAAAGGACTGGAGACAAACCTATAAACTTTTCTGTGGGGACAAACATATACGCGTAAATCTAGTATTTTAATACAGATAATAACTGGAATAGTTTTATTTTCGAGTGCTATTTTTTAATATTCGCAATATTGAAATTTTTGAACTTATATTTTTCACGCGTTTGAAAAAAAGGATATCATTACTAGTAAAATTAACCTAATACAAACATTTTTTATTTTGTTTTCAGTTTCTAATTTTTCCGGAAAGAAACCGAAAAAAAAAAACGGTTTTATACCAACAGGTTCAAAATTTCTGGAAATTTTACAACACTAGTTCAGACTCACTTGTTCTTGGCCCAGCATTGAACTCTGATGTTAGTTCCGACGCAGTTCGCTGCCTGTCCTCTTTTACAAGTCTGCTCAGCCTACAACGTCCGACATATGTAATGAAGTGGGAGGACCCCAACACCTCGACGTTTGGACGTCGCTCCCCCTTGGTTTCGCCACCTGTTGAAGACAGTCACCACAGCACTCTTCGAACACGTGACAAGTCCGACAGTTTCCGAAATTCTCGTGCCGAGTGTTTCTGAATGAGTACTTTCTTCAAAATAATATTAAAAATTGTAGAAAGATTTTCAAGACATTCGAGTCGAGTCGAGACTTTTACGAGCTGTCTCGACTTGACTCGAAAATTCGAGTCGAGAAATACGTTTGTCTCGACTCGTCTCGAATTTTACAAAGTGTGTCTTGACTCGTGCGCATCCCTAGTTGTAAGTACACTTGTTCGGGATTCACCAATGAGGTGTGAGACACATTTTTGCTCCTAGGAGTAAGTGTCAAGTTTAGGCCATTGATTCTTAATGTAGTACGACTTCCTATCTCTGCTGTCCCATTCACATAAGAAACAGCAAAATTTTGTGTATCCGAGTTGTAAGCCAAGAAGTAAAGCTCCTACCTTTAAATCACCACAGATATTCCAGTTATATTTTGTGTACTGGAGGTTATCTAACAACAATTTTATATTCTGATATGTCTCTTTTGTTTCAACTGCATCGGCCACAGGTATTCATGGTAATTCATTTCCATTATGCAGAAGCACCACCTTCAAACTAATTTTCAAGGAGTCTATGAACAATCGCGATTTGTGCGGCTGATGTTCATGTCCAAGAGCCTCCATAACTACACTAACATTATTACAGTACACAATACCATCCTCTGTCGAAAAACATTCTTTGAAATCACTATCGCGACTACGATACACGCATATCCTTGTTTCTTTGTGTAATAGATTCCAACCTTTGAGCCTCGAAGCTAGAAGTTCGGCTTGTTGTTTCGACAACTGTAAATCCCGAGGTCTGCTTGAGTTAGTAGGTGGGATTCGGATGTAGAAGCCTCGAATGTAGGATCACTTCTACAATGAGTTTCTTCCTCAGTATGCACTACCTTGGAGTCAGAGTCTTCACTTACGGTCACAAAATCTGGACACTTCGGCACAGGATACTTGTCACTATGTAATTCAGGCCTCTTGGCAGATGGCAAATTTGGATATGTAACGGTATGTTTAGTTTTTTTGTTTGTTTCTTGTAATTCCTTTTATGTTTGTTAAACAAAAGTAGCAGTCACTGGTATGGTCTTTTTGTTCCCTCCAGATCATGGGAATTGCAAAAGGCATATGATGTGTGCCCTTTTTCCATCCTGTGAGAAGCCGCAAACATATCACACAACATATATTCGGAGCCCATGATTTATCAAAATTACCCGCTTTGCAGCCAAAGTAAATCTCGTAACACTTTTTTACAAGTGGCGTAAAATTTCGCCTCTGAGATTTAAACGTTAGCTCACCACAAATGTAGCAGAAATTGTCCGGATGATCAAATACTTTCCTGGCATTATGCAAGTTCTTTATAACAACACAAGTAATGAAACAAAGAGCACTCCACTTACACAGAAAGAAAAACTGCGAGGCTCACTACACTATCACGAATGTCTTTCTGCTAAAACAGGTCTGATCTTGATCGACATTCACAGTGTTGTCAAGCCTACAAAAACTTTTGCTCCATTATTTTCCACTTTTCTATTGCACAACAAAGAAACTTTCAGAAACTCGAATACCTATATACCAAGTAGGTATCATAAGCTATGTAAGTTTATAACTTTATCGCCCGTCGTTGAGGTGCGGCAAGAGGTAAGGGAGTAATTGCGCAATTGAAAAAATATACAATTTCCACAATTTTTACCTAAATTCAATTACCTCCCACCCCCACCGCCATGACATTGATGATACAAATCTTGCAATAGATGAAAGTTTTATTCTTTCCCAGTGATGTGCCACCTAAAGTATCGTTCTACATTAATTAACCACTGCGCTATGCCGATTCAAACATAGGAATGTTTCATGAAAATACGTTTCATTTCGTATATAAGGGTGAAAAAAACAAGTGAATGTCATAACAAAACTGCCAAAGGGAAACATTTTGATTGCATTTTTGAATTCAGGAGAATAAACTGCTTCAGAATCAGCAATCACTTCTTTTGTGAAAAAAATCATGTTGACCAGTGGAATAAAATAAATCTTAGGAAGACAAAAACCATGGTGATTGGAAGGAAGAGGTCTATGCCAAATATAAAAGTGGGAGGGGAGAAAATAGAGCAAGTGAATAGTTTTCGATATATAGGAGAATCTTAATAATGACATGAAGTGCAAGCGTGAAATAAAAGCAAGGATAGGAATGGCGAAAGAAGCTTTTAGGAGGAAGAAAATTCTGTTTTGTGTGACCTTGAATAAAGAGTTGAGAAAAAGATTTATAAAATGTTTCGTATGGAGTGTTGTACTGTATGGGGCGGAAACGTGGACATTACGTAAAAGTGATGAAAAACGACTGGAGGCCTTCGAAATGTGGATGTGGAGAAGAATGGAAAAAATAGTTGGGTAGAGTGGAAAACGAATGAGAGAATGTTAGAAAAGGTAGGGAAGAAAAGAACACTTTTAGATATTGTTAAGAAGAGGAAGAGAAACTGGTTGGGACACTGCCTAAGAAGAAATTATATCATGAGGGACGTCCTAGAGGGTATGGTGGTGGGAAGAGAGGGAGGGAGCGAAGGAGACTACAGTTAATGGATGATATAAAAACAGAAAGAGGTTAGCGGAGGACTGTGGAGCATGGAAGCTTCTCAGCTGCTGCAAGTGACCTGCCAGTAAGGGCAGAAAACCTATGTTCATATATATATATATATATATATATATATATATATATATATATATATGTGTGTGTGTGTGTGTGTGTGTGTGTGTGTAAGAGGCATTAATATTAAACTTTTCCTTCAAACGATAAAATTAACCTATACGTACACATCGTTTGTTCAGCTTTTATAAATTTCCACTAATTCTTAACTATCGAATTAATTGTGTCAGTACGGTAACTGATAGATACATTCTGATCTAACATTTAATTTTTAAAAAATGTTCATTAATTTACTGTTATCAATAGTTATTCGGCTCTATCGTAGTGTTGATTACATCACGTCCATGAATGCCAAAGTCAAGAAAATATAAAGCATTCCAGAAATTGAGAGGTCTTTGTATTGTTAATTATTGAAATGGAAAATTTCGTAACGTAGAGATTTCCAGAAGAGTCCACCGGATATTTATTCTAAGTAAGCCAGTTTTCAAAAGTCTATCACACCTCCGTGCGAATCTATCTACGTGATAGTGACTATCTCTTCTTCAAATACTTCCTCTTGTTTACGTGCTTCTGACTTATCTACTAGGAAGTGACTTTCCCTTCTTCACACGGTTCCTACTACCTATGTTGAAGTGACCTCTCATTCTTCTTATGATTTCGACCTACATGGTAGTAATTTCCTCCTCTTTCCATGCTTCCGACTGACATACGTGGTAGTAACTTCTCTTTTTCACACGCTTCCGATGTCACTATATTGTAGGAATTTAGCAGTTCAATGTTCGAAATGGCACACATTCTAAATTTTTAAATATTTGCATCGGAGTTATTTCATCCTAAAGAAGATGTTTGTGATGTAAGTCAGAGACAGAAAAAGTAAATACTCTTCTGCCCGTATGGTCAAGAGACAATTTCACTCAGAGGTTAATGCAACATATACTAGAATACATTAAAATTATGTACGTAAGATTATATAAGATAGTATAAACCAAATGACCATCGTATTTTAAGTCTTTCTCTTTGCAAGATGACAGTCTTTCCTTGACATTTTCGAGATGTACTATTGACTTTTAATTTATTCATGACAATTCAAAGCCAGTTTTCCATCTTGTCAATAGCTTGTGATAAGACAAAGCAGATTTTGAAAAAGAGCTTCAGAGAAAATAATCTAGTCATCAAACTGCTAGGAGCTTTAAAATACAAGATCGTTATTAGAAGTAATGTTTACGAACAGAAATACTTCACACAAAACTGGTATCTCGGCAATAATATACGTCTACGTGAAAAATCGATATTTTACATTTACATGTAAACAACGCATAAATTATGTAAACTAAGCAATCTACGCAGATAACACGTCATCTATAAATATAATATGTCGCTTTACTAATGGGCAGCTTGAATGCCAAGTGACTTTAGCCTAAAAACTGGACGAATACCTTTACATCAGTAACTTTCTTAAACGATTTTTGTAAGCAGTAATATATTAGATCATAAACTACATAATTGTGTTTTGGATGCTAACGTAACAGAAATATGAATATTTCATAAAGTATTAAAATGTCTCTCTTGGAAAGTATCGATCTTGGACATAGGCTGCTAGGTGTCCAACCAACCCATATATAAGCACTGTATACGTATACACACTTTTTATATGTAGTAATCCAAGACATTGTTCCATTTCCCTATGTTTATTCTCTCAGAGCATTGAGTTACAATACAAAACAAATCTGCTTGTTAAAACATACATTATAAAATGAAATGGTTACTATGGGTAGAAGAGTATAAATACAATAGTCTATGCAATAAACTATACATATGTACAGTGGACTCTTTTTAATTCGAAGTCCAAGGGGACACGAAAAAACTTCGAATTATCCAAAATTCGAATTATCCAACAACATTCATTTTCACTTATATAACAACAAACAAACCAAAGTACTGTGCATCTAAAACATATTCATATGGTGTAGACTTTACCTTTAACGCAGTTTATTATTTGTGTGATCGAATACCGCAAACTAACAAACGTCATTGACTCCACATAATTCAAACTACGTGTACAATGGAAAGTATATTTACGTACAACACTACAACATGCACTGAATAGCACAAACAATTAAACACTAGTAACAATTTGAATATTCTGTTCTCACTCTTAAGAAGTCGTAAACCTCATTTGCTTAAATTTGATTGTTTTTGTACGGTCAATAAATTCTGAATTTCATGTATTGCGTGGAATACGATATTAATAACATTTGGTTGACTTTATCAATAATTCATCTTAAAGTTTCAACCAATTCTGAAACAAGATTAGATTGGCACACGTTCTATATCTTTACTTCTTCCCCAACTCACCTTCGTCTTTATCATTACATAGATTTTCTATTTATCTTTTGTATTACTCTTCTCTATGGCTGCATCTGGATAACTGAAAACACGTTAAAACTGTATTTCTCTGTTTACATCTGTCCAACATTAAAAATTTTCAACTGTATTTACTTCGAATTATCCAAAACATAGGTTCAAAGTTCGATATATCCACGATATTTTACTATTGTTTTCAATACAGTTTTCAAGGGGAATGGACTTCTGTTCGAATTATCCAATATTTCGAATTATCCAAGTTCGAATTAACGAGACTCCACTGTATATGTAAATTTGCTTAATCCACGAACTAGATATAGAATGAATATTTATTATATAGTGGCTTTAATATGTTCTTTGATTAGTAAACCGAATAGTTCATATTATCTACAAAGTCTACACAGAAAAAGAGATTGTACTCTACGTACAGCTTCCAGTACAGAACATGCATAAAAGTAAAATTATAAGTAACCTCATCATCATTGCTCCTCAGATGTCAAAATCATGTGAATTCAAGTATTCGGATTATTTTCCTTAGGACTAGAATTCTTTCGTAAGTTAATTGGTTTCCTTCACGCCTTTATTTTGGAATCCTTAAACGTGAGTGGAATTACTAATTTCTAATTGAAGGCGTTGCAATTTCATAAACTTGTGTACAGATTGATGCTCTTCTAAATTTCTAATTCTCTTTATGTCTTGACTTATGTCAATTAAAATAAATAATTATATTTAATTTTTGAATTGGCGAAGCTTGTAAATTGACATTTCATTATTTTCTTTGTGTTATTTCGAGATACTTAATGTACAGTGCTACGCGCCTATTTATGGTATTTATTTCATTTTCTGCATCTTTTTCGTTTCAGGCATGAAATATTTCCTTTGTACAAAATATCTTTCGTGCTTTATGCACCGATTGGTTGTGTTCTTGTCTTGTTGTTTGGATTTATAATAAGTTTAATAACTGGTCTGCAAAATCCAAAAGCTTTGGATCAAAATCTTTTGTCACCAGTATTTAAATCGATTTTGAAGCATTTACCTGTAAAGATACAAAGAAGCTTAAGATGTGATTTCAATGAAACTAAGGTAAGGCTCCACATTATGCACACCTGTATTACGTACGATAAAGGTATGTTCACTTGAGTAGTTCAAGTCATAGTAAACAATTTTTACTTTTACGAAAATTGACAAGGTTCAACGAAACTGATATTATGCTTGGAAAAGTCCCCCAAAATGTATATACTCTTTAACAAACAAAAACACCTGTTAATACTAAATTAATTCATATATCACACTATATATAAAAGTTACCCTTAACGCCTACAGTTAAGGGAGGTGTTCAAAAGTAACTGACGTTATCAGCAGGACACTTATTGCAACGTCGCAATGTCACCCAAAATAACATAAGGAGATTGATGCACATACTGTTTTAATTTCTTCTCAAAGGTTCTTTAGCTGATTTTTTGTGTTTTGTAACATTGTTTAGTGTTATGCATAGTTAAAACTATTAATATATTGAATCAGGTGAACGATGTACGAACTCAATTGCTCCATTTCGGCTTATTTAAGACCTTGCAAATTCTCACATAGGTAGGGCACTTTGATTCACTGACTTAACGTTGCATGTTCATTTTAGTCATGTAAGTAACTACATGTGTTACGAAGAAACTACACTACACAGGGTACTACCATTTGGTACAAAGAAAAACAACATAGATATAATCTGTTAAAGAACTTTCTTTCAACTCTCCAAAACCTATGCACCCGAATAAAACACCTCATATCAAGCTGGCATTCTGGTCCACTCTTCCACACTTAACATAAGAAGCGACATTTCAACTTAAACCTAAATAAACAAAATGTAAAATATCAAACAAAATCTCAACAACTGTATTTCTAAACTTGCTAGTTTCATAAAAATTCATTCAAAAACAAAGAAGTTACAAAAATTTTAAATAGAATGACTTAGACACCCTGTAGAACTGGTATATCATTCTACTCAAGAAAGTGATTTCCTATCAGAAGATAGCAATACTGGCAATACTGATCAAAATTGACATTAACGCAAACATCTCGATCACAACAAGATTACCAATAACGATTTTCCAAACTTTCCACTCAGAATAATATAATACTTAAACGAAAGAAGAGATTGGAAAATTCATTTCCAAATGCATACAAAAGCGTTATTTACACAATTTGCTAAGCAAATGATTGTGCTAGAAATAAATGCTTAGTTACTTCTCCATTTACTTCCAATCTTAATTACTATTGATATAATAAAGACACAACTACAAACCAATATTACATGAAGGCTGTCTTCAGCTAAACCACTTCATGTGATTGTAGTGATATGTTTCATAATTGCTGCTACCTTAAAATAATACATTAAAACGTGTGCATAACATGCGCCGTTGGAACAAGATTGTAGCCAAATGAAAGTTATCCGATAGAGGCAGATTGTAGAAATTTAGATTACTTACAGCTTACTCGGCTATTCTATAGAGTAAATGCATGTTATAAATGTAAATATAATAGGCTATTATCCAAATACTAAATTCAGCGTTCAAATTACTGGGGGATGATGGAATCTCCCCTGTAATAAATCAACATTATCGCTGGAGATGTGTATGGGCACAAACTATACTCTAAGTGTAGTACATAATTTTCCTGTAAAATCCCTTAATTTGTATTCTGATTATACTAAATGTACTACGTTAATAAAATCATGCAACATCATTATTAAATACTAAAACGTAGATAAAATTAACCAATTGTAAAGGTTATGGAAGGGATTTTCTGTTTATTGCACTGCATCGTAGATTTATTTTCATATTACAGAGAATATTTTCTGTACTAAATATACATTATATGAACTAAATTTAAGTCTGTCTGTTGTGAAATAGTCACTAAAACATTGAGAGAAAAGGAATTCTGTTTATGACCATACCAGCGTCTGTAAGAGGGAAGATTCTACCCTGTAATAATACATATATTTTTTTGACAAAAAATATGTTCGTATTATAGAGATGTCCGATATTGAGAATTACCCGTTAAAGGAGTTTTTACAGTACTATTATATTTTAGGGCAAAGTAAATTTATTAAAAGTGTCAATACTTCATGTGTCATAATATTCCATGAAACGAAAAACTGACTTAAATTTCTTAGTTCGGTATAAGATTAAACTATTGTCAAATAATTGAATAAATTTTCTACTTTTTAATACAGGTATTTACCAAACCTAATGATTCGACAGAAATGAAATTACTGGGATATGATTATAAACAAAATGACTATCCAGAAAAGTCTTTGAACGCCACACAGAAGGTTGAAGAGGTCGAATAAAAGAATCGAAAGTAATGGGTATAAGGGTGTAACTTGTCAATAAATAGCTCATAATTGGTGCTTTTTGATTTTTTTTAAAAAAAACAACTCCCACTCATGCGAATAGTAAAGGTGCCCACGCTTGCATAAATTTCAACTGTCTTTTATATTAAGTTGATGGCACTACATCTAAGGATCTCTTTTTAAACATATTCGTCAATGGGACCACAAGAAAAATGGAGATATATTTTAAAATAGTTCAATCGGGTTCCGCACCCTTAAATTAGTTCAGAGAGCACAATTAGAAATTCATGCAGGTGTGGACGCTTTTGAAATTAGCATGCGTGGTACTTAGTTATACATAGACTTACTCATATTATTTGTTTTAAAACACTAAAGACTAAAAAATATTAAGATACTAAAACCTATGTGATTAAATATATTATGTGTTATAAACAAATCTTGTAGTGCACATTAAGATTATGCTAAAATCGTAGATTCTAGATATTTTTTTGTTGTTTAATGACGCTGGAAACCACCTTTGTAAGTGTATCTCACAAAGTCGCACTGGTATGATGTTTTTTTCTGCTGGACACCGAATGAGAATATCAACTCATAATATTAGGCCTATATATAAAGAGATTCAAATCTGACTATGAAGTTAAATGTAAAAGTAAACAGACATGTTAGATGACTATAATATAAAGATGTGATCTGCGACAATTACCATGTGTGGAGGATACAAGTCCTCATAGTATGTAGCTTTGTCACAGAATTGTCATTCAGGACAACACACTGAATAGATAGCATCTTCTGTAAATGGGAAAAGCAGTTTCTCAGAGTTCTCAAGGGACGGCAGGGAGGATTAGGGTAACAGAATGGAATGTTATAAATGTGATCCGATAGAACTCTTAATGGCCTTGTCGGAACTACTTTCAATTTTGCCCCATTCGATTCCATTCCTAACTTATGTTCAATCTCCAGAATTGCCTTCTTGAGCCATGAGCATCAAGCACATGCAACATTCAGACCAGTTCTCAGCACTAATCGTAAAACCAAAACGAGCGTATCCACTCCAACAAAGGCCAGAGTTTAGAAAAACACATATGATATAAATCCCAATAATGCAGAAATCTGATCTGGTTTTGAACAAACGGAAATCATCCTACGGTTAAGACGCTCTAAAATGTCTAAAGTGCTAAATTTCAATTTATTTCGAACTACTTTTGGATTTTTGTACACCAAACAACAGTGCATTCTTCGCGATACATTGTTAATTAGAACGTGTTTCTAAATATCCTTAATTTGGAAGAAATATGGAAAACAAGGCGAATCGAATGTTCGATATAACTTTGGAATGGGTAAAATTTTAGAGTAGTTTTGAGTAGGCCATATACAGCTCTGTCGGTTTATGCTTAGAACATTTCATTTTCTTGTCCTAATTCTCTTTTCCCTTACTGGTTACCAGATCGGAACTGAAGTTCGTTTCAATATAATTAGCATGCCTTCAGGTGTGCGGTATGTGTATGTCAAAGAAGTAGAAGTAAGGAAAGAGCAGGAACTCAGATGACAGTGTCAGGTGAATAAACAAAACGGTGATAAATTTAGCAGCCACAGAAGTGTACTTGTTTCTCGCTCAACATGGGTGCTGTGAAGAAAAGCACTGCCTTGGAAAAAAAGCATAAAGATCAAACCAAAACAAACAATTATTACTACTTCTCTGAGTTATAATTTTGGCAATACATCAATTCCTTCATCAGACACGTTACAGTTTCGGCAGTATATCATTGCCTTTATCTGACACATCATAGTTTTGGCAATATATCATTGCTTTCACCAGACACGTTATGAAAGCACAATTTGAGGCTACAACTTATACCTTTTAGAAAATAAGAGATGGTTATTTCTAATATCCAATTTCTTATTTTCTGACATTTATATTCTGTAGCCTTAGTTTAAACTTTCATAATATGCCTAGTGAAGGCCATAATATATTGCCTAAACAGTAACAGATTATTAATAAATATTTGCTTTTATAAATACTGTTATAAACGTATTATATATATATATATATATATATATATATATATATATATATATATATATATATATATATATATATACATACATATATATATATATATATATATATATATATATATATATATATATATATATATATATATATATATATATATATATATATATATATATATAAATTATCGTAAGACGGGGTTACTTTGCACAAGATTTAAGCCATTTTAAAGAAAATCGCATGTAACTTATAAACGTAATGATTTAGAACACTGTATTTTAAACATATAATAACTAGATATATAAGGAAAACATCAATGCAAGTTCACTAGTAAACATTCAGTATGACCATAGTCATTAAAATATAAACTTTGGTGCAAAGTAACCGCATAACTGGGGTTACTTTGCACCAGGGGCGGATCCAGGACCGACTTCTGGGGGGGGGAGGTAGGTTGTCATACTGCCACTTTTAAGGGCTCCAAACTTTGGGATGGGTCTTATTTATATATATAAAATAAGAAAGTTTCCTCTTCTGTGGGGGGCGATCGCCCTGCTTTGCACAACATACAAACATAACGTTTCTGTGCAATGTTTTTCCTTCAGTAATTATACATTTTACTTTCTACACCAAACTACATACAGTCTACAAATATTGATATTAGAATGATGGTACCGGTATCAGGATTTACGTTACTTTAAATTATCGATATTTATAAAGAAAATTATGCATTTTCTGGTACCAGCACAGGAGAAGCATTCTAATAGTTTAGCATATGTCCCACAAAAATGCCAACTCAAGAGCAGAAAAGAAATCCCCGTGAACTGATTTGCCTGGGTTATTCCTTATGTCCAAGAATATCATCCCAACCGTAATCAGTGGAAGATTTACGGGATTTGGGACTTTCAGGCTGAAATTACCCAAATTGCATATTTTCTTTTTAAAAAAATCTAATATTAGTCATTCCTTTTCGTATAAGCTGCAAGCTCTCCCTCAAAAATTCTAGTAATTTCTAAAGAAAAAAAAAAAAGGAAGTCTTTGTGAGTGAAGTTTCTCTCAAACTACTTTTCTCCGGATCCGCCACTGTTCATAATTTATTTTCCAACAAGAAATTCATTCCGCACTCTTCCTAAATAATAAATCTACCTAAATTTAGAATGTAGAATGTTCCAGTAGTAATAATTTTCTATCTAAGCGGTATGATGAACCGGTGCAAAATAATCCCGAGTAGAGGCTGAAACCGCCTTCTCTGTTTTACTTTTTAGACTTTAAAACGTTTCAGATTTCAATTTCAACTATTGCATCAAAGTCCCATTATACACAGTAGTATTCTACGAAACTGACTTAACTTTGATGAAAATTCTTGTCGGTGATATCTTTCAAATTCTGGCGGCTTTTAAAGTGACTGCTTTCCATACCTCTACAACAACGAACCCTCCCGGTAATTAGAACTGATGTTAACAGCCAATATTATATCCAAAATACAGTTAGATGTTCTATATTACGGTGGCAGTTGATATTTCCTCTTTACAGTTCATGGTTTTGCCGACAGAGGACTGTGCAACTCTTCATATTTTGTGCAAAGTAACCCCTGATGTGCAAAGTAACCCCGTTTTACGGTATATGTAGTTCCAAGGCTTGAGTTCCATAAATATTTTTCTGTCTTGGTTACTGAATGTATATAATATTTATGCATCTATAAACATGTGGCGTAGCCAGAAACACACACACATACATACACACATTCATAAAGCGTTGGAAACCAATCACTTGATCGCATATCGTCACCAGTAACCTGCGCCATATGACCGGTCAGAGTAATATTCTTTTAAGTTTTTGTTTAGTTACACGGCATTGGAAAACGATGAAATTAGCTATGAGGAAGTAGGAAGTACTAAACTCTCTTTCCCTACTGCCGGCCAGATGTTCTCGTTCAACTGGGTGATGCGTGGTCCAATATTTCTGGGCCAGAATTTGATACCTCTAAATTCAGTTAGCTCCTTAATTGCCTCATGATGCTGAGTCAATGCCAAAGAATTTTAGTGCTCCTACGGGGAGTAAGAGATCTTGCATATCGTTAACAATTTGACTAATCAGGTCATTAATACATTTAAAAATCATATTTCTTTTTCAATGTTTTCTATTCGTGCCAAGAGGTGGTCAATTTTGATGTACAGTGAAACCTCTCTATGTTGGCCACCATAAGTTCCATTCAAAAGTGTCCAACTTAGACAGGTGTCTAACTTGCAGAGTAACAAGTAATGTTATGTAAAATGCTGGTTCCTTGTCAATGTCAATTTACACAGGCGGCTAACTTGAAGAGGTGGCCAAGTTAACAGGTTTTACTGTATATGCTATACAGAAAGAGGTCGCAATGATTAAGAATATAGTATGTGAATAATTTGCTGAAAGCATATGTAGGTTTAAATATAAAGCTTCTGGGAAGTAAGTTTTAAACATGACTAAAATACTTATTTTGTGATAAATTAAAAAAAAGTTCTAACATAGAAATCACAAATGGAACCTACTACATTATGCACACTAAATCTGAGTCAATCACCCCTACAAATAATTGCATATTTGTTTCTGTTTCTAATCTTTGTTTAATATCTTTATTTTATTTTTAACATAATTCGTACAAAGTTCTTGTTCGTTGTGAGTACTTTGAGTGTGATATTCATGTGAACGTGCATCATAGTATGAAATTTCAACAAAAAAAAATGCTAGTATTGACAACATAGGGCATAAGTCAGAATGTTAATACATATCAAAGGAAACAATAAAACAATTCTAAAATATCTTACGAAAATATTTATTTCTAGTTATTAATTTCCTTATTTAAATTGTACTAGACAAACACCAGTTCTTCGCACGGGGGAAATAAGTTTATGAAAAATATTTGAATATATGAACACTTTTTCCTCTCTTTCGATGTGTATTTCAATCGAAATGGAATGATGAAAACCCAGCTCGATCGAAGTACTAAATATGATGCCTCGTTGCTTAACCTCCGAAGTTGTTCTCATTATCTAACCTCCTCCATATGTGTTCCTCTTTCTCTGTTATTCTAAGTCTGCTGTTGAACATAATATGCTTGGTTGCATTTTTAAGTTTACGACTGTGTCCGGATTTTGGAATCTACAATAATGTATTTCGATAGAAGAACTGAGAGTTAAATTCGACATTTCTGTTCTATTTAGGAGTAATGTGCAACATTATTTCAAAATATCTTGAAGACCAGCACTGCTTGGTGAAGGGAGCATGATATAAATGAGTTTCTCAACGAAGAACTCAAAAGCATTTGCTGGGGCCGCGGTGGCTCAATGGTAGAGCATTCACCTCTGGTGCTTGGGGTCTCGGGTTCGATCCCAGCCCCCGCCAAGTGAACTTTGTTATGGACAAACACCGTGTGCGTGGGTTTTCTCGGGGTTCTCCCGTTTCCTCCCATTTTCTTCATTCCACCATTTCATTCATTACTCATCATCACCGTCTCCTTTAGCCTAACCGGCATAAACGTGGGACGTAAAACTCACAGATTTCATTTCAAAAGCATTTGCCGAAAAAATATTTAGTTGAAACTGTCGTACAATAGAATATATTAAAACCCCTGATTATGAAAACATCTAAATGAATTTTCTACCCCAGGCCAGTCCCATCAATTTTCGAGGAGTGGGGTGGAAGTAAATTGAGGGACCAATGATGTAGATGTGACTTCATATCAAACATGAAAAAAAATCGGCAACTTCGTCTTCTTATATCCATTATTGTGGTATCCCACTATAAGAGCACGTTTCGAAATTAATAGTATCAATCAATCAATCTAATTAATAATACACAGTTATAAAAATATCTTAAGAAACGATTATTCATTATCTCATAATGTTTTGAATCCAAATAATTCGAAATAGTAAACTTGTTACTTTTCCTGAAGAGGCCACCTCTTTTCTCTTATAGGGAGGTTCTCTCGAGCGCAGGGTCTGGGGTGATTGTCGTACTCTCCCCATCCATGGAACGGTGCTATCCCCACTTTATCATAAACGAGTTATTTCGAATTCGATATAGATTTAATTCGAATATGGAGGGTTCTCCCCATTTCTTCACAGTTTACTTGAGTTTATGCTACTTAAAGACGACCTTTCAAGTAATTGCAAGGTGTTATAGAGCGTGGATCAGTGGAAAGACCGAAATTCTGAAACAAAAAGTCAGTGGTTCAAAACTGTCTAAAGCCATTTATTCATTTTTAACTTAGCGTTACATGCAATAACTAATTCGTGTTAATTTCTATTTTTAATTCAACATTTTGGAATTTACGGTTTAGCCCTTGAAAGGGCTGTTTTATTATCCCGGGGAGTTTAATGGCATTCAACGGCATTCTTATTGAATTACAGTTTGAAGGTGTGGAATGCTATGAACAAGCCTTCAGATACAGTTCTGACTTTCATATAACTAATCCCCAGAAACTATCTTTTGTGGCTGTAGGTAATAAGAACCACATATCTTCCATTATTCTCTTCATTTCACTCATATGACTTGTTTGGATTCATATCAGCACTCTGGGGACCAATTTAGGCCATCTAGATTTGTTTAACCAGAAAGCCACCTTCGAACCAATCGAGACACCTTGATCGGAGATCTACCGTGTAGAAAGTGGATTATTGAATCTGGATATAGTATGAGAACAACTAGCAGCATTACTTCCTGGAGGATGCGTAAACAGTGCGTAGCTAAACATTTCCTCTTTGTACGAATAAAGTAATCCAAATCCTTGAGAGGACATGAATTCCAAAGCGGATACACATACCGTACGACAGATACTTGTGTAGTAAACGTATCGTGTGTCGTGTCTCGTTCTTTTCAAGCAGTATGCAATTATCATTTACAGAAGAAAACGTGCACTTGTGACTGAAGATAAGGTCTCTCCAGTTGCGATTCACATTTTCTTATGCAAATACAAGACGACGTTAAAAGTGGCCTTTTACAGGAGCTCGTTGACTGCTGCCGTCCTGGGAGAGATTAGCAGCCTTCAGCCACCTCCTTGCAGGAGCGCGAAACGCAGGAAGACTTCCTGCTTGTCTCAGTTGTCTGGAAATAAGGAATAGCATTTCTACCTTAGATCTCAAAACTTCTACTCTTAAGAATAAATAACATGCTTCCTTCCCCTTCCAGCCAGTATGTAGTTTTCCTTGTCTCTCGATACCACTGTACCTGAAACTGAGCTGTTTGTAGGGAAATGTCACATCTTTCAACAACTTGCTGAGCGCTTAACCCTTTTCGAACTAAAACAAGAAATTCATCTTTCATAGTTCCGTTCTCTGACATTATATCGATATGACTTTCCGAATGGATACTTTATACACGGAAAATTGATCTACAAGTCTAACAATGGGTATTGTGATTGGCTTCCAATACAAGGTTTTTAACCATTGAGAACGATTTGTTCTTTAAAATACGAAACTTCTTTTTGGTAGTTATATATTATGGAGAGGTAACGTGCATTTTTCTTCCTTCTCTCTCTTCGTGTGTGTGTGTGTGTGTGAATGTCCAAAACACACACACACACAGACAGAAGCAACCATTCAACATGAAAAAGAACTAAACATATCGTTTGTGTTCTACTTTCTTCATCTGTTGAAAAACGCAATTGTCGTTAAGCAACGTAGGTATGAAGACTTCATGATGCAAGAAATTGCCTACTGCGTTTTATGTAGCTGGTTTTGATGCTTTCTCTTTATATTAAGATCAATAAGGTTTAGGTTTCTACAGTTCCCATAAAAAAGAAATCTTGGGCCGTATGCAGAGTCGTTCTGACGCGTAATTAGTGCCATACTAAAGGGATCGACTATCATATGGTTCTCGCAGTAGTCAGGCCTTTGGTATGACGCTAATCATACATCAAAACGACTCTGCATATGGTCCATTGTCTGTAAAGTTCTGATTATTTTTACAAAATTATCACGAACCCTTTTTTAAATCGGAAGGACGAGCTAAAAGGGTCTTTCCTAGTAAGATAATGAAATCGGCCCTTGATCCAAATTGGGTTGCTATTGACCCAAAAGATTACTCTTGACCTAAAACTACATCAAAGAAAAAAATGACCACCTACCCCTTCCCCTTACCGAATTATCGTATCATACATGCTCAAAATGGAATATTTTTAATTTTAGTGGCAGTGGTCGAAAAATTTTGAAACTTTCAGAGTTTGTAGATACTATTTAGATGTAAATGTTCAATTTTTTTCAAAACCATCGATTCGTATTTTCCTAATTTTTTTTTGCGTGTTGAAAATTTCATAAATTGTAAAAAAATTGGGGGCACGTCGCTGATTTTTTGGATAAAAAATTTGTTATAACCTTAGGTACAACATATATTTTTTCGGGGCCTGAAAGTGATGGCAACATTGTCAAAAAGAAATAATACTAAAACGTTTCTTTTGCACAGTTTTCCCACCACTTTAGGACCCTCAAGTTGAGGGCACCTTTAAAGAATCCTTTCCCAGAGTTCACAATTTTTGTTTCTCTTACGTCCTTTCCGCTTCTGTCGTTCTTCGGCTGCTTCGATTGCGTCCACTTCGAAATAGAAACACCAAATATATATCTCCGTACTAGTGCTTCCACTTCAACCGATTCTTGCACACACCTCATGTTGGCTCCTTGTATCTCTCAGTGCTTGCTTCACTGGCCGCACATAGTGGCGCTCTCTACCGTGAGCTGTGTATAACTTTGTTGTGCAAGTTATACACCGTCTTCCACTATAGATGCTTTTCTCACACCGTCAATGCACATGGGGGATTGGCACTGTGGGAGTAATATTGTGATGATTCCACGAAGTAATATGGTTGCTGCTCCAAAAACCCCTTAGTGGTCAAAGTTAGTCTTCAGCAAAAATATGTAGTCACAAAAATGGAATGATAATGTTGGAGGGCGCGTTTATAACTAAGACGCACTAGGTATGTGAACCTGGGATTTCACTGAATGGGGCTAGCCACAACTAGGTCCTTGACTGGCTTATAACGTATACCCCTTAGCACAACATTATGCTCGATGCTACTGACGTGGTGTCTACTTGGATGTACGGAGTAACACTCCTCGAACTCAGAGGTTCGAGATACGAGCTGTATTGATCGACTGGTCAATGTTGGCAGTTCATTCTCAAAAGCACGCAGGTTAAACCACCTGTATGTATATGCAAATCGAACATAAAAAAGAATTGATGTTAATTTTAGTCCACTGGCCACGACGCACAAGACATTGCGATAACTGGATTGTGAGAACGTTTAGATAACGAACTGGTAAAGTGATGTGGCTGTCATCATTCTGGCGCTCAGAGCACCTGGTGTGCTCTGGGTCGCAATATTTCCATAAATGATTGGAAGATACACTTAATTCAGTTCCAAATAACTATAGAACATAGTTTTTGCATATTAATATGTAAGGAAGAAACACTGAGAAGCTTTGTCGTTCACTAAAATATTCTCACCGCAAAGCAACGTGTCAGATATATATACATAAATGTACGATAAGAGACTTCTTTGTTCAATTGCGTGGGAAAGAAACAATTCCCATCGAAGAAAGAAGTTATTTTCGTCGCAGAATAAAGTATAAATCGAAAAATAATTGCTGTCTTTACGAAATATACAGAGCGTCCACCAGTGGCGTATTTAGAGCGTCCACCGGGCTTAAGCCCCTCCAAAATCTTACTATAGTAAAGTATATGAAATATCTTGCAGAATTTTCAATTTTCAGGCAAAGCCCCCCGAAACAAAATCGTAAATACGCCACTGGCCTCCACAAAAAATACTCCTATAATCTGGTGACGGTTATAATCTAGTGACACCAGATTTAAAATTTTGTGGCTCCAGATGGCTTTTTTCTGTGGAAATCTGATGAGAGTCAGATATTATTTTGCTATTATTATTATTAAACATATAAGGCCTTATGCAGAGTCGTTCTGACGCGTGATTAGTGCCATACTAAAGAGTTCGACCAACATATATTCCCTGCAGTAGTCAGGCCTTTAGTATGACGCTAATCATATGTCAAAACGATTCTCCATATGGCCCATTATCTCGAACACTTGGTTTACGAAAATTATCGCCAAACGTAATTTTTTCTTAAAAGTGGGAGGACAATTTACATCCCACCGGTGTAAATTCTTTCCTATTCTTGACTAATTCATAGCCCAATCAACCTTAAGAAACATATACGAAGTATAATGTAACAATTAAATATTTTTGCAAAAGATATTGTGAAAATTCCTTAAGAAAATATCTCGGAGCGGGTGGAAAGAGTAAGTTCACTTCCTCACTTTTGACTGATTTTAAATCCAAACAATAATGTTTATGCATCCATTATAATGATTTTCAACCCAGGCACTAACATATTACATATCGCACATCAAATATTTTCTGCGAAAGTTATCGTGGAACATACATTTAAATCGGAGAAAGGGTGATTCGCTTCTGTCCGAATACTTTTTACGTACGCTATACTGAAAAATGATTTTGAATGTATATATAGAGTATAAACGAACAAAAGAACAGACTCACATATGTGAAGAGTCTTTGTTACGTTCAGTTCAATGATAATTAGTGATGTAGTGCATCGTAGAAGCGAGCGATCCACCTTCTCATTAATTTCAACCTCAAACTATTGAATATATTCCAGAGCTGTAAAGAACACGCAGATAATAGACTAAAGCGATGGAAAGGAAGGTGCAGGTTTTCGAAATCTAGGTGTGGAGAAGAATCGATAGAATTAGCTGAATGTAACGGAAAACTAATGGGAAAAGGTTAGTGAGGGAGAAAGGAACAATTTTAGATGTAACTAGAAAGAAACGCTGATTTAAGATATAGGCTAAGAAGGTACTTTATCATGAGGGGCGTGCTTGAGGTATGTTGACAGGAAAAAGAACGGACGAAAGAGACTACAATTGATTGACGTTATTAAAACAAATTTTTACATGAAGACGAAGAGGTGAACCGAGAACCATGGTGTGTGGAAGCTTCTCAGTGACCTAATAATAATGATGAAATGCATATGAAAATGATTTTTTCTTGACATGGCGACCACACGCCAAATAACTGAAGATAAAATTCTGATCATATTGTCGGAGATACGCACTTATTGAATATTCAGAGCCACTTAATCATTAGATTCTTAGAATGAAGATAGGATGAACTCTGTTTTCTCAAAAATATGACTAAAACCAAGTTCTAAATTTGATGGTGCATGACTTGGGAGCCAAAAGGCTGTATAATATCTTAGAACCACCATAATATCTTAGAATATTTATAGCAGGTCAATGTCTACTACAATATCGAGTTTGATTCATAGCGGATGAATTCGGTTGAACTCATCATACGATATATATAGTGGCCTTGATTTTTCAGGAAAAATTAATGAAAAATGATAAAAAGAAAAAGGCTAAAGACAATCGACGTCAATGATGAGGCCTCTTTAAACTTGTTTATTTTCCCGCTATTAATAATAATAATAATAATAATAACAATAATAATATTGCACTCCTATAGAGTCTAATGAGCACGCGTATGTTTAATATATAAGGGCCGGGTTTGGTTGCATTGCTGCCATAAAATATTTAAAATTGACCGTGCAATGCGAGGCAGTTGGAAACTACTTCAGTAAAGAGATGGCGAAAGTATTTAAAAAATCTCGATGTTGTCGATGCACTAACCACACATCACTACTTTTCTTACTTGCAAGGTATAAATTAAGATGCTCGGGTTGCTCTTGTTAACTTAGTTGTGCAGAGAATATTTCTGTCGATAAATTTTCAGATTCTGATGTTTTGTGAAGTAGTTTGCAACGACAAACGAATTTTTTTTTAAAAAACGAAGCTTTTATAAAACTCGTAGGAAATAAAAGAAAGAAGGTTTAAACAAAATTGGTTGCACCAATCAGAGACAAGATATGAAAGTAATTAATGGCCACTTTCTTAATTATTTGCATTAATAATTTCTAGATGAAGCAAAATATTGGCTTCATCTACAAATGTCAAGCGCAAGTAACATTTATTTCATATTTAACAAGTAACTGACACGCATCTTCTAAACGATACAGAAATTCTTATATAAACTGGAATGAAAAGTATTGTTATTATTAATATTTTATTTAGTGGTGGTAGCGGTGCGAGGAGTTTTGGTTTGATCCTTGTTCACAAAAGTTTATGGTAGATATCATATTCATCGATTTTCTTGAGGTTCTCTTTCTCCCATTCTCATTCCACAAATTATTTCATAGTAATTCACTCTGATGAATTATCCATCTCCTTTAGCGTGAAAAGCAGAACCATAGGTGTCAAACTAAACTTCCATGTCATATTATTATTATTATTAACATTCTGGAAAATAGTGAAATTGGTTTGTATTAATAATGCCTTAAATTGATATTGGTAATCGCGGCTTGCTTTCACGTTATTGTATCTTATCAGAACCAAGGCTACATGAGACGTGAACCTACAACTTGTCGGACTCAGACTCATGTAAATTCTATCTGGATATCACGCGACAAAGACGAGTGAGAGCTAACCATGCATTACGGGAGCTTTATGACAGGTTAACTGCCGCGTGAGACCACGTTGGTCTCACATAAAATATTTCCTTACGGCCACGTGGTGCCAGGTTGGTCTCGCATAACCTCTTGTTAGCCTGTGGTGACTTACGGATCTCACTTTTCTACATTAAAACATATTGCGGCGTATAGTTGTCGGTCTGGTAGTATGAGAAACAGTCTTGGCCTGTGGAATTAAGAGTCCAACGTGGTCTCACGTGTGTCTAGCCAAAGTGGCAAAAGTATATTGTCCATATTGTACTTTCTACATTATCCGGAAGTCTAATATATTATTCGTCACTCAAAACTAAGGCGTGACAAAAATTACGTAGAGTAAAAGTACAATAAAGTGTGCAGAAGTTGCTGCTACACTAAGCTCGTTACTAATTTATGTGTTCGCGTTTTCCCTAGAATATCCGGACACAATCGGCAAAAATTTGCATGAAACTAACGTATCATCACACAAAGGTATCTAGTATGTATATTACATAGTACCAATATTACAGAATTACCTAAAATATCGAATTACTAAACACACGGAAACCAGAAATGAAGAAAATACATTTTGGCCATAGGGGATGTTTATGTTGCGAGGTAGGTGGCACTTAATGTGTTAAATTGTGTTTCTAAATTAGATATAAAATCGAACGGTTCTCACTGAAACGGAAATGCTCATCGTATTGAAATGTGAATCCTTGTTGTTTGTTCAAAGTGAACCTAGAAAATCTCCGTAGCTTACTATTGTAATTTGACACGGTTTTAATACAAAAGTCGGTTAAATTTCTGCAAAGTTGATTTGTGAACTACAACTGATCCCTATGTTGCAATATCTCACAAAAAATAGGTGCCGTGATTGGTTTTAGATCAGTTTCGCTTCCTCTGTAACTATTGTACGCTTCCACCAGTTAGTCGAGCTGTTCGTGAGAAATGTGTTATGTTCGTTTGAATGAGTAAATGTAAATTCTGACAATATTGTTAGATGGACAAGGCACTCAGAGGGTAGAACAGTGACAAACCTTATCGATTCTAAGGTTTCATAGGTTGATCTAATATAAAAGATATCTGGACGGCCATAGTTCTTCTAGGCTGTAGTATAAGGGAATTTAGATTTTGAGTCATTTTATGATAGACATCTATCTGCCGTAAAATTTTTTCATAAAAGCAGTTGTCTAAGACAGGTAAATCTTTGCGAACAGTTGAAAATATGAGAAAAATATCTTCTTGTGTGCACATACATACTAGTATTTTATTATCAAAAAGTGAGTCAGAATTCTGTATATATATATCTTCACAGTTGAAACAGCCAAGGTACTTACGAGTGGTGTTCGATTGGATTGGATAATTTCTGTTCAGCAAAGATATTATACGAGGAGTAGATCTACAACGTAACGTAGAATCCGAACCACATAATTTCCCACCGGAAGTCGAACCTAGATCAACCACGTCGTAGACTAGGTGGTATACAAAAGTGGATTTCCTCAGGCATGAAACATCTAATGTCTAACAACGTTTATGTTTAGGATTAAATTGTAGAAAATGGAGTAGCTACTTTTCTCCTTTCATGAAATTATATTTCTATAATGTAGGGAGCGTGGTAAAACGCTTACTTCTGGTGCGTGGGGTCGCTGGTTAGATCCTGGTCAAGTGAATTTGTGGTGGAGAGCAACGTGTCCGTGGGTTTTTCAAGGTACTCTCATTTCCTCCCACTTAATCATTACACTAATTCTTGCATCATCATGCACTTGCCTTAATCATCGTTTCGTAAGCCTAAACGGTATAACCATGGGTCGTTAAACTGAAAGATTTCATTTCATTTTTTCTATAATGTTCTTGCTAAATGTAAAATTAACAATATATACCGATTCTATTAAACATTGTTTCTTTAAATACTCTGAAACACTTCACTAAATAGCAAGGTATGTTCAAGTACTAATTTTTCGCACAGAAGACAAAAGATGCAAGCTGTGGTAAAACTGCATTCTTCTTGTTTGTAACAGGTATAACCTCTAAATATAGTTATCTGCAGTGATACAGGAGATCTAGGAATATCAGGTTAGGTATTCTTCAACGTGTGCATAGTTATTACATATTTTGTTATTGAGAATGGTTTCAAACTTTTAGGACGCATAGTACTGTTGTGTCTTAATATGAATATAATCAACGTTACTTTCAGGGAAACTTCGGTATACCTTTTGTTGGCTTGTTATACCCTTAACATCGCAAATTGTTTCTACTCAAGTGGATTTTATTGAGACAAAATCTTCATATACTTCAGTCAACAGATTGTCTTAAACATATGTGTTAACATATGCCCATGGTGGAAAGACTACAAGGTGGATGCAATGCAGTGCTACATTCTTGTCGCTCTGGCGCATGACGTCATCTTGGCCTCAGACGTGGCCAGCAAGAGTCAGATGAACTTTTAACAAGCGCTTGCTCGCTAGTAACACGCAAACTTCTATTCCTAGTGATTTTCAACGAAGTAAAAATTTTAGTACAAACAATAATTATACAAACGTAATGTAATCAATGCTTAAGCTAAGTGAATTCAAAGGAATTCAAAGGAAGCTAAGTGAATTCTTTACAATAGCAAAAGAAACAGCAATATCAGTTCATATTAAACAACTTTGAAGCTTGAACAAACCAATATTACTCAGTACATTTTCTGCTTTTACTTTTCTTTTCTTTCTTTCTTTTCTTTTTTCAACATCTGAAGAAATACACTCGAGTATGTATAGGCCTGAATAATCTATAACACAGTGTGTCGTTAATGCATTTCATAATTATATATTTATGTATGCTCAAGTATATTTTCGTAACACATTGATCGGTTTTGATTTACTATTATTATTATTTTGCTTGAAAGAGAATTCTTTACTGATGACCCCATATAAATGTTCAGAATGTCTCAAGGGAGAATTCATGGTTTTCATAAACAGAATGCACGTACGTACGTATATTTTCCTTATACTTGGACAGTTTTTTTTTTAAGAGGTTGCTCCAATGTAAGTTTGGTCAGAATCTCAGGGGAGGTTAAAATTTTTATTGAGCAGGCACGCACGTATTTAATATTTTAAACATCGTTTTTATTTTTGATTTATATATAAAAAAAACATAATTGAAATCGCTGATCGCTTATTTATAGAATTTGTATTTGAATAAAATGTTTGGTGAAACTGACAGTTCTCTGAATATTAGTGTCAAAATTTACGCCATAACAAGCTGTATTATTAAACATTTGTACGAAATAAAACGTTACATATACTATTGTGTTCTAAAAATATATAGAAATAAATATGTATATACAAAGCACCTCAAACAAAGAAATAGCAACATGACTATTTCAAGCAAGAAACAAAGTACTAGGCGTAGGTAAAGACGATGTAGGGGTGTAACAGCTAGACTAGAAAACATACAAACCATAAAATTACATAATTATCTTAATTTTCTTGATAAGTTTTCTCTTTTCTGTCCCGTGGACTAAAGGAGACAAAAGATAAATGCAAATGAATGATTATGTGGAATTTGGTGGAATGAGAATGCGGGAGTACCCCGAGCCACCTTTGTACCAGAGGTGAGCCTTCTCCCACCGAGCCACCGTGCTTCCTTGATTGGTTGAGAATCTACCATATTTTTAAATTTACTGGTCATTCTTAATTTTGTAATTCTGGAAGGAGCCCCTAAATATGTATCCAAAGTTATGATTCAAATGAAAAAAAAATTCAAAATCTGAGTGTAAAAATGTCCCGACAATGTCGCCCTGATTCAACAATGGTGGATACTTTATTCTCTTGATCTAATACATTGTTATATATCTTTATAACCGTTAATCGTTATTACGAACCTTCCATTCGTTACTTAATTTGAAGTGCAACGTCCCGTTTTAGCAATGAGGCTACAGAGAATGCAGACCTCCAGAATGAAATGGGACCTGAACTACTTTAACGCGTTCAATGCTCTCCATTTGCGTAACTCGAGGGAGGTAAGCCTCCTAGATAATCGTGCCTCCCTTCTCGAGTTACATGCCTCATGCCTGCCTCTGTGGGGAAAATTTTATCTCAGTATCTTATGTAGAAGGAAATGATCAGCTCTGTCGGTTTTCCTCCCTCATCATTTCGAATCCGGGTCTTGCCCCAAAGTTCGTCTTTTTAAATCGTACTATTGGATTTTTGTATGCAGAATCAACACAAGCTACTGTAGTCTTATATACTATTATTACATACTATTAATACTAAAAAGAGACTATATAATGAAATCGCTTTTTTATAATTTCATTTAACATTGCATTTATTTATTACTTTTATGTAAAACTTACCATATTTAAGGTTTATTTTGTCCTGTCGCCTACAAGCTAAAATCCATTTCTGGAGACATTCCCCCTCTTTTTGAGGAAATCTAAAGTATTTTATATTAGTTCCCTTAGTTTTTCTGTAATAATTACTACAGCCGTACACTGTACAGTTAGGCATTCTCGATATCATTTAAAAGAACAAAGTAACAAAGAATTTCCATTTGTAGTCACTTAAAGCCGCGCCGCTTCGTTGTCTCTTGCAAACCAGATGACGTCACAACCACGACAGCGCTCCAGGCGACATGCGCATGCAACCACCTTGTAGTCTTTCCACCATGTCCTGGAGTAGACTGTAACAACGGATTCACTCATAAATATACGTAAACTGGCAACGCAAATGGGATTATCCGAAAACAGCATGTGTCATCTTCAGCTTGAGTTCGTCTGTCGTCAGTTGTCCAATTGAAATAGAAATGACGTGCATGTTGTGAAATCGATGGTTCACTTTTGGGAACTCGTTTCAGGCGGCTGTGCTGTATATGGGAACCTTTACATTGAACTATTATAGCGATCCAGGGTGTTAAGCGACAAATATGTGACTTCTATCAATAGAAAAAATTTTCGGCTTCAAATCAATAAAGCCTCGTGTTACTGGTCACAAATAGTTACCCAGAAACTCTAGAAGTTGTGGAGGTTCGAATTAGTACAACACCCCGCATTATCTTAAGCTTTGCTTCTGATTGGGTTCTTGCTGAATGTTTGCAGAGGACCATTCAATACGATGTTCTGTACTTTGTATAATAACAAGCTTTCACGCATTTTTACGTTTTACTTATTTTTATACCAAAAACAAACGAAATTATAACTCACCTGGGTATAACTGTATTCAAAATTTGAAGATGATAAAAATTTATATGAGAAACACCTTGATCCGATTTCAGTGAAATTTAGTATTTTAATAGTACTGAGGAATGTATTCAAACTTGTACTTCGTAACATGGGAGACCGGGGTTCGATTCCTGGCGGGAGCTCATGTGGTTCGGATTCCATGTTAATCAGTAGGTCCACGTCTCATATAGCCTCGCTGCTGAACGGGATGTTAAACTCAAAATCAACTGAACTCAATTATACTTCGAAATGATGATAGAAATGATCACCTCTGTCGGTTCCCCTCCCTCATGATTTTGAATCCAGGTCTTGCCTCAAAGTTCGTCTTTTTAAATCGTACTATTGGATTTTTGTATGCAGAATCAACACAGCTACTGTAGCCCTATATACTACTATTACATACTATTAATACTAAAATGAAACTACATAATGAAATCGCTTTTTTATAGTTTCATTTAACACTGCATTTATTTATTACTTTTATGTAAAACTTACCATATTTTAGGTTTATTTTGTCCTGTCGCCTGCAAGCTAAAATCCATTTCTGGAGATATTCCCCCTCTTTTTGAGGAAATCTAAAGTATTTTATATTAGTTCCCTTAGTTTTTCTATAATAATTACTACAGCCGTACACTGCACAGTTAGGCATTCTCGATATCATTTAAAAGAACAAAGTAACAAAGAATTTCGACTTGTCACTTAAAGCCGCGCCTTTTCCCGTTGTCTCTTGCAAACCAAATGACGTCACAGCCACGACAGCGCTCCAGACATGCGCATGCAACCACCTTGTAGTCTTTCCACCATGCATATGCCTAGTCAACGACCACTTTTGAGAAAAGATCTTGCCACACATTTCACAAACATGTGATTTCTCTAAAGTGTGAGTCCCAGTGTACTACTTCAAATGAGACTTTCTACGGAGCCTTCTTACAATCCTGGCAAGAATAAGGTTTGTCTAATGAATGGATTAACATATGCGATATCAGGTTTCATTTGTGAGAGAAAGCCTTTCCACACTTCTGGCAAATTTGACACTTTTCTAAAGTATACGTTAACATATGCGACCTCAAATTTGATTTTTGACGGAAAGCCGTACTACACATCTGGCAAATGTACGGTTTATGTAATATATGGGTTAAGATGTGCGAATTAACATTTGGCTTCTGAGAAAGATTTTGCACACTTCTGGTATATATGTGGTTTCTCTGATGCCTGAATTAACATACGTAACATCATATTTCGATTCAGAGAGAAAGATTTTCAACACTTGTCACATATTTGCGATTTTACAGATGTATGGATTAACATGTCTTTCCAAGGTTGAACTTACAGAGCTTTTTCCACAACTCTCGCCAGTGTATGATTTTCGTGTCTACGAACTAATTTGTGCATACTTAAATTTGATTTTTTACGGAAACGCCTGTCACACTTCTGGCAATTGTATTGTTTCTGCAATGAATGCGTAACCAATTACGTTTTCAAGTTTGATCTTGGAGAAATTCCTTTTCCACATTCCTGACAAATGTATGGTCTCTCTAATGTATGTCTTGAAGTGAATGATCCTAAAATTGACTTAAGAAAGCCTTTCCACACTCCTGACAAGCGGATAGTTTCTGTAATGTGTGAGTCAACATGTGTGATGTCAAATTTGATTTTTGAGAGAAAGATTTGGCACACTCCTGGCAAGTGTATGGTTTGTAGAAAATATCAACTGATTATTTTTCTTTAAAGCAGCTTATTGTAGTATGCTGACTAAAATCAGAAGTTCTACGAAAATTCCTTCTATAATTCCATAAAACACTTGAGCTGAAATTTTAAGAGAGATTAATCATTTCTCTATCTAAAATTACACTGGAAGAAAATCTGACATTATTTAATTCTACACACTCACATATTCAATTTGAGACTAATTACTGTAGTGCACGATTTCGATGTTGATACACTCTTACTGAGGAAGAATTTAATTAACCAGAGTAGGCACTCAAAGGAAGAAAGAAGGGAAAATTGTAGTAGTTTGGTCTGCCACATTCGTGAGCTGGGTGCTATAAAATTTGGTTTCTCAATAACTGCATTGTTTCCTTCTGAGTTTGCTTATGCATTTACATAATGTATTTTTCGTCCCATGTTTCAATACACTGTGGTCATAAGAGAATAATATTGAAACTTTTGTAATTAATTATTTGATAAAGTTCCCTATGATTCAGTGTCAGTGTAGCCCAATTATCAAATAATCCACCTTTAAATCAATTATTACATCATAGACTTACGCACGAGAGAAAGCACTACTGAAATTTCGTAGCGGTACTTTTTGTTCGTCCCAAACATTTCCATGTTTCACGCTTTTCGCATACCATTACACACACATTTCCTTCCAAGTGCTGTGGTAGTCTTTATGACGTTGCCTACACGCCGCTCTGAGAATTGTTTGCTTTACTCTTCTTTTCATAGAATGACAGTAGAGCGAGAGAGAAAGCATAACAGGAATTAATAATCGTACTGCACTTACTTAATAATAAATGTGGATTAAGTATTTATAATTTATTATATGTTTTGCTGTTGTTCTTACTTTTAACTTTGCTGGTTTCGGCGTACTAGATGTAATAATGCAATTACACAGCACTCAGATAGTAGAGACTGGACAAAGAGGGAATATACAGGGAAAGGTCAATATGCCTCGTCGATATTTAAAAAGCGCAATACGATTATAATAGTGTGTTTGAACAGAGAATGAAATGAAATTTTGAGTTTTACGTCCCACGGTTATGCCGGTTAAGCTAAAGGAGACGGTGATGATGAGAGATGAATGAAATTGTGGAATGGAGAAAGTGGGAGGAAACGGGAGAACCCCGAGAAAACCCAAGCACACGGAGTGTGTTTGAACAGTGTCGCATTCTTAACCTAAACTTTCCACATCACATTCCGAGTGTAGAGTTTAAAAGGAAACAAGATTGTGTCGCGTAAAGTGTCAAAATTCATTTCTATTGCAAACGCAGCAGGAGCCCAGGACTCCGCGAGGACCATTAGTGCCTTCGTGGACATTGTGAAACACCATATACTGCAATACGGTCCGAGTAATGTGTATAATTCGGACTAAAGTGGGTTTCAACTTGAAATGCATGCCGGTTGTACATTGGCAGTGCAGGACATTAAAATAGTTGAAATGGTTGTACAATTCGTGAGTGCTACAACACATAGTAATAATAACATTCAACCTATAATATCCGCGGATGGGACTTCATTGTTACCGTTTTTATTGTGCTGAAGGAGCCATTCTGGAAACATTACGTGAAGTTGAGCCAGACGAAAAAGGACACAACGCTAGCCACAATAAAACAGTGACTAACCTGGAAACTATGATGTAATTTCTTTTTCTTTTTTTTTTTTTTTTTTTTTTTTTGCTTGTGGATATCCTTTGTGTGACGCTTTTCTGACTCTATGTCCCTACAACTGTCCCACATTAACTTGCATTTACGGTACAATACCATAAACTACAATCATTGACGCACAGACAATTCTCTTCGCTACGATATCGAAATGTTCTTAAAAAGGTTTGGTATGAGATTGGTTACGCGACAGACATATCAGCAAAGTTTGAGACGGCTGTGGAATACTCTTGCGATACGAGGGGGCGCGGTGGCTGTGGTAGAGCGTTCACCTCCGGTGCTTAGGGTCCCTGGTTCGATCCCAGCTCACGCCGTGTGGACTTTGTGGTGGACAAACACCGTGCTCGTGGGTTTTCTCGGGGTTCACCCGTTTCCTCCCACTTTCTTCATTCCACCATTTCATTCATTTCTCATCACAGTCTCCTTTAGCCTAACCGGCATACCGTGGGACGTAAAACTTAAAGTTCAATTCTTTCGATACGACTAGTGTGCCAACGTTTGATATATGTAGACATGTTGCTATGACTCATTGTGCGTGGTACAAGAGATCACTGTGCTTGCATTTTTTTTTGGTAGACTACCTTTACTACCAAATAGAGTGATGGTTCACCCATGCCTTGCACACCGCAGTTATCCCAGCCGTTAAAGTCACTCTGACCACGCCTGAGACTAACGTCCAAGTTGCCGTACCAATCACTGTTTTCCGCCAGCTTGGCTACTGGAGAACTGCTGCATTCTCCCAGAACATTCTTCGTTTGGCTACTCCATTTAGACCAATCCAATAGGGGTGGTCCTTCTGGTAGTGAACTACCACCGCCATAGTTCTAATTTTCAGTGTAGCACGCAATTCTCCCCATCCCGACACACAAGTGTTTTCGTAAAGGTGGTGTTTATCGGGGAGGACAGTAATGATAGTCTCGACAGATAATGTACCATCCAATTCATAAAAAAAATATGGGAGTCAAGGGCAAGAAAGAATTAATCCGACTCTGCAATGAAAAAATATGAAACACGAGAGTGGCCGAAAGACTTCCGGAAGACGATCATGATACCGATGGCTAAGAAATCGAACCCAAAGATATGTGATCATAGAACTATTAGTGTCATCTCTCATGCAGCTAAAATTGTGCTCCGAATACTGAACAGAAGGTTGTATGGAAGAACAAACGAAAAGGTTGATGAGAAACAATTTGGGTTCAGAAGATGTGGGGGCACATAAGATGCAATTAGATTATTAAGGGTGATAGGTGAAGGTTTATAGAAAAAGGGAAACAGGAGTATGTTGCATTTATTGATCTACAAAAGGCCGCGTGAATTGGAAATTGTTGTTGGAAGTTCTAAAGATTGGGTTGGAATGGAAAGATCGAAGACTCATAAGAAGCTTATAGAGGAAATTGCAATTGGAAGGGGAGTTTGTCAAGGATGCTGTCTCTCGTCAACATTATTTAATATCTATTTAGAAGAAATTGTGAAAAAGAGCCTACATGATGAAAATGGCATTTCGGAAGGAGATATAATTGGATGTATAATATTTGCAGACAAAATGACGCTTGCCGCAGAATCAGAAAAGAAAATCAATAGGATATTAGAAAACTTGAAAAAGGGCTTTGAAGAATATGAGATGAAAATAAATGTTAGAAAGACAAAAGGCATGGTGATTGGAACGAAGCTATCTGTGTCAAATATAAAAGTGGGA
This sequence comes from Thermobia domestica, assembly GCF_964235325.1. Taxonomy (NCBI): domain Eukaryota; kingdom Metazoa; phylum Arthropoda; class Insecta; order Zygentoma; family Lepismatidae; genus Thermobia; species Thermobia domestica. The sequence goes on from NC_137471.1 coordinate 44,037,201, forward strand.
AGGGAGAATTTAGAACAAGTGAATAGTTTTTTATATGTGGGTACCATTGTTAGTAATGACATGAAGTTCGAAGTGAAATAAAAGCAAGAATAAGAATGGCGAAAGAAGCTTTTAGGATGAAGTTTGTTTCGTGGGACCCTGAATAAAGAGTTGAGAAAAAACTTGTAGGATGCTTTGTGTGTAGTGTTTACTGTATGGGACGGAAATATGGACATTACGTAAAATGGTGAAAAACGACTGGAAGCCTTCGAAATGTGGGTGTAAAAAAGAACGGAAAGAATTAGTTAGGTCGTGCGGAAGACGAATGAGGGGGTGTTAGAAATGGTGGGTGAGAAAAGAACGCTTTTAGCTTTTATTGAGAAGAGGAAGATAAACTGGTTTGGACATTGCCTGAGAAATTTTATCAAGAGGACGTGCTAGAGGGAATGGTGGCAGGGAAGAGAGGGGGAGGACGGAGACTACAATTAATGGACGATTTAAAACAGAAAAATCATACGTTAAGATGAAAAGGTCAGCGGAAGACCGTGGAGCATGAAAGCTTCTCAGCTGCGACAAGTGAACTGCCAGTAAGGGCAGAATATTATGATGATGATAATCATTACTATGAAAGTTTTGTTGCGTAAGTGCATTACATGCAAATGCTACTTCCTGTACATTATTTTATGCTTTTGTAGTGGCAATATGTTTGCAACACGTGACTATGCGTAATATCGGTAGAAACCATAGTAAAACATTTTGGGAATCCACAGAGAAACAGTTTGGCATCTAGACCTGAGGACTCATAGTTTGTTAAATTCAATTACCTTCTGCATTTCAACGTCCCCAAACATCAGAGTTCACTTCGTCCTCAATCTCTAGTTCCTCGTAAATTACAGGCTAGAATACATGCCTAAAGTACCAAAGATCATACCTAGTGATGGGCAATGGGAATATTCCCGGTGGGGAGGAAAACAAAAAATGAGAATATTCGCGGGTTTTTCCCCTGGCATAGAAGTCCCGGGAAGAAATTTATTTCCATTTCCTTATTTCCGTATTATCAGAAAAATACAGGGGGGTCCAATTTCGATTACCTAGTCGTGAGTTGCCACCACCGCCGAGAAATGGGAGAGTGAGATACCTGTCAGCCGTTAGCAGGTGGCCTTGGATTCAGTTGACAATGGAGCGTTGGCTGGTACAGCAGCGCGTGTTTTGTGTGGAATTTATAAAGCAGGAGTCCATTGTTCTCGTGCAGCAAGCATTCAGACATGAGTTTGGTGACGAGAAAAGGTTCCATCGGGGAAAACCATAAGCAGGTGGGTGTCACAGTGGCGCACTAATGGTAATGTGGATGACAAAATACACACACGTAAGAAAACAGTTTGTACACCTGAAAACATCGCACGTGTGCGGGAGGCAATTCTTGCCAGTCCAAAACGTTCAGCATGTCGACATTTCCTTACATTGAATCTTCCTCGGGGCAGTATTGGTCGAATATTACGAAATGATTTACAGTTTCACCCATACAATATGAGGGTGGTGCAGGAATTATCGGTCAGATAAAAGGATGCGAGTGCAGTGTTGCGAAGCCATGTTTCCTGAAAAAGTAATGTGAAGGCATTACTTTTTCTTGTGAAGGCATTTAAAGGACTGTGTGTTTAGACATCGGTTGCATACACTGGAGGAACTGAAACACAGGATTCAGGAGGAAACTATCGCCATCACTCCAGATCTCTTACACAGAGCAATGGCTAGCTTCTGTAAACGTCTACCCCTTTGCATTCAGAAGGGTGAAGGACACTTAGATGATGTGATGTTCAGAAAATAACACCTCACCTAAAAGTCCAACTGAGTGTTGTAATTATTGATAGGCATTACATTCATGTGTCTATGAAACTCTCAACTAAAATTGGAAAACCGAAAATGGACCACCCTATATGATTAATTACTTTATTTTCATTTATTATGATGTACTTTTAGTTTTTATAGAATTTGGAGGTTAAAATAATGAAATTCGTTTACTGTGCTTTGTATAACTAATTAATAATATTTTTAAATTTCTATTTCCATTTGCACTAGAAAGTAGCACAATAGTAATTTAAATAAATGATGAAACGGAACCAGGTTGTAGTCTAAAAATTCTGTAGGCATAGAGGTGAAGTAATATCAATAAACCCCAAACCACAGTTAGTAATAGACGTCGGTCTGCCTGTTGTCTCTGATTCGAATTTCACTCTGAGGAAGAATCAGATATTGAATAAAGGAATCTCTGTAGTTGTAAATACATATACATTTAAAATTTAATGTTTACATATCAAAATTAAGGTTGCTTCTCGGGATGTGTCATTAGTACCGGTGTTTCCGGACCTGTGTTAATTAGGATTTGTTTGCTTCTCTTTACTTGTGTATGCATGTACCAAGCGTTGTTGAACTTTTACAACCGTAATTATTGTTCGAAATGGCCTATCTTCTTAAATTGGAGATTTAATAGTACATAGTAAGAACACAGTAATAAAGCAGAGTGTATCTCAAATCAACTTTCTGTATATATGTCATTCCATACACTGGCAACCTTAGGAATTTTTCGAGAGACTGCGTATGTTTTGTGGCAGTTATCTAAATTCTTTATAACATTTAAATAAATATGTTTATAATATGAGTAGTAGGGTCAGGTTTAGAAAATTCAGTAACATTTAAATTGTTTAGCGGTGTAAAAGAATGTGGACTTTCTACACCAATTATTTTTCCTAAACATTTACTCGCATAAAACATATTGTAAGTAAATATACGTTTAGGATATGCGGACTCTCTAAATATAATAAAATAGCATAATACTGATCAGAATATACATTTTAAAGAATCTTCTGGAGACAACAGTAATAAATATACTCTGTAAAAAACGAATTTTACTTTGAAATCATAATATAGTACTAGAATGCAATTTTCTTTGTTTGTACATACATTTTCGGAATGTTCCCATTTTTGGGAATCTTCCGGGAATTTGCTCATCACTGATCATACCTGGCGGGCGGTGTGTGGTACCTTGGTAGATATGTCTAGATACACACACGCATTATTATATATATATATATATATATATATATATATATATATATATATATATATATATATATATATATATATGTGTGTGTGTGTGTGTGTGTGTGTGTGTGTGTGTTTGAAAACAACAACGTTTGGGAGGTGAATCCTGACGCCAAGACGAAAAGTATAGACCAAACTGAGTGCACAAATGCTTTCTTTCAGACTTATAGGCTGCCTAAAACATGAAATATGAAATTTAAAGATCCATACCTCCAAAACTATGGGACATACCGTTATAAGTGTATGTGGTTCGTGTCCTGCAGTTCCCTAGGAGGGCTTGGGCATTTACAACGGTCCGGGATTCGATCCTCTATGTTTTGGGCGTCTCATTTAAACTTTAATAACAGTTTGGATCTTTTGCCAAAGCCGACCATATAGCCACTGGACAACACGGTTCAGAGTTCGGGTCAGAACAGTACGGGAAATCGACACAAAAACTGATTCTAACTGTATTTCCTATGCCGATGCAATTTAATAATGTTAAAAATTATTATGTTGCACAGGCATTAGTTATTTATGCTGGAAAGAAAAGCAAATTAGATTATTTCTTAACACTAGAAAATGTAAGTTTATACCATGATAATTATTTCAGTAAAAGATACGCAAGATCTCACTTTTCACTTTAATTAACAACAAATATTACTATTATTATTATTATTTATTATTAAATAATTATTATTAAAGTCGTGGAAGGCATGGTAGTCGCGAGTTACCGGTTGTATTTCGCTACATCAGTATTTTCCACAATTACACATTGTCACTTTTCACTCACTTTGGTGCTGAAGGAAAATCACTCTTGGTGGTTCTAGGAGGGAAGTCCTGAGGACTGCGGGGTGTATTCCCTTTCTTACCATTCTGTCTTTAGGTAGATTGTTAAACTATGCGCTGCTCTGCTGCTCCTCGTCGTCAAGACGATGTTAAAATTAACTATCACTTGTAAATGTTTTGAGATTTCAAATTATCTTCTTAAGACCACATTTTTACTTTTATCAACGTACTTTTAATGTGTTAAAGCATTGAACAACGAAACTAATATAGAATAATATATGCAGTGTTGTGTGTTTTTACTCGTCCAGAACAGCCTCCATGGTAACTAGCTGTTGTCACACCAGGCGCAATTATCAGACTAACTTAGTTTTTCTCCCCGTCTCCACCGTTTCTACGCAGTGGACAGGCTCTCGATGCAGCCTGGTGATGTCAAAGCTAAAATTAGCTATGACAACCCATAGGCACGAATTTTTAGAGACGAAGTTTGTTCTCTGTGCTGAATTTTAGCACCTTATTTGGGAAGACGAGAGGATCACCAAGATTTCCGTCGCAGACGCGACACACACACACACATATGCATATTCGTCTGTTTGCTGAGAGAAAAATTCCTAAGAGCGCTTTTATACGAGATTTACTTAAAAAATTAAAATTTTCTTCATTAATAATCGGTCAGCTAGACCGTATAGTTACATTGGCGCTCGACAGGATGTTTGTTTTGAGGGGACTAAGAAACAAACAGAACCCTGCAACCCTGATCACTTCACTATTATCACCAAATTTCTTCCACTGGTCTTCAAAGGTTTAACATCAATTAAATATTCTTGTGATGATACGGCGAAAAAATTTTAAAGTTCATTCGGAAGTACGGTAACGAACACGTGGGCCATACAAGACGAATATCGGATTACGGATGGGCCATAATTCTAATAAAGTTTATCAATGTCTGTATTATTTTAATACTTTTTGTTTTAAAATACTTAAGTGGCACAATTTCAAACACACCAAAGTATAAACAAAGTTATTATTTTCTTTTAAAATAGTATATTTGATGATTTGAGTAACTACTTTTGGCATTATTTACCATTAAACACAAATACACCCTCCATTCCAAAAGAAACCGAACTTTTGAAAACAAATAGTACCACTAGTGCCATCTGTTGTAATATTTTACCGGTAGATGGCGTAGTCCCTCATTGACAACTGGTATAAATGTCATGACATTTGGATGCACGGCAACAAAGTTATTGCGTTTCAACTGTCAGTGTGTTGTGTACATCGGTCGGAAAATGAGTTTCAAACAACGAGCTGCAATTGAGTTTTGTGTTAAACTGGGTAAAACTTTTAGTGAAACGCATCAAATGCTACAAAATGCATATGGTGATGAGTGTCTATCCCGTACGCAAGTTTACGAGTGGTTCAGGCGATTCAAATCGGGTAGAGAGACGCTGGATGATGACGAAAGATCAGGCCGTCCCAGAACCGGATTATCGGAAGAAAACATCGAAAAAGTGCGTGAATTCATCAAACATAACAAAAAATCGTCGGTGAAAGTTATTGAAATGGAATTAGGCATTCCTCAAACAACCGCATACCGCATTTTGACCGAAGTTTTGGGCCTTAAGAAGGTTAATTCGCGGTTTGTACCACACAAACTCACCGAAGACCAAAAAGTTGATCGAATTGCGCATTGCAAAGACATCGTTAAAAGTGCTCGGCAGGATCGAAACTTCTTGAAATCGATTGTAACTGGTGACGAGACGTGGTGTTTTGAATATGAGCCCGAAACAAAGCGGCAAAGTGCTGAATGGAGAGCGCTGGATGAAGGAACACGCAAAAAAAGTCGCTTGGTGAAGTCAAAAGTTAAGGTGATGCTGATTTGTTTTTACGATTCAAAAGGAATTATCCACAAAGAATTTGTTCAGCCCGGCCAGACAGTCACTGGAGAGTTTTACTTGGGCGTCATGAAGCGTTTGCTGGCAAGAATTCGTCGTATTCGGCCCGAATATCGCGAAATCGGCAGTTGGACTCTTTTGGACGATAATGCACCATCATATCGTTCGCGACTTGTAACTGAATATTTGGTCAAAAATCACATTATTCGGTTGCATCATCCGCCCTATTCACCAGATCTCGCTCCGTGCGATTTCTATCTGTTCCCGAAACTGCATTTGGCGATGAAAGGAAAGTGGCACGCATCGATTGATGCCATTGAGAAGGCGACGACCGCCGTCCTAAAGACCATTCCAATAAAGGACATGGAGAAGTCGTTTGACAACTTGTTGGAGCGTGCAAATATGTGTATCGATGCAGAAGGGGAATACATTGATTAATAAAAATGATTTGTTCCAAATGTACATTGCTTTTTTGTTTTTTTTTTAAACGTTCGGTTTCTTTTGGAATGGAGGGTGTATATTATGCTTGTAAATATACTGAATAGTTATTGTAACATAAAATATTTACTAATGTAGTGCTTTGTACTCTAAGTTTCACATGAATTAATTGTCTATCCTAAGAAAGCATTTATTTTCAATATTTACTTTAATTGAAAACAACTTCGAACACATTGAAAAAAGAACACAATAAATATATATTCATTTCCATCATTTTCTTATTAGTAGTAGTATTATTATAATTCTTATTACTACTATAAAACAAATATATAGCACACAAATTAAATTCAAGTAAGAATACACGTAAATATTTTCAAAACATTAGTTACGATATCAAAAATTTTACTTAAATCTACAACAACACTAGTTAATCATGGTACTTTACATTTATTACATTCTTGTTAAGAATTGACCAAGAATGGACTGAGAAGTGGATGGTTTGCCGGCCCGTTACACTTTTTAGTGTCTGCCCTCCTAAATTTAGAAGATACCACATTAAAATTATTTATTTTCCAATCCTGAGATGAGGGTTAATGATAGAGTAAAAAGGTTGAAATTTAAAAGAATAAAGAAGGGAATAATACGAAAATTGCCGGGCTTTACATAAATATAATGTTACCCAAAAGTGGGAGGGAACCTCAACTCATGCTTTGACAAGCCATTTGGCATATGTTTCCTTCTACAATAAAAAAGCTTTGGCCGTCCTGGGGTCATATAGTGGGTCACGGACGCCTACTAACGCCGATCGTAACAAAATAATTATATTGGTACATAACATTTTTTTGAATTACCAAAATCATTGCAAGTGTCGATTTCATAAAATACTAGCAATTCGGCACAACGAAGATTTTGTTTACCCCTACACCTACTCGAGGCTTTTTCAACACAAACAATTTCGAAAGGTTTCATTTGCCAATGAACGACTAATGTGAAAGTATACACTACTATGTGGTTTTCACCAATCCTGATTGTTTTAGGAAGCAGTAGCTCAAAACACAAAATTGGTTTCTGAACATGTATGATCGCTGCATAACACAAGAAATCAACTAACTTATTACTACTTGAATTGCAATTACTTTTCTTTCGTGATGTTTTTCTATGCACACCAACTTCACTATATTCAGATTGAACACTAGATTGTCTCTTTCGCTTCACTAGGTTTTTTCGTTTACCTGTGTGCTTGACCTTTGTTACTGCATCACGATCAGCTGATGGCACATCACTGATAGTAGTTGGTGATTGACATTTAATTTTATTGTTACATTTGCTTTCAAATTGCTTATACGTAAGAGGTTTATTCACCCAATTACCACATTCTTCCTGAAAAGTTTTATGACTTTTGTTAACTGCAGGTGATGCGTGGTCCTAACCTGACCAGTTTACTAAATCATTAGTTACTAAGTAGCTACTATGATTCGATTTAAAATTTTGGTCACCTCTTTCAAGAATACATGCAGAATAATGATTATCATGGTGCGACAAACGAGTTTACGTTTTCGACTACTTGTCTGAGCATTGGTTTGACGACATTTATTTTTCAAAGAAGATTTACGAACAAACTTTGAAAATTTACAAAAACAATACAACATACGTTTAACTCTTTTCAGTTTTCGTCTGACATGTACTTTCATTTTGTGTTGCCGGTGCTTTTTGCCATAACGAACTTGCAAATTACGTTTCCCTACAATTTGACAAACAACATTTCGTAACCTACTAAATTTTTTTTGACAGGTTTTTAATTTCTTTTCCCACGTTGCGGAGTTGTTGATACTATCATAAGGCCTACACGGGATAAAGCCGTTTTTACCATCTTTTAAATTCACAATTTGTGTGCAAATAACTACGCAGAAAGTAACATATCCCATTTGTTTTATCTGTATTTCTTTAACTTTCAACTCACAGCTTAAAAAATCACTCTTCTCTTGACATTTCTCAACAATCGTAACAGACACAAAAAAACAAAGAAGTTTTGTGAAAGGGAACACATTCTAATTTATTGGTTAGCAAGGTGCCGTAGAAGCAATTTTTCTTTAACGAACATAATACACTACAAGGATGCGTGAGAGGGCTACTCTTACCTTCATTTTCAACGCAATTTACTACTACTTTCGTAAACCTCTTCGTAGTGAAGCACGCGTTGCACTCAAGAATGCTTTTCGTTCCTTTACAAAACAAACAACAGCGGAAGCAGCTGACCGCTGACTCACACGTACAGCTGCGGTAGGCGTGACTAGCTTGATGGTTGCGGTCGAGAAAACTTTTTAACAGCTGGGTTGCGTTCGTTACTTTTTTTCTTTTTCTGCTTCGCTCTTTTCTACAACAACGCTGTTAGAAAGAGGCATAACATTCCTTGGCCTTGTTCAACTCAACACTAACGTGAATAACAACAGGAATTATTTCCTTTTCTACCTTTAATTCACAATCGGATATTTCTTCAACCTGTTCAAATTTATTGTCAAGAAATTCAATATTGGCTTGATTTAAAACAACAGCTGGTGGCTGAGGACTAACACATGGTAAAATAGTACAACTCTCAACACATTCATTTTTCACTGCTCGTGCGTATATTTTTTGGGCTACGGGGGCAATGTCCCACAAAATACCCTCAAACTCATGTTTAACAAATTCTAAATTATATTTAGCAAATTTTATTTCCAATGGTACCGTTTTGCTTTTACAACTCTCGCGACTTTGAATAATTTCTAAATTACTAACTTTTACAGGAGAATTCACAAATGTTACAATTTCACGAGAATCAGCAAACCTAACCCGTTTTGGTGGTACGGTTTCACAATTTGCCTTTCGATTATCACTGGAATCCTTATTACAACTAACATCGTGATACTTTAAATGCCTTTTATATATATTTTCAGCTAACCTTTCTTTTGCAGTGCGTACAATGTCTGAGTTTTCATAATGAACTTTCAACTTATGTTTAATGTCTGACAAAGAAACGAATTCTGATTCAAGAACACACTCATCTTTGACTTTGATCGAGATCAGATTTACGTAATTCATGCATTTTAGCAACCATTTTATCTTCAAATTCGCCACTGTATTCTATGTTCCTTTCTAAAAGAGATTTTGCAATTTCCTGCTTAGCTCTTTTACGAATTTCACATACTTCCTGATCTACTTTAAAGCATTTTCGACTTCTAACAATGTAAATGGTTCTTTTCTATATCTGAATTGACTTTCTACTATTAAGTACTCTGTTTCTTTCCATATTTTTTTTGCATTTCATGCAAAACAGAGATTATTTCTCTATTTACGGGCATGATGATTAATTTATTAATGCCAAAACAACAAAATTAAACACTAAAAAGGCTCTACAATTTATCTTGATAAAAGATACAATTAGCGTCGCTTTTATGCAATTTTACCAAACGTTTCTGTGCTATCGGGCGCCATATATAAGTGTATGTGGTTTGTGTCCTGCAGTTCCCTAGGAGGGCATGGGCATTTACAACGGTCCGGGATTCGATCCTCTATGTTTTGGACGTCTCATTTAAACTTTAATAACAGTTTGGATCTTTTGCCAAAGCCGACCATATAGCCACTGGACAACATGGTTCAGAGTTCGGGTCAAAACATTATGGGAAATCGACACAAAAACTGATTCTAACTGTGTTCCCTATGCCGATGCAATTTAATAATGTGAAAGCCATTATGTTGCATAGGCATTAGTTATTTATGCTGGAAAGAAAAGCAAATTAGATTATTTCTTAACACTAGAAAATGTAAGTTTATATCATGATAATTATTTCAACAAAAGATACACAAGATCTCACTTTTCACTTTAATTAACAACACTAAAACTGCGCAACCACATATTACTTTACATTTTGGTATTTTAATTTGAATGACTGAATATGATAATAGAATTTAATACTTGGCCCAATAATTATTATTAAAGTCGCGGAAGGCACGGTAGTCGCGAGTTACCGGTTGTATTTCACTACATCATTATTTTCCACAATTACACATTGTCACTTTTCACTCACTTTGGTGCTGAAGGAAAATCACTCTTGGTGGTTCTAGGGGGGAAGTCCTGAGGACTGTGGGGTGTATTCCCTTTCTTGCTATTCTGTCTTTAGGTAGATTGTTAAATTATGCGCTGCTCTGCTGCTCCTCGTCGTCAAGACGATGTTAAAATTAACTATCACTTGTAAATGTTTTGAGATTTCAAATTATCTTCTTAAGACCACATTTTTACTTTTATCAACGTACTTTTAATGTGTTAAAGCACTGAACAACGAAACTAATATACAATAATATACGCAGTGTTGTGTGTTTTTACTCGTTCAGAACAGCCTCCATGGTAACTAGCTGTTGTCACACCAGGAGCAATTGTCAGACTAACTTAGTTTTTCTCCCCGTCTCCTCGCGTTTCTACGCAGTGGACAGGCTCTCGATGCAGCCTGGTGATGTGAAAGCTAAAAATAGCTACGACAATCCATAGGCAGGAATTTTTAGAGAAGTCTGTTCTCTGTGCTGAATTTTAGCACCTTATTTGGGGAGACGAGAGGATCACCAAGATTTCCGTCGCAGACGGGACACACACACACACACATGTATATTCGTCTGTTTGCTGAGACAAAAATTCCTAAGAGCGCTTTTATACGAGGTTTACTTAAAAAATTAAAATTTTCTTCATTAATAATCGATCAGCTAGACCGTATAGTTACACCGTAGTCTGGTGAAGACTTCACTTAGGAACTAATATGTGTCCTATCCAAATATGTATTGCTTCAGAATCCTAAGGTACTCACGCAATAATTTTTATAGCGAGAGTTTGGCTATTGGCACATAATTTGAAATACGGTAAAACTACTTTCACAAAAATTGATGCGTGAGTGCCGCAGGATTCTGAAACATGGATTTTTGGGTAGAGCTTATACTGGTTCCTAAGTGGTCTTGATCCGACTACGGTACGTCCCACAGTTTTGGAGCTATGGACGTTTATAATTCATTTTCGTGCCTTTGTCATTCTCACAGTCGTTGAATGTGGTCTTTGCTGAAACAAATGCCAGAAATAGCTCGTGACCCGCTGCTGTGAGAATTGGAATAAGGAAAATTGGCATTGTTGTACACTATACATGATAAAGACATGATATCCCTGGCTAAGAATGGTGACGCAGCTAGCTACTGTAAAATGTGGTTTGGTAAGACCAACTATCACTTTGTTAAAATAAATCTAAATCAAATTGAAGTTTCTAGAGTTGCCAGAGATAAATTCATTTATAGGAAATATTGGATCTTGCAGAACGATTGACAAACGTAAGTTGAAACTAAAGCCAGGTCTATACGTGTTGTGTATCTACAATAACCATTGGTGGAATGGAAACATAAGTATAGTTAGTGAGGAAGAATATAATGTACAAATTAACTTTACATACCCTTATGGATTGACAAGAGTTTCTTTGGCAATTACGGACATTTGTTCGGTTCCAGAACAGCAATTTTGATGACTGTCTGCTCCAACACCAAGTGAAGTGCTGTGGGAAGACCTTTTTCGTTACCAAGACAAACCTATCTAAGACAGAAAACATGTTGCACAGTTTTTAACATGAATTGAATATTGTGCTAGACTCAGAGATACAATTAAGACGACATCACTGGCGGGTGAGTGAGCCTGTTGCTGGACCTGCACAGCTATCAGGCGTGGCCTCTTGGTGATGGGGTTACTAATCTCTCCACTGTATGACCCAAATCTTTAATTTTTACATACTTTGTCGACAGGGATTCCCAAACCGAATGTCGCAATAGCGAGCTGCCTCATTATTCTCAGACAGGGGTGTCATGTATAGTGAATGACAGTGCCAACTAGGTCCACAAGAGAGAGTCAAAAGACTACCCATTCTACCCCATTCACCCATCTGCAGGGGCATCACACTAAAAATGTGTCGTCTAAGGAAATTATAAGAAAATTTTGGTAACATCTAGATTAACATATATATCAGTACTTTTGGGAGATTGGTAGTGGCTTTGCCATCATGGAGAAAAGCACGATAAAAAAATCTATTTCAAACACATACTACATTCGGCGGGAACTATCTTGGCAATGACGTCAGCGCTCTCAGTTGCAAGGCTACCAACTTACGCTGTTCTCAAATAGTGATTAGAAGGCACACTGAACGCTTCGCACGTCACGTCGTAACTGCAGTTTAATAATATGCTGGTTGCAAATTATGGGAAAATTTAGATAACAATTGATTTGTGTAATTCTAATATATATGTGCATTGTTATGAAAAAGAAAGAATAAAATAAAATTACACTAACAATTATTAGAATATTTTAAAATGTATACAATAAATCACAACAATAAACGTAGAAATACTTTACTCTTGCCTTTAGTCTATGATTGGTGATCGTCTTGGATCGTCGCTATAAATTCCAGGCCGGTCTTCCCGATCACTGTCTGTTACAGAACTACCGGATTCTGAATGGCTTCCAACACTCACAATTAAATTGTCAACCCGTTCATCCATAAGACAGTCCTTTTCTCAGTAAAACTGTTCCCAATGAAATGAAATGAAATCTTTGAGTTTTACGTCCCACGGTTATGCCTGTTAGGTTAAAGGAGACGATGATGATGAGTAATGAATGAAATGGTGGAATGAAGAAAGTGGGAGGAAACGGGAGAACCCCGAGAAAACCCACGCACACGGTGTTTGTCCACCACAAAGTTCACTTGGCGGGGGCTGGGATCGAACCCGGGACCCCAAGCACCAGAGGTGAACGCTCTACCACTGAGCCACCGCGGCCCCTAAAACTGTTCCCATTTACGCGAGTTTCCAACAGCCTTCCTCCAGTCTTCTTTCGTTACTTGTTTGAAAACTTCTTCAATGAGCTTCTCTATACCTTGTTTGGTAAGTTTTGTTATTGACAGCGATGTATTCCTTCACGTTTGCTCATATTAATTCAATAGGGTTAAGGTCAGCATGGCATGGCGGTAGTCTTAATACTTTATGTCCTTTGCTTGTTGCAGTTTCATCAATATTTTACTTGTTGAGATTTGTTTTTCTTTATCAATTCATAAAGTTCAGCTTTCAAGAAATCCGGATTGTGGGGTATATTATGAGCTGATAACCAGAACATTTCTGATTTTCTGCTATTGGAAGTTAGAACTTTTTCAATTTGTTTGTTATGAAATGGAGAATTGTGTAGAATGATAACTGAGTTTTGTGGCAAATTCGGGATGAGTTGCTCTTGAAACCACGAAAAAAATTATTGCCATTCATGTAACCATGATAATCTCCAGCGCTTGATTTAGAGAAAAAGACCAGCTTTGCACCTTCTACAAACCCGTTTTCATTACCGGCATGAACGAGAATGAACCGTGGACCTTTTCCAGTCGAAACTCGTAACCCTCCAGAGCCCTCTGTCCAGCCAGACTTTCGGTACAGTATGGTGCGTATGAACGAAACTTTCATCCAAGTAAACAAATTTTCTTTGAGGTTCGTTTACCCGCAACCTCCTCACTTCGCGTATATATTTATGTCGCCAAACGACAATATCGTTTCTTTCAAGAAGCAGTTTTCTAATCCCAATAGAATGTTTTTTAAAACCTAAAATCCAACTTGCGCAGTATTTGTCGTAATGCCCACTCAGAACCCTTGAAATTAATGCTTTTCTTAAGTTCACACAATAATTTATTTACGGTCACGACAATGCCTTCAGCATACATATTGTGAATTGTTCTACGAACTACTGCTTCATCGAAAGAATCTAAATTTGTTTCTCTTTTCTGGGTGTCACCACGGGTTGTCCTGTACTTACTTTTCTCTTTCACAATTCGCCACACGGATCTTTCACTGACACATCTTGCTCGGGAGGTTTCATGCACACTATCAGATTTATTATTGTTTGCTGCAAAAAAAGTTGTAAACATTAAAAACAATGTCTCTTGCATCACTATGCAACCGTTTGCCTTTATGGCACTATCACCCATTCTTATACACAAAATTTCAAACACGAGAACAAAACAACGGAGTCACAACTCTCACCAGTCACCACACACTGTATAGCCCTACACAAAGAAAACACGGACAATCCAGTTAATTTCGTTTCGCTTTTCTTTTTGTGTGTGTATTTTTCCTGAGAGCGCTGTTCCTGTGTCCTATCGGTAAATATTAGGATTTTCGAAGCTACATTCACTAACCCCCATGCACTGTTTCCGCGCACAAGAAATACGTTCACATATCATCATCTAATTCAAGGACCGTGATAGGTAAAAACCTGGGGGTTTCTTTAAAATAAACTTTGGACTTCCCTTTTCATTTCGTCCACTGCATATTTGTGTCTATCTTCAACACGAAAGTTTGCAGCATGTTGAAATTTGAATGTTGTTAGAACAGAATAAAGACTAAGTGGCTATCATTTAAAATTATTTTCGACATGTAATATAAAATCCAAATATAAAATAATCATATTCTTCATGAGTAATAAAATTGGAAAGCAGAAAATATAGCATTTTCGTCTTCTCGAACTCGTTATACAAAGACGACAAGTATATTTGTCAGAAACGAATATCCCATTTTAGTTCATTTCCTTTCGCTTTCCTGTTGTAGAGAACACCGCTTTAAGTTGGTATTTGTGTTCGCCCATTTTCTCTTTCCTGGGATTGGACGTTGAATTGAATGAAGCGCCTGCTTTAACCAGTGGGACTGCATTTGACCAATAGCGGTGTCTACGTCACTCCCAAGGTAATTCTCGGGCACTGTAGTAAAATTGGCTGTAAACCAAAAACACAACAAGGCACCAACACCAAAATTCATTTCTAATTATATCAAGACATACTCTTTGCATTGGCTGTGGTTACAAGTTGGTGCAAGGTTGGCAACATGACCACTTCTGGGTAACATGGTCAATTTTTCGCGTACTTTCATTTTTACCCATTTCTATGGCCATATATTTCTTAAACCATACGCGCTAAACGCTAAATGTTTAATCTATTCTCAAGTAAATATGTTATGGTTTGTTTCTTTCAAATATTAATCTACTGACGACTTCATACAACTCGATGAGGATCTAAATATGGCACATATTAAACGCGCACGCACTTTTTAGCAAAATTTGTTAATTTATTGTACAAATTCTGAACCCCAAGGGAATTTGCGACCACCTGATCTTCATCTACTTTAAAAGTTTCCCCAGAAAACAAATTTTGAAGGTTCTCAGAGCTTCCGGTTCAAAATGGTAAGCACTTTAAAATGGAAGAAGTTTACTATTCATTGTTGCTGAGACAGGAGCCATTTTGAAAACACCTACCACAACCAATATAGATCTTCAACTCTAACTTGACCATTCTTCATTGTTGTTGTCAGGTAACATTTGCACAAAATTTGAAAAAATAAAATCGGAGATCATGAAGTGGAGACCATTAGTCAACTTGACATGAAATGACCTGCGTGCAACTGAAAATGACGTTCTCTGTAGGCTAAAAACATACTCCTATTCCATGACGCAAAATTTGGCCAACCTACGGCATGTACTTTTCTCGAAAACAAAGAATTCGGATACTTTTCCGACAGAAGTCGTAATTTCAGTGAAATAAATTTGCATTGGGAAGTATTGGAAAATACAAAATGCAGTATATGGTTTTCAGGCCCTTTCCATACATATTCTTCGCGTGCAAAGAACAAGCATTCTGCTAGTTGCACAGTAACCGACAAAAGTAGTTGAAACCGACTGTTATAACTCCATTAAGTCGGGTCCAGTACTTCTGCTACCATCACAATTGACTGGGTAGATGCAACCCAACTTACATATAACTTTTCAACAGTTCGTAAGCCTATGCAGGATTGGAACAGGTTTTTACTGTGAAATTAAAAACGTTTTGCACTTTAAGACTGATCTCCTATTTGGAGCGTGTTGTACAATGAGTGCCGCATATCAAAGACATTATAACTCGATGTGAGTATAATGTATTATTTCTATATGTATTTCTATAGATATAATAAAACAGACTTAAAACTACCTGAGTTTGAAAGAGTTTAAATAAACTCAAGCTACCAAATGTAAAACAATTGAGGGAAATAAATTTGTAAATCTTTGTCTCGATTCACGGTACTACTGCAAGTCCTCGTCATTCCAATATCTCTTTCTATCCTTACAGGAGAAACTATTATCATAGTGTATGGACAGAAACTGAACCAAATTAAAAAGTGCCGGATATAAAATATTGCCGGATTCGAACCTGAATTTTCTGGTTAGAAATCCAACGTTAACCACTCACCTGCACTAATCTGTTCCTTGAGTTTCCACAGAAGCTCTTAGATGGTTAAGATCAATTCATTGAGCCTAGACGAGCCACTAAGGTGCTATGAAGAGATGATTAGTTAATTTTTTGGGCAAATTACATTAAAGTAATTATTATTGCAATTCTACTGTCCCTTTTCCATTATTAACCATCATAGAAATCCCCAACATTTCGCAGATTTAACCTACTTTACATCACATATTGTGACGTAAAAGAAAGTGTGACATGTGCGCAAGACAGGATTATAAACTGTAAGAGGTAATTTCCAATTGTTCGCCCAAAATTCAGTCATATCTGACTGTGGATCATAAATTTAGTTTGAAACAGTTACTTTACTTAAAAGGAGTCTGAAGTATCATACACAATAGTTGATTAGTTTCGTTATAGCTTAATAACGTGTTCGTGAGTTCAAATTCTGGAATAGATCATAGTTTATTCTACATTTCTTTTGTTACTCCGAACCTACCGAGAGACTAAGAACATTTACTTGAATAACCGGTATCAAATTCGATTAATAAACAAAATTTAAAGAATTGTAGATGTAAAATGCCACGGCTGAAAACAGGATATTAAGTATCTTCAATACTTTACTATCCTCTCGAGAGCGAGAGACCAGGATCTGATTCTAACTATTCATGTGATTCAGATACCACGTTGAGTTTTGGGTCCACTTCTCAAATAATCCTAATGCTTAAAGGACCGCTAAATGCAATTAACAAACTATTGTCCTCGAAGTCGAAACATTAAATCATTTTCCAATGTCTGCTTCACAAACACAGTAGTTTATTAGTTTCTTGTTATACATTTTGAAATTACAAAATCGTAACATTTGTGGAAATGAACGAAGAAATATTTATGTTCTTCCCATTATAATTACCGTGCATAATAACAATTTCTAAAGAAAGTGCTTAGTTTGAATGAAAACTGGAGTACTCTTTCGCATTGAACTTTAGAGTCCCTTATTATATAAAAAAAATACTGATGGAAAGACACATTAAATCCATATTTATTAATCAATAAACCTAACATTAACAAATATGGCAGTGTGGTGTAAAAACATAAGTTCGGATTTAGGAGAAGTAATATCAGGTTATCTAAAATGTATTAAAATTTGGAGATCAATATTGAGAAGACATCTATTGTCTTTTAAACATATCATAATAAAACCAAATATACACCACTTTATTTGATTATAAAATTTTTCTGGCAGTTCCATAGTCCTGTCGCTGTAGAACTTACTGCTGCTTTCGAGTAAATAGAAATGACAGATTTCTCTATCGGCTTCATTTGAAATTAACTTAATGCAAATCAGAAAAGTTCACCGAGACCGACATAAATAATAGTCTGGCAATGCTGCGTCTGGGTTATACAGTGGATGTATTCGAATTTCCCAGCCAAGTTTTCGCGCAAGTTCGATTAAGATATCTAAGTTCTGGTGTTGTATACGATACGGTACCTGTTGACCAGTTCCGATCTTTCTTTTAAGTCCTGAAATATGCTAGCGCTAGTAGTCGACACTATAGACTTCAGTCTTTTATTCTACACAACAACAGTAGTTCGTGATGGATGATGACCTTTTCATCTCATATGGACATCACTTTGGGATTTACTACAAACTGTGGAGTTTCTTTTCAGTTCGACCATGACCTGGTTTCGTATATAATTGCCATAGGTTATCCATTTTTCATCGCACGTGATCAACGCTTGAGAGATGGTATGAGTTCGTTATGTTTCAGTCGACATTATCAGATACAAAATTCGATCGAATAAATTGTTTTCGCTCAGATTATGCGGCACCCACACGTCGAGCTTTCTTCAAATGGTTTCTCACTCTGAAATTATAAAATGTAGGAATTTTGCGGAAATTTTGCACATTTTCATGTTCAATATCTTACGTCTGATTAAAGTCAAGGCGTTTTGCTAACTTACCAGCTTCAATTGCAAGCTATTAAATGGCGTTAGATCTGATTCGCTGCAACTCATTCTACGATTTGATTTAGTAATGCCATGTCGTGTCAAACTGCTTAATACGTTTTAGATCTGATAACTTTACTGTTCAATGTTGCAGACACTTGAATTCCAAACTTAAAATCTTACAAATGAACGTATTTTTGCCCACATGAGGCTTGGTCAGAAAGTACGGTGAATATAGTTACAGTGCTAACTGTCGGCGTTTTATCCATTTCAACTATTAAGATCAGTTGCGTGAACCTCTGGGATATCTAATGTCACATTTGAACAGGTTGTAACATGTCAGTTTTCTTCCAGTCAGAACAGTGAGGATGCGGTAGACATGTTTCCCCCGCTTCATCGATTTCGAGCAATGCATCAAATTTTTTATTGTTGTAAGGTGAAAAACATTGCGAAGGAAATTAAAGAAATGCTAAACTCCATCTAGAGCGATGGGTGGTGACATGCAAAACTGATTGCAAGTGGTATGAGAGGTATAAAAGTAGGAATGTGAGACCGACAGAAGACCAGCAAGGATCGGAACGTTCTTCGACGTCAAAAACCAAGACGTGCAAAACATAACACATGATTAATTCACAGACGAACGACTATTCGTGACCTTAGGAAATAACATCTCGAGCAGGTCCGTGCAAAGCATTTTAATCGACGATTTTCAAATGAGAAATTTCTCCCCGACTTTTCCTGGTTTTTGTCCGACAAAATATTTGTCCGTGTACATAGTCATACTCTCTGGATATAACATTATGAAACTTCTGGCTATTGTACAAATCAAAACTGCTAAAAAAGGTTTCGAAACCATTTCCAAAATTGAGACGACGCCGCAGTTGAAGGACCCGAATAAAAACTTTTGCAAGTGCTTTTAATCGTGAAATCAACGTTAGAATAATTTCACTGCAAGCCAAAGGAAATAATTTAAGAGAAACTGATACATATTTTATGTAAACTTATTACTTTATTCGTAATAAAATAATTCAACATACTTTATGACTTTTCATTCACCTACCACAATATGAATAAAAAAAGAATTTTTCAGGATATCTTTTAACAGTCATATCAACTAGCAATTACGAACTTTTGCTGAGTGACCCTTAAAACTATGGCAGACCACCGTAACTTTTTTTAAAGAAAAAGTGTTAGATTTCTTGCAAATATATTAATTACCGTACTTATGAGTTAATATTTTACAAAAATGAACAATGAAAACCCCAAAACTATTTTTCAAAAATGTTTTTCCGAGTCCCTCAAATGCATTGTCATGATCGTAGCAATCGTGTAAGGTTTAAAAAAGCATATACCTATTAAAACGACTGAGTACAACATTAAATTTGTGGGAGCAACCGGGCTTAAGTAGAATGGCTAAAATATGCAGAGGGAGAATGTACTTTTTTTTTTAAAGTCTTGACATACTCATGAAAGAACGAAGTTATGGACTAGTAGGTGCGTAGTCAGTTAATCTCTACGGTCAAATTGCTCTTAGGCAATTCGTTTTTCTTTTAAGGGAATAGTTTTCTTGAAAGATATGGAACTACAAATCTAACTTTAGAATAATTTGAGAAACTTGGGAAGCTTCCGATTGACCGTGCCTATTTACTTTTAAAAATCCATTCCAAACTCCGAGGAATGCGATTCTTCTGACGAATATCTTATGTGCACATTAACTTCACCCTTTAAAAAAATATTTTTCTATTCCGTTAAAATTATTAATCGGTATGACTAAATTCGTGAATACCATAATTTCCTTATTGGGCAAAAGCCTTCCCACACAAATGGCAACTCCGTAGCTCTTACACTACACTTGATAATATATTAGATTTCAAATAAGTTTATCGAGGAAAGTTTCACTAGCACCTGAGAAATTTAGGTTCTTTAATTAATGGGTAAAATGGGCAACGACCTGGTTTATTGTAAGCGATTCCCGGTGGGAGCTCATGTGGTTCAGATTCCGTGTTAATCAGTAGGTCCACGTCTCACAGAGACTCGTTGCTGAACAGGACGTTGAACTCAAACTCAACTCAAGCTTTCCAACCTTTTTAAGATTTATTCTTGTGAGGGTATTAATTAACGTTATCTTCGTGCTAGGTGTAGAGAAATATTTCTCGCAACACTAGCAATTCTGTGTGTTTTTCAAAGTATGAGTGACTGCGTGTCTCTGCAGATTACGTTTTAGAGAAAAGCTCTTTCCACACTCTCTACAGGTATGTGGTTTCTCTAAAGTATGGGTTAACATGTGTAATGATAAATTTGGTTTTCGAGCAAAAGATTTTCCACACTTCTCACAAATCAGTGATTTCTCTAATGTATGAGTTAATCCGTGCCTTTTCAAAGATGATTTTAGAGAGAAAGATTTTCCACACTGCTGACACATGTGCGGTTTATCTAATGTATGTGTTAGCATATGTGTTGTTAAATTTGATTTTTGCGAAAAAGATTTATTACAATTCTGACAACTGTATGGTTTCTCTAATGTGTGAGTTAACACATGTTTCTGCAAAGTTGAAACTTGACGAAAAGCCTTCCCACACTTCCAGCACGCATGAGGTTTCTGTAATGTATGAGTTAACATATGATTTATTAAAGTTGATTTTACAGTAAAACTTTTTCCGCAATCATGGCAAGTATGTGGCTTCTCTAATGTATGAGTTAATATGTGGGTTTTCATATGTGATCTTCGATAGAAAGCCTTCCCACAGGACTGGCAGATATATGGTTTCTCTAAGTTATGAGGTAATTTTTCCGGTATCACACACGATTCTTGAGAGAAATCTTTAATATACTTCTGGCCACCATGCGATCGTGCTAATATGTCGACAGATACAGGTTCAAAACCTTTACTGATGATCGTTTTGTTATCCTGTTGGAAGTAGTATGGGATTCTTCCAGTAAGACTACTAGCATCCATGCTGAGATTAGATGTTTCACTAAACTTTCCTTCATATTGCACGGGAGATGAATTACTTATTCTGAAATTTGTAAGAAGATTGAGTATTACCTAAAGATGAACTAAATTCTAGAGACAAATCCAATTACGCTAATTCAAACGTTAAGGAAGAAATTTCGAATGCAAAATACATCTTGTGAAATTGCAATAAGATTCTAAATTCTATATTGGAAATCGTCCAGTGAGAGAGTTGTAAATTGTCCCAATTTGAAAACTGCTGAACTGTTATTTATTCTTATACATTTATATTACCAAACAACCAGACTCCATCCAGACTAGCTCAAAAATAATCCTAGATCATTACAAATTGACTTTAGGACTGCCTAATTATTTTTTGCATTACTCTTACATAGAGGGTACAAATGGAATAATAAAGTTACCTTGTTCGTATACGAATTTCATGTCTAAAATTACCTTGTTCGTATACGTATTTCGTGCCTAAAATTACCTTGTTCCTATACGAATTTTGTGCCTATACAACGTAAATCATATATAGCTACAATACAGAAAAAAAATGGCAATTCTAACAAAATTTAGGCTATATAATTTAGTCTTAGTTTACGAAGACTAAAAAAGAAGGCGTGATATAGGAGCAATATCATAACCGAAATCGACTACAATGATTGCATATGCTTTTTACACGATTTGTTTAATAGTTTTGCTGTTAATTCGATTAACTCCTCGAAGTCAAAAGAGTGAAAGAAAAAGTATATTTGAAACAATCCTGTTTCTTTCTGATAACATGACTTAAACTCGAACCATTTCTTGCATAAAAAGGATAATGAATATTTCCTTCCAAAATGGTTGGAGACCAAACCAAACACGATTATAATTATCTACAATGTCAGTATTACAACTTCAAGATACAATGTTTCCTTGTCTTGGAATATAGTAGAGCTTAAAGTAAACTAAAGCTTGAAGCTCCCATATGGCTTTATAGGCTTATCAGAACATGTTGCTGCGTATGAAGCGAGTTACTTTTCTTTATATCCTCCTTTAAATTTGGTCTTTTAATACAGTAATTCTTTCAGAAAAGCAACTAAAGGCAATTGTAATATTCTTTCTTTTCATTGAAGTTTACGTACCGCGTAAGTAATTTTATGATGTATTGTACCTCTCTAAATTGTATTCTAAATAAACATGAATAAACAAAAACATAAAGTTACGAAACTTATAAATGTGAATCTCTATACGAATATATATGTGATTCGTTATACGTGATTCGATTGTTTTCTCAATGTATTAGTTATGGCCTAATGATGTATTTTAAGCTAAATCTCGTAGAAGACAAATTAGTTTCTTATTCAATGAAAAAATAGTGCTCATATTTTATGATAAAATAGCCTTTACGCATTTTAAATTAATTACATCCCTGCCACTAAAAGAAAAATTCAATTCTGCTACAAAATTGTCCGATTCCGTTTGTTTTGTGAGGCAGACCACTACGTTTAGCTTGGATTGCTTGTCTCCGACCTTGATGCAACTAGAATATTTTGTTAACGGAAGATAATGTTTCATATTTCTGAGAATTGTAGGTATTTTGTGGTCCAACAATATTCTAGAACAATGATTTAGAGAGTATGACGGGCTCTACTTTTGCTTAGAATAAGTTCTAAGTGACATTTCTAATGGATGCTCCTGTGTGATTTTTTTTTATGTTAACAATTGCCAAATCTGGGTGCAGGATCTTGCGAATTTTACAATTTAACACTTTTTCATGATTTTTTAAGAATCCTCTACATCAGAAACCTCCAAGTTCTTCCTCGGTAAGGTGAAATAAGCGAGGCCGTAGAACATTTTCAACGTGGTGGATTAAGTTCGTAACAATCGAACGATATACACCCTAAGACAAAGACTTCAAAACAGAGAAGTGTTTTCCAATAATTGTTTTACTTTGTAACGTGAATATTGCAATTATGTAGCTTAACAAAATTACATTTTAAATTTTCTTTTGTTTGATTATCCGTAACTTATTAAGTGGAAAATGTAATTAAAGAAAATCACGATATTCTATAAAAAGAAAGGATTGACATACTTTAGTTCAGCTTTTAAAATATTGAGATATACTTTAGTTCATTATTTCTACATATATACATTCATACTTTTTTTCTTGTAAACGGAGCGATTTGAGTTGATTGAGAAAAAGATACGCTAAATCGAGTGACTACAAACGAGGAAAAGTATTTTAATTACGGATCAATGTTAAACTTTACAATTGTGTCTCCTTACTCAAAACACTTCGTCTACATTTTTTCCTTTTCGACGGACGATGAAAAATTATGCTAATCGTGAAAGATTCGCATTCGAGATTTCAACAAATTTGTTTCATGGTCCCTACATGTCGAAAAAGTAATTTTTAAATATCAGTTTCTCTATCCGTTTACTTTTAAGTAAATATGTTCACTCGTCTCGAGGCTATCATCCGGGAGTTTCCAATTTTCTTCCTAACCCCCAAAATTAGGGTAGCCAATATAAAGGTGAAAATCAAAATCAGCACTTCTGTAGAAAAGGATTTGGCGGGATTTTATTTATAGATAATGCATCTGTATTTCATTAGCAGCCCTATAATCCAACATAAGTGTCTTTCTAGCAAATTCAGAAGTACAAATTTACTTTTTTGGGTTATTTCTTTGAAGGTTCCCCAAAGTAACTACGATCAACTGAAAACTTCTGCAAGGAATATTTATTCAGAGAATAATAAGTTTTCAGCGATTTCCTCAGAAACTAGTCAAGGAATTTTCTTCATATTCAATAAATAAATATTTTGTTAACAAGCTGTCGATTTCACGTAACTTTTTTTTTTTTTTTTCGCAAAAAAGTACACTAGGGGTAGTTTAACCTTGGGGAGTGATTTCTTCACCGGTAACTTTCTCAAACATAGCTTGGCCGATTTTGTTTCTATATTACAAATAAATATTTCAAGCTGAAGTGATGGAATTAATTCATTTCCACCCAAAACAACTCCACTAAGTTGATTGTATGGACGGAATGAGTTATGATCGAATTTCTCATAAAATGACCCAGACGATTATGTTCATATCTCGTAAATTAGTATTTTATTAATAATCTAACAATATGGCATAAAGAAGTTGTCCTGAAAAAATCACAGGGGAGGCACTTACTTTCGAGGTGAGTTCTTTCGGTCTTTCAAAAGCAACTCCGGCATATTATTCGTATTTCACACATAATAGACAGTAGTTCACTGGTTGTGTTCACTAATACCAGACCTATGGTTCGATTACGGAACAAGTGAATTTGTGGTGGCAACATCTGCTTTTCTCCATGTTCCGTAGTTTCATTTCGCCAAATATTTACACTTTGTTAACTATTAATTTCTACTAGCCTAAAACGCATTATGGTGAAACGTAAGACTTAAAGATGTAACTTTTTCACACATATATAATTAACAATCTGGCAACATAACGTAATTCATTTGTTCTTAAAGAATTTGTAAAGGGTAGTTTAATCTAATAGGTGAGGTTTTTTCGAACTAAACGACTGACGTGATTTTATTTACATTTCAAATAAACTTTACATCACTAACCTGTCATCGTAACTCATTTGTATGGAAAAGATCCACCCAGTGCAGATAACTCTTGGTATTTTTTACAACCTTCCAAAATACGATTTATTGGGCTTGGTTTATATTTCATTAACCGGAACTTCTGTAATCCCAATATATGACATAATCCATCCATAAAAATATCAACAACTGACAGTTCAATTTGGGGTCGAGTTCTTAAGACTTTTTCTGAAAAAGCCTTAATTTTTTGTTTACATTCACAATGCATAATTTCATTAATAATTGCACCATAACAGAATTTAATTTAAAGTACTACAGTAAGAATATTTAGTGTGGTGTATTATACATTTTATTTTGTTTTTGAAAATGTATTTGCTGAAACTTGTAAGTGAAAAATGTAATTAAATAAAATCAGGTTTTTCCCAAAAGCAATACGAAAAAGATGCTCATAAACAATTGGTATATACTTTCCTTCACCATTCGTATTTTGCCTTAGCTTGTCGATTTAATACATTTTGCGGTAATGAGGTTAGGCAACATTCACCAGGGCAAAACATATTGACATCGGATAATGTACAAATACCTACCGAACAGGAAGAAATTCGAATATGATTAGACTGGATTCCATTTCATGTAAGTCTGTTAAAGAAGATGAGTCCTCACACTAATTCAGAACCAAATATATGCAGTATTTTGTTTATAGGTCAATCGTGTTTGGAAGCAAGATATTAAAGGACGAAAGAAACAATCAACAGGCTGAAAGAGTGGAAAGCAGGACGTCACAGCAGAATTCTAGTAATTCTATGTATGTGCGGACCATGAACTCTCTGGAAAAAGACAATTTGATGTTTACCCTAAGAAATCGTATAACCAATTGGCGGAATAATATCTGTGTGAAAAAACAAAGTGAGGAGGTATACTTCCAAGTCAATGGATACAGGAAATGTTGAGGACAACATGCAACAGAATCTAGAAATAGTTATTACTCAAAGAATGGAACAGGAAAACAAAAAACAAGCACAAATTGACTTTTTGTTTGATAGATGGAGTAGAAGAATGATTCAATTAATTTAAAGTACCGTAAACTGTGTATATTTTGGCCCAAAGGAAGAGAAAGATTTCTTTCTACTTGGTTATTATGGTTTCTATCAGTAGGAAAAGTTGTGGATCGAAGTAATACAACATTGAGAACACATGAATATTGGCGCTAGAGATTTGTTTCCAGAACATGCGAAGCAAAATGCTAGCAAGTACACGTTTATCATTTTTCAAGTTCCACAACTTTTGTTCATTGCATTAAAATAACGTATCCTGAATGCGTAAGTAGAATATAAAAACATGTTCATTGGCGAATACTGTTAAACTAACGCCTTAAATGTTTGTTCAATTATGCACAAACTATTAAGCCTTTTATTGCGTGGGGTAACATTGGCTCAATTTTTGAGGTAAAATTGGCCCATATTTTCTGTTGGGAATGATCCAATACTAAAGATGAAATGGTGTACAAATGTTGTGATGTAATAAGGAAGATTAACTCCCTCTAGCTTCTAAAAGAGGATATTGAACAGTGGCTGAATTGCAAGAATTTTCTTGCTAAAACTGAGCAATATGGTACCGATAAAGTACTGTATCGTAATGAAGAGTATGGTACTCTTATTTTTTGATGTTAAGTATTCATCCACTTAGAAAAATTTTTATTGAACGTTATTTTGTTTGCCGCTAAATTGAACAAGATGATTTCACGCCTCTGATTGTAAAATAGGTATTTTAAGTTAAATATTCAGAAATTTGTAGTGTTCTTTTACAGATGTTTCATATTCATCTAAGTAAAATACAAATATTTTCATCAGACGATATTTCTCGTTCGATTGAAATTAAATAAAAACATTCATAATACCACCAATGTGTTTATAATACTCTGTTCTCCTATTCTGTTTCTTAAAAATACAGTGTTACGATAATACTTTCGTGTATTAATTAGTCATTTTAACAAATGGGGTAAAGTTACCCAAATCATGAAAAATCTTGCATGGCATCAGAAAATTGGAACTACAATCATCATTGTTGGTAGTGATAGGCAGTAGGAATATTCCCGGTGGGAAGGTAAATAAAAAGTGGGAATATTCCCGTTTTCTTTTCCCTGGCATATACATTCCGGGGAAGGAATTTATTTCCATTTCTTTCCGTTATCTTCCAAATTATAAGAACCACATGACTAATTACTTTATTTTCATTTATAATGATTTACTTCTAAGTTTTAAATAATTTGAAGGCTAAAAAAATTAAAATTCGTTGACTGTACTTTATATAACTAATATAATGATTTTCTAAGTTCCATTTTCATTTGCACTAAAAAGTAGCAAAATACTAATTTACAAAAGATGAAAAGGAACTAGTTTGTAAAGTAATATAGAAATAGAGATGAATTACTATTAATACAACCGCGATCACCGTTAGTAATAGACGTCGGTCTGTCTACTATCTCTAATTTCTGAAGAAGTAACTCGGACTTCTCTCATTTGTGAATTAACAAAATGAAATTTCGAGAAACAGGTAGGAAAAAAGGTTGTGTGTGCCAATGTTACGTGCAAAATTATAAAGATAAGTCAATAACTTGCAAATATTGTGAACATAAATGTGTATGCACAAATGTCGATAAACTGATAAGACATGTGTGTGTCCTAGCAGTTACCCAACCTAATTTGTTTCAACATTGAAATATTTAATATGTTTATAATATTACTCGTAGAGTCAAGTTTAGAAAATCCACTTCGATATAAATTTAAACTGTTTAGGGGTGTAAAAGTAATTGGACTTATTATACCATTTTTTCGCACATATTTACTTGCACTGAACATATTGTAAGTAAATATACATTTATGCGTACTCTCTAAATATAATACAATTGTAATAAAATAAGTTCAGAATATACATTATAAAGAATCCTCTGGAGACAACAGTAATAATATACTGTGATAAAAAAAAAAAAAAAACGAATTTAACTTTGAAATCATAATATAGTAATATAATGCAATTTTCTTTAATTGTACATAAATTCCCGGGAATTTGCCCATCACTAATTCTTGATCACACCGAGTTTTCACTACTTTAAAAAGAAAACCAAAGGATTGCATTGTAACAAGGAGAAATGCATTTAATTGTCTCCCTAATCTTAGATGTTAGAATGAGAATCTTGAAAATTAAAAAAAAGGGCCAAAGTATAACGTTCACGGTAATGAGAGTCACGATGTAGGATTTAGATTCAGAGTGTTGTTTGAATATTGTTTTAATATTAGGATAGTTTCTGAAGAGGTTTCAATTTTGTGCAGGGGGAGGGAGGAGACTACTCCGGAGAATAGGAACATCATTGGGAAATGCTTCCCGAATTGCTTCAGAAACCGGTTCAGATAAATCAGTTCCTAAACAACCATAATTCGCAAGTTATGCAAAATTATCATTAAAAAACCATAGACAAACCTGGCATACTTTAAACGAAATGAAACCTAACCTAGCCCAAACTAACCTAATCTTTAATTACGATATTTAATTCTGAGCTAAAAATTACAGAAAGAAAAATATGTAAAAAAAAAAAAAAAAAAAAAAAAACTTATTTTCGAATTTACACGGGAGCTGTTGCCCCAAACTCACCTAAAATTAGCTGCATAAAATAAACACTATCAAAATACATTTCGTAACTTTAAAAAAAAATGTAGAAACGTAAAACAAATCAATAAATATAATATCAATTAAAATTACAAATCACTTACCGCTAAGATCCAGCATGTCGTAAAAATTGAAAATATGACTCACAAAGTTACAAACCACACCTGCACTATGAAATACCATGAAAAATGTAACAAGAATTTATTAAGCATGAATTCACACTAAATTTCGTTTTATAATTCTTGTCATATCAAACAAGAAAAACTAATAAACGTGCACTCTTGTCACAGGTCGGAAATAGCTTCCGCTTTCGACCACAACCACTACAGGTTTTCTCTTATCTAACTCAATCAAACTAGACAATGCTTGAATCTAATACCAACTTATTTAAAAAAAAAAAAAAATCAAACTCCTAGCATCCAACCTATTAAACGGCTTTTCAATCTCATCTCCTAACCTTATAGTCTCCATGAAACACAAACTGAAGTACGACTTTAACAAATTTGATAACCAATGCATAATTCTAATACTCTGACACATTCCGACTACATGGAGCTAAGAACAGCTGACATCACAGCAGCAAACCATATGACTGTACATCAAAGGCAGACACCTACTGGTAAAAGCAGGAAATACAACACATTCATCTCACAATTGTAAATAAACATCGCACCAAAGTTACAAACAGTTCCAGCAAGTCACTGAACATATAAGAACCGGTTCTAGTCACTGACCTAGTTGAAGTAAAATCTTACCGAAAGTGGTAATAAAACATTCATTACCGAACAGTATTAATAGGGAGATTATTTGTATAGGAAATAAGAAGTGTATGTATATATAATTTGTGTTTGCTCTACATGTCATCATCTGTACGGTATCAATTTCGAACACAACTACTAAATAAATCCTAATTAAAATTTAAAAAGGTATTTCTTGTACGTTACTATTTTTCGTGAAATACTGTATTTTATTCGTAAAGTTTCCGAAACCCTGTGATAGTTTCCTCAATCTGCACCTAATAAACTTAAAAACATTACCTTTCTGGCCCAACTGAATTATTTTTTACTGTTTCTAGTTCGCAGTTACTAGAGTATGTCTCGTATGTCTCATTAGCGACGTCATTTCCTGAAATTTGTAAATCACTACTGCAGCCAGAATCTAATTCAAAAGCAGGTTCACACTTTACGAAAACAACATTGAATTCCAAATCGGACGAAGAAGCCATAGTTCAATCCTTCGCCACATATCTGTAAAGACAGTGATGCCAAGTACACAGCCTGAAGTTTTCCGTTAGAAAGCATAACATTTCTCATATAACTGTGATTTCTTCAACACAATAATGATCTAAGTTATTGAAAGATAGAAATAAAACGGTGAAATTTTATAATAGACTGTCCTATAAACATAATTTAATTTACGAGAAAAGTAGGTGAGTGCAAGAAGACGAAGGTATTAATTTCTACCGGCGCATTAACTATTGATTTACACCGTAGAAGCGATGCATTTTACGGGTGATTACTTGTGATATAGGAAATTTAAAACGTGCAGCTTTACTTTTGGCGCACCACACGAAATAATTGTTGAAAAAATATGCGTATAATTCACTTAATTTTATTCTTATTGTCCTCTGAAAGACTTACAGTGGGCCAAATAAAAATATCTCTATAGGCATAGATAAAATTCTAAGGACTATCAGAAGTATTTGTTGAAAATTTACAATTCTTTTACGATTTCCGTACGGCTTCCAAACGTATGGCGTAAAAACTAGTGGAAAAACACAAACCAATCTGTGATAGGTGGCCGCTAAAAACACGGATGCTAAATAAACCCTGTCATACCTAGTGGTGGGCACAAAAACCGGTTTTTCGCCGAAACCGGTTTCGGTTTTCTTCAAAACCGATTCCTTTTTTTTCAAAATTTGTTCTATTTCTGACCAGAATGGTGTTTCGTTGTTCTCCGGAAACCGAATTCATTTCCACAGAAATAGTTTTGTGTTTTCGAAAAGTTTTCACCGAAACCAGTTTCGGTGAAATCGAACCGGTTTTGGAGAAACCCGAACCGGTTTTGGAGACGCTTGAACCGGTTTTGGAAAAACCCGAAACCGTTTTCGGTGAAAAACCGAACCTGTTTTGGAGAAAACCGAAATGTCGGTTTTCGGTTTTTATAGAAACCGGTTTTCGGTGTTTATAAAAACCGGTTTTGCCCATCCCTAGTCATAGCACAATAAAGCTGATGAGCCTGTACCATATTGTGGAGTACATTCGAAGACAGCAGGCGCGTCAGCAATGATGAATATATGTATGAGCAAGGCTAGAAAAACAAGTAGGTTTTGAGAATACGAGTTTCAATAGCAATTGTCATGATTTCAGGAATTAAAATTTTCTGTGGCTGGAAACACTGTTGTCAGACAAGCTCAAACTATCTTAAAATAAACTTTGGCACACCACTAATATATCCGAGAAGTATCAAAGCTATATGTAATAAACTAAGCATGTCATTAAAATAGTACCTAAGTCTATCTAAAAAAAAAAAAAAAAAAAAAAATACAATTATATTTCCACTTAGAGAACAAGGTCTACTGTATTTCCCCTATTGAAACTTTTTATGGGGCGTTGTGCAGGAAAGGGCCAAATCTACGAAATATTGCGCCCGGGGCAACTTCCTCCCAAGTCTAATTACTTTATATTAGGAATTGGAACAAATCTTAGGTTAAAGTATATATATTTTAAAAAGTTTAAACTATTTGTCATTTTTCTCCTTTTTATAACTTTTACTGGAATTTGTGTAAACATACGAGCTTGAAACCAATTCCGAGGCGTATTCAAAAGTTACAAAGTGAGATGTATAAAAAATCATTCTATCATTTAATCGAAACACAAACCGATACATTATGCAATGTTACGTTTTATTTATACTAAATATTTATGATATTTTTAAAAATTAAATTCTGAAACCGATTCTTTTGTTGAAGCTTATTTATTTCGAAAATAAAATACTCTGTTATACTGAAACCAAAAATCTCAAGATTTTCCACATATGAAATACATAGTTGAAGAAGATGTAACTTTGTTACATACATCATACATGTGTTGGGACCTATTGTGAAATGTCCTTCAGATTTTAACGTAAAGTAATATTAGTGTTGTAATAGAAAAATACTAAACAAATACATAACAATTCGAAAAAGCTATAAAGGTAACCAAGAAAGTTCTGTCGCTTTTTGTGATGGTCTGTGTTCCATTGGCCCTCGCACCGTGAGTTGAATGCAAATGGAGGGGCCGCAGTGGAACAGTGATAGAGTGCTCACCTCTGGTGCATGGGGCCTCTGGTTCGATCCCAGCTCGCGCTAAGTGAAATTTATGGTAGACAAGCACCGTGTGTGGGGGTTTCCTCGGGGTTCTCCCGTTTCTTCCCACTTTCTTAATCATTCATTTCTCATCATCACCATCTCCTTTAGCCTAACTGGCCTAACTGTGAAATTTAAAACTCAAAGGTTTCATTTGAATGCGAATGGAGAAAAGACGAAGGTCAGTTGTTGGTGTGGGTATATCCAACATACTACCTGGTTGTGGCAGTACAGTTACACCGTGAACTTGGGTAAGGACAGAGTGAACATGGGACTTTCACAGAGCGTCATAAGGGCGTGTATGCTGTGCGAGTTCAAATTGGTGTCAAATTCTGCTGCAACGGGGCGGAAGATATGCCAGGCCTTTGGTGATGGGTGTCGTGCAAGTGGTGGTTTAACAAGTTTAAGGACGGTGACAAAACATTCAAAGACGCACTACGTGCCGGAAAACCAACACATTGAAGATACTCAGGCAGTAATTGAGGCGAACAGTGGCCAGTGATATGAGTAACTAGGACTACAATTCAGTGTTAGAGGAGAAACCATTCGGCAGCATTTCCATCAACTTGGAAAGCTCTATAAGTTGAGTCGATGGGTCCCATATGATTTGACTCCGGGCCAGAAGACAAGGCGAGCAGACACATGTGTTTCTTTGCTACCTCGTCTGAGGAAGGAGCCATTTCTGGACAATGTGTTGACATGTGATGAGAAGTGGGTCCTGTGCGGAGCTCCACGGCGCCGTCATCCTTGGTTAGCATTCCATGAACCGGTTCCAAAACAGCCGAAACCAGCACTGCACCAGAAAAAGGCCCTTCTTTGTGTTAGTTTAATGCTCGCAGCGTCGTGCATCAGGAACTGCTAACAGCTGGTCAGAGCATCAATATAACTGTGTACTGTCAGCAGTAGAGCCGTATTCAAAAAAGACTCAAAACTTTGGAGCCAGCACTTCTGAATCGCAAAGAGGTCCTCCTGTTACAACACACCATTCTACGCCTTGGATGGGGAAACACTATTGCATCCACCATATTCCCCAGACATTGCACCGTCGGATTATCAGCTGTCAAATTCCTTGGACAATCACCTTAGAGGACGTCATTTCAAATCCCTAGCAGAGATGCAAAATGCGCTTGATACCTTGTTCACTTCACGGGTCGCCAAGTTCTACCGCGATGGAATCCATGGCCTTCCAGAACGTTGGCAGAAGGTCGTCGATGGTGATGAGAACTATTTTTGATGTGTAGGCCTTCCACCTGTGTGTAAATAATTCTTCTAGTAATATGCTTAAGTTTAAGGTAGATAGTTACACACATTTCACATGCATTTATATGTAACAATAAATATAGAGAACAAGTACTTTTCTTTATAGTATCTATTAATAACGGTATTCTATAGAATTCCCTTCTCGTTTTGTAACAATTGCTCACAAAAATAGTGTTTTGGCTTTCTTTTATGCAAAGTCTTCAATATTTTTTTCATATGATGTTGATTGAGCAACCTTGTTCTCTGTAACAAATGTTGCCAAATCTGAGAGCCTTTTCTGTCCCATAGATGTACGTAAGTATGTTTTAATGAGTTTTAGTTTGCTGAAACTTCTTCCACAAGTTGCCACACTGCATGGAAGAATAAGAAAAATTCTAAGAGCCACTAAGACATTTGGACAGACACGTTGAAGGCCATTTTCGGTAATCATGTCGAATATGTTCCTTGGGATGAGCTTCTTGAGGTCCGGCAAGAATACAGTAGCCTGGTCATTAAGACTCTCAATTTCTCCACATAATTCTACAGAATTCAAATTGTCTTTGTATTTCAAAGCGAGATCCGCGCACGATTTTTTCAGGTCCTCCGAAGACATTTTACACAATGCGTTTCCTTTGAGGAAGCTGAAGTCCTTCTTTACT
Source organism: Thermobia domestica (assembly GCF_964235325.1). Taxonomy (NCBI): domain Eukaryota; kingdom Metazoa; phylum Arthropoda; class Insecta; order Zygentoma; family Lepismatidae; genus Thermobia; species Thermobia domestica. Next base: position 44,071,041 of record NC_137471.1, read on the forward strand.
TCTTTGAATCTGTCCATTCTACTAAAGAGTTCCTCCCGTAAGAGGTCAAGAATTCTGAAGAAAGATTGTCTAAGGTGATCGATCCTCTTTAGTAAAAATCTTGCTTCATCCTCTCCTGACATTCTCTTCTTCAAGATACACTTTTCTCTGAACTGACATTCCACATGTATCAAATTAACGGTAACCTTCGCTTCCGACAGCCATCTGTCAAATCCATAATTCTGAACCTGGAGATTGATCAAAAGATCAGATAAGAAATCAAGAGACCTTTGCAAAGTAAAATCCTTATTCTCAGTGTTTCTTCCAGACATGTTTCTAGGGGACACTGCCCTCCCTCCCACCGGAGGAAACCAAAATAATACGTTTATAATATAATAATACATTATACGAATATTCGGACCCACGGGAATGGGGAATGGCGGAAACTTCATAACGAGGAACTACATAATCTATATTGTTAGGGTCATCAAATCTAGGAGGCTCAGGTGGGCAGGTCATGTAGCCAGAATGGAAGAAAGTAGATATGCTTTCAAAGTCATAACTGGAAGACCACTCGGAAAACGACCATTAGGAAAGCATAGACGCAGACGGGAGAAAATTATTAAGATGGATCTCACAGAAATAGGAATACAAAGTAGAAACTGGATCCAGTGGACTAAGGACAGAAGTCAGTGGACAGCTTTGGTGAACGCGACATTGAACCTCCGGGTTCCGTAGGCCATAGAGTTAGTTAATATAATAATAAATAGAATAGTACCGTGTGAAAATAATATGTGCCTCTCCGAATACTAACTGTGCCCCAAAGGAACGTTTTTTTTTTTTTTTTTGAAAGAAACACTGCTTATTCTGTATTTCTTTGTTAACTCCATTTATTTCATGCTAAACTGAGACCCAAAATAATAAATCAATCACAAATTTCAGATCTTTGATTGATTTCATTAAGTTTTAGGCAACTGATTTGACTTATGAATTAGAAGATATATTAGAGGACTTATAATTTCACCAAATGCTGCGAGAACATTTTCAGTTCAGATTTCCTCCCACTTTTTTCATTCCACCAATCATCGTCCATACGGCCTTCCGAACTTACCAGCGTTAATCTTACCTCAAAATGGCGCCTCCTACATGCTCTCAAAAAGCTGCGCCCTGGGGCAAATGCCCCGAAAGCCCCCCCCCCCCCGTAGATCCGGCCCTGGTGCAGGGCACAGACGAGGTTTTTAGATACTGGTACGTTTGTCCCGATGTAGCCAAGAAGAGGGGAAAAAAGGAAATTTTCTGAGTTTTTCCCTAAAATATGGAATTAAAATTTTCTATGGCTGAAAACACTGCCACTAGACAGACGCAAACTATCTTACATAAACTTTGGTACACTACTAATACATCCTTGAAGTATCATGTTAATATCGAAAAAACGAAGCTTATAATTTGAAAAATAGATTATGGTAAACAGAAAAGAAAAAAAACAAGGTTTAGAACCTAAATTCGAATTTTTCTTCCGCCCCCTAATTACCTTTTTGTAGTAACGATCTGTACTTGCTTTGGTTCAGTAAGGACTGATGTTCGACTGGCGTAAGTTGACTTATCGTACGTTCGTTCGTATAGGTACGGATTTATAAACAAATTTCGAAAATTTAGAAATTTTTGACCGAAAAATATGAAAATTTTAAATTCCCTAGTTGGCAACACTGACTGTGAGTTCAAATTAGTCTAAAAAATTAGATATCCATATGGGGTATATACTTCACAACTCCTAAGTAGAGCTCTCTAAACGAAACAAATTATACTGAAAAAAATTAAAAACAAAGAAAGTTGGAAATTCGAAAATTCTCAAATTTTTGAATGTGGGTTCAAATTTGAGAGAAAAATTTGACACTCAGGAAAAATGCCATCACGATAAACTATTGTCCAAACACATTTGGCATAGAAAAAGTCATCGAGGTATTTTAATTACTGTTCACACTGGAGAGGATTTAGAAAGTGCCCCCACCGTTGATGTCACTTTGGCCACCCGATTTCGAAAGGGTTAAAAATGTTTTCTAACCTCGTGTTAAATTTCTATTCTGATTCGATAAAGACAGACACATTGTCTGAAAAGCAATATACTAGTCCTTCTAGTTTCTATCAAATTAATCTGTTCTTAGGCAAACCTTTAGTTGAGCACTTGCTCCGACTTCACTATCCTTTATACCGTATAAGTTCTTCTATCCAACTTTTGTTACTTTATATGTAAGTTTCTTCCGAAATGATATTTCAGTTCATTCCAAGCATCTTTCAGATTATCCACTTCAAGTAGTTAAGAACCTTTCTGAAATCAGCGAATACAACATACACTTCCTTCCCTTTTTCTGAAGAACTTTTATCTATGGAAACTTACGGCATCTTTGTGCTACAACTTCTCCCAAATCAGAATTGTTTAAGTTCCTTTCTTCTTCGTCTGTGTAATATATTTCACATTCGAAGCTGAATTTTTTGTACATGCGATGTGAAAATAAGAGACTGGTATTGATTACTCTATTCGAACGAGATTTATGCCATAGAACGTATCTGTTGACGCATGCTGATCTTTATTTGAGGATCCCATCTTATCGGTCACAATAAGTCGTAGACTGTTGTGTTTGTAAATTGCATGTTGGTAGTTGTGTCAAGATTTCGACGCCATGGACTATTTACAGGACGACGCCAGCAAACGTCTATTATATATATAGCCAGTCCAAAACTGTAGGGGGGCGGTAGAAGTTAGGGGTCCTCGATCCAACCATATTATTGTTCATTTGCAAGCCTACCGTGAAAATCTTAGGGGCAGTAAAAATTTAGGGGAGGCCCGGCCCCCCTAGCTCCCCCCTGAATACGGTCCTCTATATAGCTAAGTGTCTTAGAGCGTAGCTATGCACTGAAAGAACGAAAGGTCTATACGATGAATTACCGCTCGCTTGTCGAGCTATTAGTGGCCCGTCGGTGGTGTGCATAATGAGAGACTGAGAGTTCCAATAGTTGATGTATCCTCTTTAGTCTCTCTAGACCTATTGAGGTGATCCATAATGTATAAGATTATTCGAACCGTCCTAACCACCAGGACAGGATGGCAACCACCAGTGCAACTAGAGCCACATAATTCCTCGAAAACTGAATGCAATGATCGCACAAACAGGAAATAATCTATTGTTAGATATTAATTTATCATCCTGAGTTACTTTCGCACGATTATTTCTCACACCTAATCAACTCCAAGAACATTTCTTATGGTATTTGTCGAGACTGCAGAGGCATGACGAACAGAGGATGCAAATATTCATCGGTAAGAATAATTACTATCGTAGGCACACAGATGGTTATTAGCACATATGAAAACCTTTAAGTAAGAAGTAACATTAAGCGTGTTCTCAATCGTCATATAGAACTCATATTTAAGGTTCTGGAATTTGTTAGGAGGGGGAAATAACCTTCATTTTCTACTCGTCTCTGGTGTTCATTCAGAGAAGTATGACTAGTATGTCGTTTATTTGTGATCTCAATGCTGTCCTCCAAACACGTCTGGACACTTTCTTGGACTTCATCTCCCAGCAGCATCTCACACATCCTCATACTGCGAGGTAAACTCAACGCGCTCTACCCGATATACGCCTTCTACTCTAGATGGCCATGTATCCAGATCTAGCCTAATGGAGTGGGGTGGATCGAAAAAAAGTCAAAAGTTGTCCAATTAAATAGCACTAGGTGTCAAAAGTTGTGTATCAACTAGTATAACATTCGTGAATTTTTTCATAATTTTTGTACTTCATCTTCATTTCCCCCAAGGGCCTCAAAGTTTTGCAATTTTAATGAAACTTTGAATTTTTTGAAAATGTTGATTTTTTTTAAACTGCCTAATGAAATCGAACTAGGTGTCGAAAGTTGTATAATGATTAGATTGACTACACCATTCATGATTCTTGATATAATATACATCTTCATTCTCCGCAAGGGCCTGCAATTTTGCAGTTTTTAAGGTAAATTTTCAAATTCCACTTAAAATATTTAAAAAGTTTTAAAATCCGCCAAATCACTTCAGACTTGCTTAAAAAAGAGTTGTGTTCACTACCATAACACCTATGGTTTTGAAATAAGTTTTGCACTTTATTTTATTATCTGCAGAAGCCTTAAAACTTTGGAATTTATACAGTAAATCTCAAAATTCATTGAAGACACTGACAATTTTGAAGAATAGTCAAATAATATCCTATTAGATTTCAAGCCTTCTGCGTGGCTAGCATAATTTCGATGATTTAAAAAAATCCTTAAGTTTTAAAATGCAGTTTCATAGTAATATCTAAAATACATTGAGCATAATATTCAGATACATTATGTAAATTTAATAATTTCGCATTGAAATTATTTTTGATATTCACCTCTTTGCTGGTTCCCAGAAGCACCCAGAACGCACCACGAGGAGGTGGCTGCATATAGAATTCCGCCCATCCACCCTACCTTTGGAAATTATCTCTTTAACTTATTGGTTTGTATTCAGATTTTGTTTCGAATGTGGGCATAATGGACATATCGAAAAGTCTTGCTCTGATAAATCCATCTCGAGCTAATACACCACACACTTCAGACGAAGCTTCGGTAACAGTTTCAACGCACCTCTTGACTGCTTGAGTAAAACAGGGCAAGTGTAAAACAGGCGGAGGGACAGATGAACCTTCTGTTACATATTTCTGTAGATCCTCCTCCGACAAATGTGTCGTCAGGGGTGGCTCGGTTACTTCGCGTTCCTGCCAGTCGATTAGGTCAATGTAAGTCTGAGCACTAAAGTAGATTGCTGGAATATTGAACTTGTGTACAGGAGGTGTTCGGTTTAAGCCTTTGACCTTGCGTCAAGGATTGTACGCATAACTAGTGCTCGAATATGCTTTCGATTATCGGCGAGCATAGATACCAGTAAATTCTGCGGATACGCGAAGAAACCATTTTCTGAATTGTCCTGTCTACAATGAGCTTCAGTTCATTGCTTAAGTACCGTGAAATGGCTATAATACAATATAAGTTCACAAGAGCATCCTTGATAAGAGGGTTACATTTAATGCAAACCACATCGGAGCATACACTTCCATGATGAATGTAACGAGCTCCTTCAAGTTCGAAGATGGGTCAGTAGTTCTTATGTACACTCTGAGCACTACGTTAGTAGTAGTGATCCATCTTGCATTGGATAATTTTCCATTACTTCTTGATGCAAGATTCGGTGAACACTCACCAGCAGAGATTGCTATGCAAATATCCCACATATATCTTTGGTCTGTGCTACGGTTTGACGTCTTTTTCTTCCATAGCCGGGATAGTTCCTTCATTTGCTTGAAAATTAATACTGGTAAATTCTCACAATTGATTAAACTTTTTCCTATAGTTCCCAAGGACTTTTGAAGAGTCACAGTTGTGCCATCTAAATGCTGTAGAATATGCTTTAGAATATACCATAAAAAACTGCAAAATTTCAGGCCCTTGCGAGGAATAAAGATGCAAATTATTTTTAAAATCATGAACGGTGTAGGCAATCTAGTCATAATGCATTTTTTGTTCACTAGTTTGATTTCAGTGGGCAAATTTTTAAAAAAATTCATTATTCTCAAAAAAATTAAATTTTCTTAAAAATTGCAAAATTTTGAAGCCCTTGTGGAAAATGAATATGAAGTACAAAAATTATGAAAAAATGCACGAATGTTGTACTAGTCAATACACAACTTTTGACACCTAGTGCTATCTAATTGGACATTTTTTTATTGTTTCGCTCCACTCTATTATGGAGCACATATAGGATATAACGAGACGGCGCCTGATCACCACCCGTCTCTGAAGATAGATCTCCCAAGAGAGACACAACCCATAGAGTTTGTCCAGATATGCGTCTGCTTATTTGTGTGTTCCTTTGGGGTATTTTCATCTCCTATTAAAGCGGGTGCTGTAGCATGTTCAAAATAAGTCATGGATGCCATGTTTGGAACATGCCATCAACCATCGCTGCCTTCTTGTGTACCAATTTTGGGCAATATCTGTGATTTCCTGTGCTGTGTTTTTAAAAGCGATTGCTCCAATGTATACAGATAACCTAGAAAATTCTGTCGCTTTTTCACCCACCACCTTCAAAAATCGATATGTCACCTATGATGTACCCTATGATGATATCAAAAATACTTATCATAAGCATTGACGACCTTCTGCCAATGCCATGGAAGGCCATGGATTCCATCGCGGTACAACTTGGTGGGCCGTGAAGCGAAGAAAGTATCAAGTGCATTTTGAGTCCCTACTAAGGATTTGAACTGGCGTCCTCTAAGGTGATTGTCCAAGGAATAGAACAGGTGATAATTGGATGGTGCAATGTCCGGGGAGTATAGCGGATGCAATAGTGTTTCCCATCAAAGGGTAGAATGGTGCCCCGGGTCATCCTGGCCACGTGGGACTTAGCGTTGTCACGTAACAGGAGGACCACTTTGCAATTAGTACACAGTTGCATTGATGCTCTGACCAGCTGTTAGCAGTTCCATATGCACGATGCCGCGAGGAGTTCACGAAACACACAGAAGGACTTTCTTCTGGTGCACTGCTGGTTTCGGTTGTTCTGGAACCGGATCATGTGATGCTAACCAATAATGACAGCGCCGTGGAGCTTCGTACAGAACCCACTTCTCACCACATGACAACACCCTTTCCAGAAATGGCTCCTCTCTCAGACGAGACAGCAAAGAAACACAAGTGTCTGCTCGCGTTACCTTCTGGTCCGGAATCAAATCATGTGGGAGCCGTCGACCGAATTTGTGGTGCTTCCCAAATTGATGGAGATGCTTCCTAATGGTTTCTCTACTCACACTGAATTGTAGTTTCAGTTCCTCACATGTCTGGCCATTGTTCACCCCAATTGTTGCCTGAAGATCTTCATTTTGTATGTGTTGGTCTTCCGGAACGTTGTGCGTCTTTGAATGTTTCTTCACCGTCCTTAAACTTTTTAAACCACCGCTGCACAGCCCGCGTAGTCACAACACCCTCACCAAAAGCCTGACATATCTTCCGCTCCGCTGCAACAGTGTTTAACACAAGTTTGAACTCGTACAGTATACACGCCCTTATGATGCTCTGTAGAAGTCCCATGTTCACTGTGTCCTTATGCAAGTTCTGCCACAACCTGGTAGTATGTTGGATATACCCACACCAACAACTGACCTTCGCCTTATCTCCAATCGCATTCAAGTCACAGTATTAGGGCCAATGGGACACAGATCTTCACAAAAACCGACAGAACTTTCTTGGTTATTTTTATAGTTCTATGACACCATATATTTTATTTCACTTTTTGTTGTAGGTAATGAATTCTTAACTCTCTACAAAAAGTTTTGGAACGACTTTCGCATAATTTCTTTACAATATTCGATTATTCCTTTTTGCCTTCTATATTCTTAAGAAATGCAATACATATATTCTCTATCTTTTTATTATTCATTTCGTTATATATTCTTAAACTTGTTCCTTAGAATATGTATATAATAATATGTCGAGATTTCGCAGTCTTGAAGGTAACACCCATACTTAGAGTAATATTTTTCCCCTAAATAGGCAGATTTTCCTGATTTCCTAGGGATTTTTAGTGATTTTTGCAGTATTTCCACCCAAAAAGGAACCAGATCTAGTGATTTCCCCCATCACTCAGGAGGTCGTATCCTTTTGATATAAAGTTTATACCATAAATTAGGCGTTATTGTAATTTATAATTTAATTAGATTTTGATATCAAACTCTTATCAATTTAATTAATCTTTAACCAAACTTTTTACGAATTTAATTGATTAATTTGACATTGAACCTTATGACGTATGTGTGAGAGAGAGAGGTTAATGGTCTACTGTGTGATATTAGTATAAGATTACTCACCTCACCTAACTTACTATCGTTTTTCCGCTCTCTGCTGTTGCCGAAAGAGGATCCCTTTTCCGCAGGTTGTCACTTTCACTTCTATGAATTCTAAGGGTAAAGACATACCGAAGAGACCTCGCGATCGAGGTCGAGGTTTAAGTCGCAGTGGCATCCTTACTGTAAGTTCTCAGTTTGAGGAGAAACATTACTATGACACGTGTGAAATTATTTCGTCCGTACATAAAAATGACTGCGAAACCACATTTTGAAATTGAAAGGACCAAACAGTTGATAAATGAAGATGGACGCGAGACGAGATATAACAAATGCCAAAGTCTCGTCTCTAGTTTAACAAAAATATTTGAGTCTCATATATTGCCCATGTCTATCAATATATCAAAGACTTTTACATTTTTTCAATTTTCTGTGAAGAAATGCTCTTTTTCTGCACTCACTAGGGATGATTCCATTCCGAGGACCAGGTGCCTGGAAAAAACCTATATATTGTCTGAAAGCTCTTGCCAAGAGAAGTACGAAACCGTTTTCAGATCACAGGCAAACCCGCAACCTGACCCTATAAGTGGTCAGTCTGCTGGTGTTTGTGACCCTATGTATTGCATATTCTAGAGAAGTAAAAATGAATGTTACGATTCATCACGCGTAAGCACCTGCGCCCATCATGTTCCCTTTTGGCTCATTGCTAGAACGTAACTCGTGCAAGAGTTTGATAATATAGCTTTGCACCCAGACATATCTATTTGGTCAGTGTTGCCAACCAATTGTAAATGCAATGTAGCAGATGGTTTCTGTACCACTGGATGTATATCCCCATGAAACGTGGCACAATCATAATTCCTCACTGGAAACAAATATATGTAGACGTATTCTTGCTCCAAGGACCCCTGTTTATCAGTGTTTTGAACCAACTATAAAAATGAGAAGATATAAAGCAAGTTTAGTACGATGATACGTTTATGCACCAAGATTGGCAGAAACATCACGGGAAATATCATTCATAGCATTAGACAATATAAAAATAACACGAAGCTAGTATATTACCATTTGAAGAACTTCCATTTTGAAAACGTTAGTAATACTGACAGGCAGGGGTGCTTGGAGAATGGTAAGAACCACGAAATGATTGCTGTTATGTCGAATGATGTTTATGCCAAGTTTTGTCTCTATACATTCAATGATCAGGCAACCTTTCGGGAAAATATATTTTAGAATGTTTGGCAACACTGCCAAATTGGGGTGCTTGGACACACTCACACTATGTTTCCCATTGTAAAATGCAGCTTCTGTCACATTTGTTCTATATTCGTTCAATGGCACGCACCCCATTTGCAACATTGTGATATTTACATTTGGTTGGTAACACTGACAACCTAGAATGGTTAGAAAAAATGGTCATACTCAACGTATTTTGCTATAATGCCGTGTGATGTTTCTGCAATCTTGGTGCATAAACGTCTCATCGTATGAAACCTGCTTTACAAATTCTCATTTTTATGGTTGGTTGGCAACACTGACAAACAGGGGTCCTTGGATCAGGAATACGTCCACAGTATATTTTTTCTCGTGAGGAATGATGTTTATGCCACGTTTCATGGATATACATCCAGTGGCACAGAAACCATCTGCTACATTGTATTTACAATTGGTTGGCAACACTGACCAAATAGGTATGTCTGGGTGCAAAGCTAAATTATCAAACTCTTGCACGAGTTACGTTCTAGCAATGAGCCAAAAGGGAACATGATGGGCTCAGGCGTTTACGCGTGATGAATCGTAACATTCATTTTTACTTCTGTCGAATATGCAATACATAGGATCACAAACACCAACAGACTGACCACTTATAGGGTCAGGTTGCGGGTTTGCCTGTGATTTGAAAACGGTTTCGTACTTCTCTTGGCAAGAGCTTTCAGATAGTATATAGGTTTTCCCCATGTATTTGGTCCCGGAATAGAATCATCCCTAGTCAGGCGAGAAATCATTTCCCAGTTTTTTTTTTTTTTTTTTTTTTTTTTTTTTTTTTTTTTTTTTTAAGGTATGCCTTCAGGTTTCGTGGTGGAAGGGAGTGTTAGTGCAAATAAAGTTTCTTCATGCAATTTTATTATTCGATGTTTCCTCCCTATGGATACGTGACTGTCTTTACAGATATTTCTTTACCTTATATCAGTAACGAATTTATAAGAAATTCTTTTTTATTACTCTTGGAATTCTGTGAGAGCGTGAAGTTTCAACGCATAGATATGACTAGCAGTAGCTACTTTTTTCCATTAGAAATTCCACAATTTACGGACTTCAGCTCGAAAGCCCCCTCCTTGTAACCGCCACTGCCTTGTATAGTAATAAGCTACAGTACAATTCTGAAATAAATATGAATGTTATCTGACATTCCCATTTCAGTTGCTATTTTCTTCTATTCTCTATTTAAAACGTGCCTATTAAGATGTTTGTTTTTCTTATCCCATATTGCTTTAACATTCCTCACTTGTTCTATTAATACGTCTTTCATAATCAAATTTAATAGTTCAGCAAAAACCTCTCAAGCATAGTAAAATAAAATCTACCGCAGTCAAAATTCTAAACAAATGAAGACTTTATTCCGTGTAGCGCTTCAAGGAGAACCAATGAGAACACGACCCACAGGAATGCTTCCGCTGAACATAGATGTAAAAACTAACTCGGTTGTTTCTCATCGCGACCACTAATTCACCCTCACGGTCGACCTCTAGGTCGCGATGTAACATACATCTTCCGCATGCGCTTATCCATTTGAATCCATGTGTTTGTGCCAGTATCGAGGTAGCGACCGCAACTTAAACTCCGACCTCGGGTGCAAGGTCTCTTCGGTATGTTTTTACCCGAACTGACATGCGCCGGCGGTTACTTCACACGCGCACGCGGAGAAAGTTAGATTTGGGATTCAAATCTATTTTTAGAGGGTAGTGGTTGCAGGTAACATTTTATTTCGGTATTCGGAATTTAGAGGTGATCTTATTATCAGTGGAACAATCTTTATTTTTAAATAATTGGAATAAACATAAGTTGTATATAATATGCCGTTAGAGAGCTTCGCCCTCTCTCTTGACCGGGGGTTTGAGATCATAAAATATTTTTTATTAATGTTATGAGTGAAACCCTCTAACGGCCAAGGAGCTGTGAAAGAATTCAAATCTATATGTGGTACTTATGTTTATAAACTATGTAGCTATGTCCTACAATATAAAATAATTTTAATAAAATAATAATTTAATGAAATAAGATATATAATTTTAAAATAGGCAAAATATTATGCCTTTAATTATTGAAGAAATTTTTAAAAAATACGAAAAAATATACTATTGCAATGTGGATATTCTTATGATACATGGCGCTTGTATTGATGCTAACCGGAAGTAGGTATTACTACAAGCTTAACTTGTATGCCACTCTTTTCTACTCCGCCGTTTTCATTTTACTGGGAACATAGCTTGTTTTACATTGATTGTGGACACTACATTGAATCGCCTGATACGTGCTCGTTTGAATTATGTTCTTTTGTACACGTCATTTCTCATTTTCCACTTATTTCCACTTATTATTATTGTTGATGGTGATGGTGCAGATATTATGTTATATGAAAATAAATTTTACCCGGCTTAGCTCGTGACTCGAACTCGCTATCCTTCTATTACTAGCTGAACGCTTTTACTGGCTATGCAATCAGCGCATCCGCCAGAGAGAAAGCTTTATTCACTATTACTTGATAAGACGTTCCTACAGCCATCTATCTATCTGTCATGCACGAAAGTGTTGGTAGTACACTCAAAACCACTACCAGCCAAGGCTGAAACTTCATGCTCAGCTCCGTAATTGGAACTGAACATTGTATTTTTTATTAAGTTGTGAATATTGAAAATGCCTGCTATATATTGGAAGCATAGATTTATTGGGGAATTGATTAAAATTTAGCTTTTCAATGACAAAATGGTTGCGGAATACAATATTTTGTTATAAGAATACAACTTTTCTTAACGGACACTTAATGAAACATCAGTGTAGTTGGTTGATTGATAGTTTAATCCCGTTCATATTATTTCCAATATCTTTGGTTTAAAGCACAGATATTAGACTTTATTATCTGTGCTACATATTTGTGGAAATACATGATTGTAGTTTAGTTTATGTTTTGTGTTATTTAGATTTTAATGTTTAGATGCCAAGCTATAGTGTGTATCATAATAGTTATTATAATATATAATCTCCAGCAACGAAAAAACAGTTCAAAAATGCACAGAAGACTTGTTCTCTATTTTTTAGTTCCCGCACTGTACAGATTTCATGTCATGAATGTATAAGAATAGACACTGTATAGATATGGTGAAAGCATTTGAAACTGAAATTGTATTTAGATATTCTGGAAGTCGGATTTTAAAGATAAACTTTTTGTTTGTTAGATGCTTAATCATTTCTTTAATTAGCATAGAAGACGCAACACATTTTATTTACGACAATAATGCCTATACATTTTTGGTATATGAGTTAAATCTAATATTTTTATAACTATTTTAATGCAGTTTGTATTCAAAATAATGACTACGTTATGAATTATGTCAACGCAGAATTTTAGTAATTAAACTTTCTATTTATTATGTAGAATACCTTATAGGATGTGTGAAAGATATGCGAACACACCACTAATTTTACTAGATCTTACATTAGTTTTTAAAATTGTTTGCTTGCATGATAAGTTTACTGGATGAGACAGGAAAAATGTCATATAAATTATACTTTAAAATCAGAATCCTTTATTTATAGCGGTAAACATTATATATTTGTGACTAGTTAAAATTTTTGTTATTCTGTTTGAATTGTTTAAATGTTTATTGCAAAATAGTTATTGTCCTAGATGAAATGGATATCAGTACATTGAAATGATTACAGGAATAGCCGTTGTATTGTTATATTCATCAGGAATTGAACCAAGAATTGCACACATCAGAGGTTATAAGGAAACACTTAATAAAATATTTAGGTTTATTATCCCGCGAGTGTTAAAAATTTTAAAGTTGATCTAATGAGAATGTGAGAGGAACGGGAGAACCCCGAGAAAACGAAACCCACATGGTGTTTGTTTATTGGAAACTTACTGGGTCCGAGATTGAACCAAGAGTAACTGCTCTATCAATTAGTCAGTAGGACCCCTATAAATAAGGATAGATGATATTCTTTTATTTTGAGTTGTTTTATAAACTTTCAAACTAGTTTTCCAGAACCTTGGTAGGTAAAATTGTTTTGTTTCAAAATTTTATTCTACGTGTCTCGATTGTTTACCGTAAAAATATTTTCTTACGGCGTATATGGGAATTTGTTTCTGTGTAAACTTAGAATATATCGTTATTTCAGGGATGCAATCAAGCAACAAAATTTTATTCGCCCAAGAAAAAAGCCACTAACCCACGACTCACAACAGAAATCATTTACTTACCTTCGGTATGATATTAAATACTCGCCCCGGGCGAGTGGGCAAGTGGTTATTTGCATCCCTGCGTTATTTACAGACTATTTGACATATATTTAATAGAAGTTGGGAATCAGAGATCCACAGAATGGAACGCAGTACATGTAGACACATCGCTTTGTTATTTGGTATAGGTATATTTAAATTTACAATGCTCGTGAATATTAGAATTTCATTATTTGCCATATCCTGTATTATGGGTAGAAGGTCATACCTTACGTGCACTATTTGAAAATTTGACTGATTAGCGTATTTTGTTCAAGTAGATCTTTTAGGAGACTATTTCTCTGTAGAAACACAGATTAAGTTCAGGATATTACTGTATGATGGTGAAATGATTGGTAGCATATTGCTGGGATAGTGGATATATGGTTATTTGCTTTGTAGGAGAAGAGTTCGAGGAAATTCGTGTGTATTAAGATTTCAGAATTTCAGATTTGAAGATATAACTTTGTTTGATGTTATGTAGCTTATGCGTAGATTCTGATTAATACTTGTCGAAGTTTATTCACAGTATTTAAAGTCAAAAGCTGTTTACTGTATTATATGAACGTACTATTATCAGGATCAACTACAAATTAACTTTACTGTACATTGCTCTGAGTCATTATAAAAATTTTATTAGAAGTGGTAAATATATTTGAAACAAGATTGAAGACAGAGAACTATGTTTGATCTAGCAACGATTAATATTTGTTTACTATAATGATTAGAGTTTTAAATATGTCTTATAGCACTTTCATTGATCATTACTTTATTTGTATCAAATGTTGCATATATTCTAGGATAAATTAGTTTTTCCTACTATTCGATTGCAGCCATTACGTCACGTTTACATTATATTTTGTATTTCAAATATACCACAATGTTAAGTAAGAAGTATTGATAGCTGTTATTTAACTATGAATTATTTGTTACGCATGTTTCAGACTGAATTTGTAGGTTTGAAAACACTACTATTCTCTTTTAAGAAGTAGACGTTTGTGAAGTCTCAAGAACCCAGACAATTGTCTTGTACACCAATGACAGCTACCTATGTATTGCATTCGACTGGAGAAATTATATTTAGTATTATCTATGAAAGTATAATTTATGTGTATTACGATTACCAGATAGAACTAATTCATTTTATAAATACTTGGCGATACTGAATTTTACAAGCATCTCCACATGGCGTACTTATTAATGTCTTTAGAATTGCTTGTTTGGTATCAAATCAACTAACAGCGCTAACTATTAAGTCTTTGATTGATACTTTGAGTTATTTTTACAGATAGTTTTTATAAACTTGCGAGTTGATAACAACAAAACATACATGGTAAAGAGATACATTATTAGTAGATAGTTAGAATTACAGCTAACGCTTAGTAATGGTATGATTATGAATTATCAGGATCTTGAGTGTTATATAGCTATGTTTGGATATCCAAGTCTTTGTACGCCCAGCAATTACATATGGTCATCTCGCCTGGTTATCAGCAGCACCAACCTTCTATGATCGCCTGAAAGTTCTCGAACCACATGCCTTACGTTTGGCCTATTCTCTTCTCTCGATACTCTCACAGCTGAAACACATCGTCGTGCGCAATTTCCAACACTTTTGCCACACTTATACACTGAGAAAAAAAATTGTAGGTGGCGTACTTAAAAAGATAGGTTACATGCGTAATTCCTGTAGTTTTTGGACTTAACGTACAACAGACGTATAACTGAAAACACATGTTTTATAATACTTTTCGTGAAAGTATTCCATTTATACTTACTTTCCGTATGAAACAATGTAGGCGGTTAGGATCTCACACACAAATGGACGTATATAACATATAGCTGACGAAGGTAACATAAGTATATGCATGTGATATACGGGAAACTGTTAGATGTCAGACATCGTGCAACGGCATGATGTAACATCTAAGGGCAGTGCCTATGTAGCATATGGATAACGTATGCTCCGTACTGATTTCTATAGTAAGAAAGAGGATACCGTATATTTGTACAATCCGCGGCAAAAAACCTGCAACATGAGCATATAAGTTTATTGTGAAATGACGAAGTCTTTTGCTCCAAAATAAGTGTGCACGGAAAGAGGCCGAGGTTTATCCTGATGTGATTCGTTCCACTTAGACGTTATGTTCATTCTCTGTGCTGTTAGGCGTAGTTGCACAATAAACTTACATCCGAATGTTGCAGGTTTTTTGCCGCGGATTGTACAGCGGGGGACACTTCTAAATGGTACACCTTAGCCGTAAATCTCCATATGGCTGTACCATTTAGAAGTGTCCCCCGCTGTACAATATACCGCTGACCGGAGAACGGATTTTTCTCTGTGTACTCTCTACGCCAATGATATCTCCAAAAACGAATCGATTTGTCACATCCAATTATCCATGAGTTGCTAGATCAAGTTCCGGTTATACCTCGCTATGACTAGCCACCACTGGATCATCTCTTAGCTATCTACGAACGCACCGAAGCCATAGACCAATATAATCCAGACATCCGCATCTACCACCACCATCCCCATAACCCTATATATAGTATTTAACTGAGTGCCTTAATACAGACCCTACAAGTTCCTTCTTCAGCCCATAGTATCATATATGCTATAACCATTCTAAAAATTCAACGCTCCATACAATTACAAAATATCTGGCCACAGAGAAGGTGCTGCCTTCTACGGCCCGCCCCTCTTCAGATGAGAATGAAATTCTTGTTTTTATAATTATAGATTTGAATCCCAAATCTAACTTACTCCGTGTGCGTGTGTGAAGTAGCCGCCGCCGCCTGTCAGTTACAATTCATAAAAGAAGTGAAAGTGACCGCCTGCGAAAAACGGATCCTCTTTCAGCAACAGCAGCGAGCTGAACAACAAAGGTAAGTTAGGTGAGATAAGTAATCTTATACTAATATCACACAATAGACCATTAACCTCTCTCTCTTACATACGTCATAAGGTTCAATGTCAAATTAATCGATTAAATTCGTAAAAAGTTTGATTAAAGATTAATTAAATTGATAAGAGTTTGATATCAAATTCTAATTAAAGTATAGATTACAATGTCGCCTTATTTATGGTATAAATTTGATATCAAAAGGATACGCCCTCCTGAATGATGGAAAAAATCACTAGAACCGGTTACTTTTGGGGGCACAACACTGCAACAATCACTAAAAATCACTAAGAAAATCAGGAAAATGTACACTCATGTCCAAAATGATTGTCGCATATCTATAATTGTCTTCTTGTAAGAATATAATTTGATAATAATTTTGCAGGGTACTTTTGATACTGATACTATGTGTATAATAGGAAAATGTATATTTGGTAAATTTCATAGGAAAAGAATTATAAATACGAAAATTAGAATAAGTAAAACAAAATGTTGCTAAGTGGACAAGGAAGTTTTATTTTCGTTTTAAAGTTCTTATTTACTGCTCTTTTGACATGAAATTTGCCACATACATATCTTTGCCGATTATACACATACTAACATTGTAAGAAATACCGGGCGCATTCGTTATCAAATTATATTCCTACAACAACATATTTATAAACATGCGACAATAATTTTTCACATGAGTGTACCTATCTCTGATGCTGTGTCGATTCTAACCGTCATAAGCTTGTGGTAGAAACGTGTTCTTGGGTTTTCTCTGGAGTTTCTCATTTCCTCTCATTATACTAATGCTTCCATTATTGTTAATTTATGTTCATTGTCTATCTGCTTTAGCTTGTAGGCCATAAAAGAAGTAGTTAAAACATTTTATTAGTTTAACGTTCCCCATTTATTCACAGAGGTTAAGGGAGATAATAATTATAATGAACGACTTTATGAAATGAAGAAAGTTGGAGTAAACGGGTGATCCCAAGGAAGCCCACGCACACGTTGTTTGTCTACAACAAAGCCCACTTGAGGGAAGCTGGGATCAAACCAGAGTGTCCATGTGCCACAGATGAGCGCTCTACCACTGTACCATCTTGTCCAGAATCAAGAATATAGTTTAATTTCGCGAAATATAAATAAAACTGTACTTATGTATTCTATAATGGTATTTCTTCGCTGCGATCAGAGCGTCAAGTCGATTGCTGTCACTTTCAGATTCGACCAAAGCACATTGACAAGAATTTTAGGAAAGATCCCAAAAAATGGATAAAAAGTTTGCGATCTTGGCCAAGAATTTTAGGAATGATCCAAAAGAATGCATCAAAAGATTGCGATTTTGGCCAATAATTGGTTTTTGGGTAAGGGGCCACAACAGCCCCTAAATCGAGTTTTCGTATTTTTTACGGAATAAGCACAACATTCTGAATTAAGTGATAGTTTGAGTTTGGCTACACTATATGTAGTTCTCCAGATATAAGGCATACAAGAAGATTTTTGATTGAAATATATTGGATTTTTTATATTATTATTATTATTATTATTATAATTATTATTATTATTATTATTATTATTATTATTAATTACACTATATGTAATTCTCCAGATATAACGCCTACAAGAAAATTTTTGACTGGGATATATTGGATCTTTATCCTTAATAATACGTGAATTATTATATCCTTAATTTGTCTCCTTAAATCCTTAGTTCCAATACCGCTTAAGTCCCGAGCTCCAATATTTTTGGCACCAATCATGATTATTTCCAAATAGTGGTCCAGACAGGAGTACAGTGTACCAGAGCTCTTTTCACTCCCAAGGCGAAAACTGTGATATTAATGGATATCATAAGTTTCTTTGGAGGCTTACAAATGACAATCATGCCAAGTACCATTCTAATACGATCGTTAGTTACTGCCGTATATATTAGACTCTGCGATTACTATTATTTAAAATTATATCATATTGATTAGGACTCACCAAAGGAGCTTGCCTTCTGAAAATATGAACACAAAAAGAGCATTTTATTTAGTGATTTATAATACATTTCTGAAGTAATTTAGTTTTCTTGTACACTGGAAACCCTGCCGCGTTCCACGAGCATTGCAACGCCCAAGAATAACACCTTAGGTAAGGGAAAACAACCTTAGATTCGGTTCGATTGTTCGTGCTGTAGCCGTTGTAAACTCGTTGCAAAGCAATAAAAACACGACCCGCTCGGGAGAGTAATACTCCCGGAAGTACGTTTATTCCGCGCGCTACTCTAGCCAGCTGTTTTACGCGCTATCCTACTCAGTTGTTTTAAGTTGGTCACAAAATTTATATCATGAAGTACAAGGGGAACAAAACGAGCCCTATATCATGGAGTACAAGGGAATAAGTAATACAACTACTTATCTGCACAAAAGTAAATAAATCACCTTTTTAAGTATTATTTTCATATTATTTTAAATTAATAAGTGTTATAAAAATGTAAAAAAAAAAAAATTAAGAAACTTTCCTCGGGCCGGGTTTGAACTCACGCCAAAACAGACTTTTATTACTAGTATATAGCTCTAGCCCACTCGGCCACCAAGGCCGACAGCAGTAAGCGTTTGATTTCTACTATTTTAATGCAACGTGGCTAGAAGTGGATAACGCTAGCCAATCAGAACTATGTTTCTCGTTTCTACTTTCGGGAGCATTACTCTCCCGAGCTAGTCCTATAAAAACTTAGCGACTCTGAGGGAATATTTGCTTGTATTTTTTTTTAACTGATTAATGGATTTTTACAGGAAACGAAGGAGAAAAATGTTATTTAAGGGTATATATAAGGGTGATAGAAAACAAAGCTCATCACTTTGTTGCCACTACTGATAATAAGAATTTTATTAAAACAACTTTGGTCGTTGCGTAAACGTTGCAACACTAACATTAGCCACCACTAGTAATTAGTTTCAGTGTTTTGTATAACCAAGGGCCTGCATCGCTAAGTGTTGGGCTATTGAACAGTTGTTTCAGATATAATATGGTCCAAAATCACATCTGACAATGTTTGAATAGCTGGTAAGGTACGTGTTAGGTGGAACACGTAGCTTTCTCCTTAGGTGTTAGGTGATCAGTTGAGTATTTACATATTTGATGATATTCAGATGTCGCATGTTACGTAAGTTATACGTATTTAATTTTGCAGTTGATGTATTTTCATGACATTCACCAGTTTTTTTCGGTGTATACGTATTATTGAGAAATTTTACATATAGTCAATTAATCAAGAAATCTTCGTTGTTATGAGTGATCCCATTTTTACAAGTCAGATTCGTTATACTAGCATACTAATATAGCAATTCATTAGTTAGTTATTTTTGTGAAATGAAATTAAATGATTTTTTTTTAGTTTTACGTCCCACAGTTATGCCGGCTAGGCTAAAGGAGGATAATGATGAGAAATGAACAAAATGGTGGAATGAAAAAGTGGGAGGAAACGGGAGAACCCCGAGGAAACCCACGAACACGGTGTTTGTCCACCACAATGTTCACTTGGCGGGAGCAGGGTTTGAACCCGGGGCCCCATGCACCAGAGGTGAACGCTCTACCATTTTTTCGCTCTTTTATTTAGTCAGAAATATATGGTACAATCCGCGGCAAAAAACCTGCAACATGAGCTTATAAGTTTATTGTGAAATGACGAAGTCTTTTGTTCCAAAATAAGTGTGCACGCGAGGAGGCCGAGGTTTATCTTGGCGTGATTCGTTCCACTTAGACGTTATGTTCATTCCCTGTGTTGTTAGGTCTAGTTTCACAATAAACTTATATCCTCATGTTGCAGGTCTTTTTGCCGCGGATTGTACAATTTAACTAACACAAGAAGGAATTATACTGTACAAATAACAGTAACTTAGACTTTCCAAAGAGGTCTCATAGATTAAGATTGAAAAAAAAAAATACATCATACCAGTAGATCATAGTGTTAATTGTTCATTTAAAACAACAAGAAAATTGCCAAAGTTTTTTTGTCTTACACTGGGAGAAAAATTCCATTTTTCTTTGAAAACATGATATTTGTAACTGTCCACTGTATATTCCTGATTTGTCAAAAGATATTGTATGGTAATTCCACAAAGCCAAATCACTGCATTTGTGTTTTTGTGATGGAAAGTATTTAAAATCTGGAAATAACATAAAGTCTGGCAAAAACGTATCAATACTGCAACGACATATAATGCATAAATAGTTCCGAGATGGAACCAGATGGACTAACTAGACTGCAGGTTCTTAAGTCTATGTTGAAGGTTATCAAGTTCAGAGCAAGACACACAATTTGGGGATTGACTGAGATGAATCTTGTGTAGTCTGCTTTGTGTTGGTACCAAATCATGCATTACTTTATGCCAAAGAAATCGTTGTTTGGCGTTGAGAATTATATTATTTACGAGTACATTTTCCCAAATCTGATTCCAAATTTGATTTGGATGAAACTTGAGACTTCTGTACATCAATGTATGTGTGAAATGTAAGGATTGATACATTTTTTTTGACACTAAATCTTACTGGTACACTTGGAACGAGAACATTATATCCACTTTCAAAAATATTGTCCTGAATGTATCTGACACAGGACGGAATCACTGTGAGGTTAACAGGTGCTACAGTCCCTGTTTTCTTTATCCAATATAAACTCTATACTTTCACAAATAACGATTTGTCTGAATGAAGAATGTAGAACCATTTAAGGAAATACAAAACTTTACATTTAATATGAACATCAACTAAATTCAATCCTCCATTAGATTTGGGTTGTGTTATTACATACATACTAGTTTTAAGGATGGACCCTTTCCACACAAACCAATAGAGTGCAGCTTGAATTTGCCTACTACAACGTAATGGCAAGGGCAAGAGTTGGCCAACGATCCAAATTTTCGCAGCTATATATGTATTAGAAATCCAAACTCTTTCCTCTAAACAGAAATTACGATCTTTCCAGTTGTGGCACGTAACTTTGATGTTTTAAATAATCACATTCCAGTTATAAGTAATCATTTCATGTACAGACCTACCCAGATTCCTAAGATCTTGAGATTGTCAATTTGGGAGATTGGTATATTGTGTTCATTATTCCAGTTTCCAAATTTAAGTAATTTTGTTTTCTCCTTATTAAGTTGTGCACCACTATATGTTGCAAACGAATGAATAGTGGCAATGACACTATTCAACTCAATTGTATCTTTAACAAGGACAGTTAAATCGTCTGCGTAGGGAAAAGGTTTAAATTGTAAATCAGCGCATTGTATACCAGATATGTTTACTTCAACTGTATAAAGCAAAGGCATCATATATAAATTAAAAAGGATCATGGACAATGGACAACCTTGTCTCACTGATCGTTTAACAGCAAAGGATGGAGTAAAATATCCATTAACCTGCACTTTGGATCTCGATATAGATATAATGCTTTGACTTATTGTATGGCTGCCATTCGAAACCCAATATTACTCATCACGTAATCCAAATTGTCACGATTTACTAAATCAAAAGCACCTTGAAAATCTATTGAGAATATTCCATGTTTTTTTTTTGCTGTAATCAAAATATGACACTGTGTCTCTTAAATCCATCAGCAAATCAATCATGATCCGATCATCATTAAACCCAGCTTGCATTGGATGTAAGATAGAGGGTGTAACCTTCATTAGCCTATTGGCTAACCGATGATTTTGTAATCCACACAAAGCATAGATAATGGACGATAATCTTTAATTTTACGTGAATATCTAGTTTTCGGAATTAGAATAATTACACCTTGGGAGAAATTCGGATAACTAACGTTACCCGTGCAAATTGACAGACTGAGGCACTGACGACATAATCTGTTCAAAAGAACACTTAGAAATTAACTTTACATATACACAATATTCTTCGCTACTTAATTGTATACCTTGCACCTGATCAGCACCTGAGTTTGATCGTATCAGACAGCCATTTATGTATTGCATAAGGGTTAGGTCTATTTCGACTTGTCGATTTATCAAATGCAAATTTGATTGTATTTTCTCTTAAATTCTTTTCAATTTTCACAAAAACTCAGAAGCTATAAAAAGAAAAAGAGCTGGGTTCGTCAAGTATCGTATACAAATATATATATATATATATTGTGTGTGTGTGTGTAGCTGTCTCAGGAAGAAAATGAAAATAACAGACCACACTTTAACTACCACTCCGCAGTTCCATTTGATAGGAACTACACAAGTAAACACCTTAACTTCGCAGAGCACGCAGACACGTCCACACACTTCCAGGGTCAACGAGAAAATCCAAAGAGATTCATAAAATTAGTACGATAAAGATTAATAATGTATTGACTACAACGGTATCCTCTATTGTGCGTACATAAACGCCGAGTTGAAGAAAGTATTGGGGGGGGGGGACAATGAATATATATTTCATCATATGTAGCTGTTTTCTATCAATTGCTTGACGAAGGCTCCCTTCCCACTACCATATGTCGGTCCACTCAATTGCATCCGCTCTGCTGCGAAATTCACAACCTAAGTCTAATTCGCTTAAAGGCATTAAAACACATTCAAGTTCAAAAATTTGGGAACTTCACTGCAACTTTGCGCACCACATTGATCTTTACTTTTCATATCAGTGCTGCCAGAGTGTTGGTTGAAGCTTCATTGCTCTATTAAAAACACCATTTTGAAAACGGCATTCTCTATCCAGTAAGAAGGCTGTTCCTAATGTTAAAGGCACGACGAAGTTTACGACAGAAATTATTGCTCCTCTTTGTTAATTCCTCCTCGACTGAATTATATTGGGGCGAACAGGACCTCACCTTTAAATACTGGGGGGACCAAAAGTGTCCTGCCCCCTAAAGTCGGCGCCTATGTTTCCGTATTTTGTTTTATTAGCTATTTTAAATTTACGACCTTCTTTCTTCATTTGAACTATGTTGTATGGTGCGATACTAAGAAAGTAACCATTGAAAAGTACGGTACATTTCATTGAATGGGAAACAGTAGTTCAGATTTGTTTTCTCTTTTTAATTATTATTATTTCACAGTTACACTATCAAAATTCTGCAAGTTCTATTCTACAAAAAGTGGTCACAAAGAAAGAAAGGTAGATTTCTTCTTCAGTTTAATACATCTCTGACCCTTTCGGACCCAGTTGCCCAAAGTGGTACACACGGGTGTGTCGTTTTTTTAATCCGCTCTTGTGTGGACACCAATCAAGATATCGGGATATTTTCTGGCCAAATATGGTTGGATCATAGTTTATCGTGCTAGTTTCTTTTTCTTTTGGGTGTCGAATTTTCTTCTCAAATTTCAAGGAGAATTTTCGAATTTTGAATATTCATTTTTCTTTCTTCAATGTTGCTTCCTTCGTTGTAGAGAGATCCTTTTAAGACTTGTCAGGTAGATACCTCAAATGAATGCCTAATTGTTGACATCAATTGGACTGGCCCACGCGCAGTGTTGCCAGCTAGAGAAATTAAAATTTCCCTACATTTGGGCAAAAATTCGAAAATTTCGAATTTTTTGTTTATAAATCCGTACCTATACGCCCGAGCGCAAGTCAACTTAAGCCAGTCGAACATTGGTCCTTACTGAACAAAATAAGGTACAGATTGGTACAATAGGGTAATTAGGAAGCGCACGAAAAATTCGTATTTATTTTCTAACACTTAATTTTTCTTGTTTTCCCTACTTTTCTGTTTACCGTAATCTATTTTTTGTAATTAGAAGCTTTGTTTCTTAAATGTTGCCATGATACTTGTAGGATATATTAGTGGTATACTAATGTTTATTTTAAGATATTTTTCGCCTGGTAGCAGTGTTGTCAGCTACAGAAAATTTCCGATTTTACGGGAATTTTTGGAAAAATTCCCTTTTGTCTGTATTATTTCCCTCTTGTTAGCTACATTCGACCAAACGTACCACTGTCTGAAAGCCTCGTTCTTAGTGTACACAACGCATCATAAAAAGTTTCATAGAATAATTAGGGGAACTACAGTTCAGGTTTATAATATACAGTGTTCTGTAAATGGTAAGAAAATTGTGAATTTCTAAGGTTGAATGAAATATTTTTTAATTTTGTTTACTTTGTCGTATACCACCATGAAACTTGTAGGATATATTAGTGGGGTACCAAGGTTTATTTTCAGACAGTTTGTGTCTATCTGGTGGCAATGTTTGCAGCCAAAGAAAATTAATTGCCGATTTTAAGTGAAAAATTTCGGAAAGTTTCCCCTTTTCCCCACTAATATTTCCCTCTTGCCAGTTAGGTTGGAAGAAACGTACCACTAACTGAAAGCCTTCTCTTTGGCCTACAGAACACACCATAATAAGTTTCAATAGGATAATTAAGGACGCTGTAGCCCCGACATACCTGTTGATTTTTGCTTCTGAAGCATGAAGTGTCAAAATTTCATAATTAGAAGATTTGCTTTGTATATAATTAAGTAGACACTAATTCTTTGCTGAGCAAAACCATATATTTTTATTAAAAATTAAATATGTGTTACAGTTTTACCAACTAACTCTTTGGCTTCATCATATATATATAATTATTTACTTTATTATTTAAGTTAATTAATTGTTAGTTTAAATTAGTTTAGTTAAAATTGTCATTTCGCATACTGACATCTATATAGGA
Source organism: Thermobia domestica (assembly GCF_964235325.1). Taxonomy (NCBI): domain Eukaryota; kingdom Metazoa; phylum Arthropoda; class Insecta; order Zygentoma; family Lepismatidae; genus Thermobia; species Thermobia domestica. Next base: position 44,095,955 of record NC_137471.1, read on the forward strand.
AAGCATCTATATAGGAATTTTCAAATAAGTGTACCGGAAGGGGATTTGCTACTGCCAGGAGCCAATCAGAAGAAAGATGTTTTAGCTGCTGTATATATATATATATATATATATATATATATATATATATATATATATATATATATATATATATATATATATATATATATATATATTATTGTTCAAGTATACTGGATCTCATAGTGTTTGATGAAGCCAAAGAGTTAGTTGGTGAAACTGTAACACATATTTAATTTTTAATGAAAATATATGGTTTTACTCAGCAAACAATTAGTGTCTATGCAAAATTTCATGTGTATGATGACAGAGATTTTCTTTCTCTCTTTTTATGGCAGCCAGCGACTTCAGGTTCTCAATGTACCTTGTCAACACACCAAAGAATTTTTAGGTGACTTGGACCCATGTGGCAACAGTGGTGCCAGCTACAAAAATCTTGAAATTTTGTTAGGGAATTATCACCCCTACAATTCCCTCAATAATTTCTCTGCCGTTGGCAACACTGCAAGGTAACTTACATATATACACACACACACACACACAAATAGCCATATCTCTCATTTAGAAAAAACGGCCTTAAACATATCAATTTCGTAAATAGTTTTTGAGCAATAAGTCACTAACTGAAAATGTAAAAGAACGAAGAAAAAAAAAAGACCTGGGTCCGAAAGGGTTATGAATAAACATTTCTACACCGATTCTACTTTCAGTTCCTTAGTAAACTGTTTCCGTTCCATAATGAAATATTAACAATAAATTTTAAAATTTATTTTTCTCATTGCATTGGGAGGCTTCCCAGATTCTACCTAGGTATATTATTTGTATAATTTAACGTACATTTTTTTTTCCTTTTAACCCTTTTAAGTTTTTTCGGTCTTTTCGACCGATATTGTAGTGTCGTAGAGATTCGATTAAAAGATAACTAATAATGCTATTTAGTTCCTTTTTTTTTTTTTAATTTTCCAAGAGAGGAGGCATTCAAGAAAACCTTGTAAGGGTCTATACGCTTCTGAGCGTCAGAACATAGGGGGTATGACGTCATCAATTTAAAAATTCCTTTTTTTTTTTTTTTTTTTTTACTGAAGTCTAACTTCAACATTTTTTGGTGAGCTTCTCTTTAATCCTAGAATCCTAACATTTTCCATAAACAATTAGTGGATCCATTTGTTTTTACGAGAATTTTTTCGGATCTCTTCGTCAACACAGAAGGGGGGTTCAGAGGGACAAAAGGGTAAAAAAGGGATATTTTTTTACCAAAAATCCCACTTTCGCGATCCGCTCGGCTACATGATAGGGACATTTGAGTGGTACTTTCTGAAAGCCTACTCGATTCTGAAGAGAACGACGTATGAATCATCATCTTACGATAATTAGGGACGTGTCAGGAAATTTTTGAAGTTTGTATAGTATCCTTGGGAAATTTCGAATTCTCAGAAGAGAAAATATTTTCCCCGTCCTTAGTATTGAAGATAGGAAATTGGTATTTGGCACAAGTAATTAGTACACTACGTAGTATTTTTGAAAGTGATTTCCAGATCTCTATGTTTACCCAGGGCCGCACCAGACGACCCCAAAACGAGAAAAAGGGATTTTTCAGCAAATATCCCTATTTTACTCAATTTTCCCTCCTTAGGGACGTTCGAGGGACATGAGGGTAATACAATCTGGAACCCTGCTCTATTCTGAAGAGAATGGTATATTAATCGTGATCCTACGATAATTAGGGACGTGTCAAGAAATTTTTGAAATTTATATAGGGTATTCTGGGACATTCTGGGAATATTCGCAGAAGAGGAAAATATTTTTCCCGTCCTTAGTGTTGAAGATAGGAGATTGGTATTTGGCTTTTTTTTCAGCAAAAATCCCTATTTTCCTCAATGTTTCCCTCCTTAGGGACCTCCGAGGGACATTCGGGTGATACCATCTGAAAGGCTACTCCATTCTGAACAAAACGACGTATGAACCATAATTTTACGATCATTAGGGACGTGTCAGAATTTTTTTTAATTTGTAGGGTGCATTTTAGGGAATTTTGGGGCGTTTTTCTGATGCTCTCTGAACATGGGTTAACACTTTCCCGCCCTTACTATTCAAGACAGGAAATTTGAAATGAAATCTTTAAGTTTTACGTCCCACGGTTATGCCGGTTAGGCTAAAGGAGACGGTGATAATGAGAAATGAGTGAAATGGTGGAATGAAGAAAGTGGGAGGAAACGGGAGAACCCCGAGAAAACCCACGAGCACGATGTTTGTCCACCACAAATTTCACACGGCGTGAGCTGGGATCGAACCAGGGACCCCAAGCACTGGAGGTGAACGCTCTACCACTGAGCCACCGCGCCCCCCGACAGGAAATTTGAATTTGTCACAAGTAATTAGTACACTACGTAGTATTTTTCCAAATTTTGGGAGGTTTGTGCGCAGACCCGTTAGAGCCTCAGGGGGCCCCAAACTTTGAAGAATTTTTTTTTGGCAAAAAATTCCTATTTTCCCTCAAATAATTCCCTTCTGGTACATCATAGGGACATGTAAGTGGTAACGTTTGAAAGGCTGTTCCATTCTATAGCAAATGAGTAATTTATTCAGTTACTCTTTTTAAGCACCAAGACGTTGACTTATTGTTTAACGTAGACTCTAAATCAGGGGCGTGCAACTTGGAACAATGGGTGGGCCAATCACAGAGCAATAAATGGCGTCACATGCCTCACTGTAGGTATATCATTTTTATGACAATTGAATAGTATAGTATTAAATGATGGAACATGTTTCATCGTAATTTACATTACAATAACACAAAACAACTATTATACGGGTAACCAAAATATTTACTTACTAAAGAGGAGCAGAATAATATATTTAGAACTTTGTCCGTACATCTAGCAATTCTTATACCGAGGGAAATTTCCCCCAAGTACCAAGTGCTTACGAAGTGCTTGTCTTCAAGACGTTACTACGTTTCGCAGCGTGTGATCGATGGGAAATTTCCAGTTCACTTTTAACAGGTTTTGTAAGAAAGAAAAATTATAATAATTTTTGTTTTCAATAACTGTCCAGCGGGCCGGAAGACATGGGCTGCATATGGCCCGCGGGCCGGCTGTTGCACATGGCTGCCTAAATCATACATGGTTCTACCGGGAATCTAACCCTACTAACCCACGCTGACGGCTTCTTTGCTAATTTCGTTTGGTATACATAGAAGAAAGCCCCAAAATATGCATGAAATCTTGCAACTTTACCGGAGACCGAATTCACTGAACCCCTTCTTTAAGCTCACATATTAGTATGTTTTTCTCCAAGCTAAGAATTTTTTTTTTCAAGCTCACCTCCAAGACAAAAAGAAGAATCGGCATTAAAACTAAAAAGCTACAGCAAGCTTTTGGTTAATCTTTCTTGTGAGGAGATTTGTATTACTTGCAATACATGGTGGCGAATGAGCGGTATATCCTCGAAAAGTCAGGGGATTTGAAATTTGTAGAAAAGTTACGGAATTCTAAGAATTTCTGCTACTAGTGAGGGAAATTTCATGTCTTCGAAAGCGTAGGGCGGTTCTGTACCAGTGTGGACATTTTTTTTTTTTTTAATCATAATATTTCTTCATCGCTTCTCTGCAGTATCAAACATGCTATTTCAGAAACAGTTGTCTACTGCTTCTTTAACTTTCATTTATAACAGACAGTAGTTGACGGAAGAATGAAAACAAAGAAAGTTGTGTGGAAAGAAAGTTCTGTTAATACGATATTTAATTCAACAGAGAAAGGAACGCAGATATTGTAAAATATTTTACATTATTGAATATGTACTTTTTATAATAGTTGAGATTATAATGAAAGAAAAATTGTTATACGTATTTGAATGAATAAAGCAAGGAACGTCAATATAGTAAGATCTTTTTCAAAACCTTTTTTTAAACATTTTTACTCTAGATTTCTTGATAGTTTGTTATTTAAGTACTTACCAGGCCCGTATCCACGGGGGGTCTAGGGAGCCGGGCCTTCCCTAAATTTTTACTGCTTCCCCTAAAATTTTCACGCTAGGCTTGCAAAAGAACTATAATATGATAATAAATTATAATATGGTTGGATCGGACCCCCCTAACTTCTATCGGCCCCCATACCTTTTTGAGCTGGCTACAAACCTGGCTTTTTACTAACATATCCTCATTTCACTATCCTAACAAACCAATATATGTTGCCAGTAAAATAGTTTAGAATGATCGAGCCCCTGGTGCGATGACCACAGTATTTCATGTTATGGACCCCCCTCCTCCTTCCTTTACGAAATCCTGGATAAGTGCCTGGTCAGTCTTGTATACCGCACGAGGCATACAAAGCAGATTGTCAAACACTGACTTACGTAAATGCGCTGAACGCTTAAAATATCTGCGCAAAATTTATAGAGTCTCTTATACTCTTTCTGAGCAAGAGTGTACGGCTGACTGTTCATGTATATACAATTGTGTGTGCATTTACGCTGAAGGTGGACGCTTGAAAGAAAAGAAATGATTTTTTTCAGTTTTATGTCCCAAGCTTAAGCTGGCTAGGCTAAAGGAGATGGTGATGAGAAATTAATGAATTGGTTGAATGAATAAAGTGGAAGGAAATGGGAGAACCCCGAGAAATCCACAGACCAGTGGCGGCTCGTGCTTTGAGTTTTAGGTGGTGCACAATAGATGACCTCTCCTTTCTCATCATTATTATTATTATTATTATTATTATTATTATTATTATAAATAATAATAGTTTAATATAATAAATAATAATAATAATAATAGTATAAATAATAATAGCGATTTCTTTATGGCATGTTTCAAGCATGCAGTGGAGAAGCTCATTTTGTATGATTTTTGACGTACTCTTGAAAATTGTTGCGCTTTCTAAATGACTCTTCAGAGCGCTCTCAAGTTTTGCACTGAAATTAATTAATCTACAAATACGCCTCGATTTGAAGAAGAGTCTGTTTTTCATCATGTCCTCTTAAAGCCAATTCGAAGGTGCCACGAAACGAAATGCAATTAATGATTATATTGAGCACGTACCTATTTTGCGTCACTTTTTGATTGTGATTCTCAATGGACCGCCTATAACCAGCATCTAGTTGAACAGCAATAGGGATGCGCACGAGTCGAGACATGTCTCGAATCTCGACTCGACTCGACTCGAATTCGAGTCGAGACACACTTTGTAAAATTCGAGACGAGTCGAGACAAACGTGTTTCTCGACTCGAATTTTCGAGTCGAGTCGAGACAGCTCATAAAAATCTCGACTCGACTCGAAAGTCTCGAAAATTTTTCTAAAACTTTTAATATTATTATGAAGAAATTATTCACTCAGGAACAGCCTTGAAACCAATTCCAGCATTTATTACTTTAGAAAGGTACAGAACGTATAAATTTAATAGTTAATCTTCCGAGATCAAGATCTAATTTTCAGCTCAATTCAGTTAATTAAAACTAGTAATTAATGTCGTGATATTTGATTGTACTTCAAATATAATAATAATAATAATAATAATAATAATAATAATAATAATAATAATAATAATAATAATAATAATAATAATAATAATAATAATAATAATAATAATAATAATAATTGATTATCTAGTTTGTATAAAACTATTATCCGTAGCCTATATCTAGTCTGTATAAGAACAGTGCAATAAAGTGAACATCATAAATTGTCTGAATGAGGAATTGGCAGTCTATAGTAATTTAGCATAGTTATAACTATTGTGTTTTTATTTCCATGAACGATATAGGGCTACATAGCTTCTGGACAGAGCCAGATTTAAGGGGGTGCAAAGGTGCACGCTACCCCCTTTGTTGTAAATATGCCTGTCTAAAATGAGAAGCTAGCAGTGAAAATACCGCGACATTGGTGTGTCGTGAATGGGCCACTGATGTACCGCGAGGATATCAAAACAAAATTATTAACTCTATAGCAATCAAATTGCAAAACGTAGGGGAAAATGTATATTTGTATTGCACATTACTATGAACTTCTACTATGAATCTACAATTTTAAGTTTCATGACGTGTTACTTTTCTGTTCATTTCTAATGTTGAAAAAAGTATTTGTTATTGTTATGACCTATTGCTTCTTTATCGTTACAGACTAGTTCGTAACTTGAAAATTTAAAATATCATTCAATCCTTTCGATAAATTATTTACATTTGTGTTTTAAAAGTAAAATAGATTTATTTGTTCGTTCGTTATTTAATGATCTTCATTCTTAGTAAAAGGTTGGATACAGTTTTCGAAAGAGTAAGCGTATTTTTAATAACCTGAGTCCAACATTTCATTGCAGTTGTTTTCTCCTTTTAAATTAGAATGAAAAATAAGCATAGTGATTTACCACGAGGAAAACCCAGTGATCGAGCTTTCTTCTCTGTGCGAAGGAGATCAGTAATCAAAGAAAAAAAAATATCAGTGTGTTTTATATTTACAAATAATAATATCTATAAGTGTGCCGCGAGAATCCATGTTACACCCATAGTGTGCTGCAAGTTGAAAAAGGTTGGGAAACGCTGGTTTAGAGGAAAGAATAATTGGTACACTCCCTCCTCCCTGCTCTCTCTCTGCCTAATATATTTTCTTTATTTTATTGTCTCCGAAACACCATTCCAGACAAATGCTTTTCGGTAGAAAAGTTAGAAACAAACCATCCCGCTCTTGGACAAAGTGGGCAACATGCGGTAGTCAGGTCAATGAACCTGCTTTGGAAATTTTCGTACAATTTAGGTTACTGAGAGGGTGTAGTTTTTTCAACTAAGCCGCCTTCTACTATGGCTCGTGCCATAAATAAGTCATCGTCTGATCATATGGGAAACACCGCTAGTTGTCCTTGCCTGACATCTGTTTCATATTCATATAGCAATTTTTTTTTTTATAGACGGTGTTGTATCTATCCAGAGAAATATCATCCGCCCCTATTCCCATTTGAAATGTTGCGGTTGACCCCCTTGAGCCTTATGATGGGAGCCCTGGGGGACTTGCTTCTTACAAAGTTCTCTTGGCCCTCGACATGAGTACATTCCTGTGCAATTGGATTTGCAACATCTCTTTTTTTCGCTTCGCAGCAATTTGAGATCACATTGTTCGATGTCATGTTAAGACAGCACATATTTGTGGCGTCCATTTTGAAAAACATGCTTCATATAGCAAATGTTTCCTATATATGTTGTTGCACATTCCATGATCAATCGAGAGAGGTAACACTCGGTTCCTGTTTCCTTTTGAAAATTTGAAGTTGGCTCCTGGGGCCCTATGTTGGGGATCCTGGGGACACTTGCTTCTCACAGACTTTTATCACCCCCTGACATTGGTACATTCCTGGGCAACTGGATCCGTCACATTTTTGTTCGTTTCGCAAATCTTTCAGGTCACAAAGTTTGATGGGACACCCTGCATATTCCCACATACGACCCAACCATGACATAATGTTCACTACTTCTATTATCGGTTGTTGGCTCAACCCAACCATTTCATGTTCCCCAACTTGACATTGCCTCAATCACTCTAACATTGATACATTCCGAGTGATGCCTGTTGCCGGAATTTTCTTTTTCTGAAGCGAGTGGCCTAACTATATTAGACTTATCTGGATGTCCATGGCCAGTCTTGCCAACTTTCGAACTCGTTTTTCTTTTCGACTCTAGGTACGTCGGTTTCCTGCATATTCGGTGCTTCTTGTTTTGTTCATTCTAATATGTACAGCCCCTGATCAAATGTGGCGCATTATGGCCAACTCCGTTTTTTCCGTATTTTTCGTACTTCTGTTTTTTCTATTTTCTTTTGTTAGATTGTACCACTGATTAGACATGCCATATCTTATGTTCTACATGACAGGTTGACATTGAATATTGCACACACTTCATATAGTGCTCTTTGCAAAACATGTACTTTTCATTGCAGTTGGCAACACTGTTAACCCTACTGGTGGCCTCCATTTGTTCCCTATTGTGGCAAGTCTCTTTCTATACATCAGTTGCCAGCATTGTATTTTGCCGTGCCCCCCTTTTTTGCGGAATTTGCATTTTTCCCCCTTGTCCAACCTTGCTGTTTCCCGAACTTCCACCCCTTATATTTCTTGGATCTATTGCTATGGGCAGCTAATTTTTTGGGAATGCTCATCTCTGTTACAGCTCTTTCAATTGGCATAGGCCACACCTTTCACTGCAGCTATCATTTTCGGAAGGTTCCCTTGTGAGATCCGAACGAGACAATTGTGTTCGCATTGGATATGTTATAACTAGACGAATCCCGAAGTTATACGTGTCACCTGCGGGATATCGTGAGTTACAACATATTCAACGAACTTAAAAAGTTCATTACTGAATTCTCTATGTCTGTGTGTCTATCTGTCCGTCTGTCTGTTATTTGCAATTTTTTCAATTTTGTACACTGCATTAGATAGAGCATCAAAAACTATTAGACAAAATGATTAAATTTTTCGCGTCAATCTAACCGTTCGCAAGATAGTGGCCAAAAAATGACCGATTTACAGAAAATTAAGCAGCCATATCTCGGGAACCGTAAGTCATAGAGAGATCATATTGGTGTTGATCAATATCTAAAAGGATGGTAAACATTTTGGTACCAAATAGTAACCGGTAGTCACTGTCCAACTGGCCAGTGGTTTGGCCAATGGCCAGTTGGCCAGTGGCCACCAATTAATATCAGGACAAAAATGTTCAGCATTCTATTAGGGATTGATTACCACCAATATCATATCTCTATGTCTTACCGTTCCCGTGATATTGGCCAAAAACATGGCCAATTTCTAGATATTTAAAAAGCCATAGCTAGGAAATTACCTGCTAGAATAGTTTGAACCGAGTCATTTGTTCGGAAACGATTGGGTAAATGGAAAACTCGGTGAACATGTATCCCATCATTTTCAAGGCCACACTTTTTGGGGGTAAAAAGTTTGCCTCAGGGTTCCCCGCAGGGCCCCAGACGGGATCCAACTAAAAAGTTTCAAATGGCAAGGGGGGTTAAGTAGCACATCGTTTGAAATCTGTTGTAAAATGAAGGAAAATGGAGCAAGTCTCGACTCTCTACGACAACCCTGTGCAAAATGGCGGCGGGTCAAAATGAAAACTAAAACTTAATTGAAAAGTTCACGGCCACCCGTATAAATCGAAAATGGTGAGACAAATGTAAAAACAAGAAAGGACGTGTGTCATTACGAGATCGAGCTGAAGAGAATTTTACAGTAAATATCAAGCTCAAGCTCGAATTAGTGAGAAACTTGACTAGTGTGATCCTCATTGAGATTAGCGAACGCAAGCTCCATTGAGGATAGAGAGCATGAGCCCGAGTGAGTCACGGTTGCAAAATTACCAATTTTACTTCTTTCTTTCTTTCTTTCTTTTCTTTTTTTTTCCTACTCCAATGCGTAAGGTTTATGAACAGCAGAAGTGCTTGCTAGAAAGACCTTAATTAGCATTGCTTGAATTATCCATAGACAAGGAACTGCTTAGATATCTAATGCAACTTACGTTCGCATTTTAACAATTCAGGTTGTAATTAAAACCTTGAATACTGGGCAGATGAGCACGCAGAATGTTTTGTTGGGGTGTATTTCTAATACGCAATTAATTCTTCGTAAACAAATACAACTCTATAGTATCTGAAGCGGCTTGAGTTGGATTGAATGAAAACGTGAACATGTATTCGAACTGCGCAATGTATTGTTAATTATCATGAACTGGAACAATTAGAAAAAAATGGAAGCGCGACTGATGAGCACCAAACATCAAAATTTCACAAGGCATGGTCAAAGCTCACACCTCAAAAACCAGAAAAAAAGATTGCCCCATCAACTAACCGTTGTCTTGTCCAAGTCAGTTGCTTCTTTTCATTGTGAAATTTCCTGCAAGTTAATCAGAATGTTGAAAATTTCCTACATTTTAAATTTATTTAGTATGTACTGATCAGTCAGAACATTATGACTACCAACCTACTATCGATATAATTTCCGTCCAGGCGATATCTGTGTCACCTGCCGACGAATGCCTGCTAGTCAGTCACGCGTACGGTGCATGTAGTATCAGTGAGAGTGCTGGCCGTGTGTAGAATGGGGAAGGCGCGCGATCTGAGTTTGACCGAGGGCAGGTTGTAATGACCCGCATACTCGGCAGAAGAATTTCGGAAACTGCAGGACTTGTCGGATGTTCGAGGAGTGCTGTGGTGAGTGTCTTCAACAAGTCGCGAAACCAAGGGAAAACGACGTCCAAACGTCGAGGGGTTGGGCGCCCCCACCTCATTACAGATGTCGGACGTCATAGGCTGGGCAGACTGGTAAAACAAGACAGGCAGCGAACTGTGGCAGAACTAACATCATACTTTATTACTGGGCAAAGTACAAGTGCGTTTGAACACACAGTGCACCGAACACCCCTAACGATGGTCCTCCGAAGCCCATGTCCCATCTATGTGCGAATGTTAACACCACGACATCGGCAATTGCGACTGAAATGAACACATGACCATCGTCATTAAACCTTGGCACAGTGGCAGAGCGTTGCATTGTCTGATGAATCCCGATACCTTCTTCATCATGACGATGGGAGGGTGCGAATTCGTCGTGTTTCAAGAGAACAGTTCTTTGACACCTGTACTGCGGAATGGAGACAAGCTGGCGGTGGCTTAATTATGCTCCGGAAAACATTCACGTGAGCATCTATGTGTCTAGTGAAGCTCGAGCAAGGCACCATGACGGCCAAGGCGTATCACACACTGCTTGCAGACGACGACCATGTTTCCCAACGGTAGTGGCATTGTGGCATTTTCGAAAAGATAATGCACCATATCACAAGGCCAGGATTGTGATGGAGTGGTTCGAGGAACACAGGGACAAGTTCCAAGTGATGTGCTGGCCGCCCAACTCGCCTGATCTGAACCTAATCGAACTCAAATGGGATGTGATTGAACATGACTTCAGAGCGCATCGCCCCTCTTCCCGGAATTTACGGGAATTAGATGACCTGTGTGCAAGGGCGCCGATCCTGGGGGGTCGAGGGGGCCCGGGCACCCCTAAAGCTCATGTGAGCCCCCGCATTGTATTTATGAATATACAATATTTGGCATAATTTGAATACAATTCGTCTTAAAATCCTCATATATATGCCTTCTGCATCTGAATGCCCCCCACATTTACAGAAAAATCGGCGCCCTTGCCTAGGTGTACCAATCAACTTTCTCCAGTGACCTTTCAAGGATCATTGCGTCCATGCCAAGACGCGTCGCCATTGTTATCCGTGCCAAAGTTGGACACACTGACAATAAGGTAGGTAGTCATAATATTCTGGCTGATGTGTGCGTATATTTTAACTCGTATATTTTGTCTCGACTCGAATTTCGAGACGTCTCGACTCGAATTCGAGTCGAGTCGAGACAGAGACTGTCGAGTCGAGACACGAGTCGAGACAACATTTTCTCGAGACGAATCGAGACAGGCTTAAATCTCGACTCGACTCGACTCGAATGCATCCCTAAACAGCAATATTCACATTTCCCAACACAGTGAGATTTGAACGTGTCTTATATGAGCTGACGAATTTTCATGTTTTTTTTAATTTATTTTGTCGTGCAGATGCTGGATATCCGCACCTTTTTTTACTCCATGCATCTTCCCCCACCCCGAACAACAAACAGGGAAAACAAAATAAAGCACTTTTTATTTCACATTAACATAACCACTTATACTGTTCGTACAAGTTGAGATTAAACTTTCTTGTAAATATTCGTTTCTGACTTCTAATTACCTGCGTTATATTGAGAGTCGGAATCGGTCTTCCGATGTCTATCACAAAGAAGTTTGCTTCTGAACTTCTTTTCAAAAACGGCTAATTCAATAGAGACGATAAAGAATTTATTGCTACTGCATTGCTAGTTCACGTATATCAGGGAGTATCTATGCTGCCAAATTTCTACACATTCAGATACGAGTGTATTAAATATCGACACCCTCAATTTGTCTTCATTGTTCACGGGGTCGCCTTTACTGTCTCCATAGCTGACTTGACCTTACTTGGCTGACAGAACCAATAGTTACGACCACTTAGCAATCTCGCATTTAGGCAAGGCGCAAGTTTTTTTTTTCCTCTGTAGTGACTTGGTTACGATACGCAACATTGTCACAAAGGAACAGACTATTCCCCTTCAGGCGAGAACCGTGTCAACCAATAATGCAGGGGGAGGGGCGGTGGAGAAGTTCCAGTTCCAAAGCGTTATGTTTGGAAAAGCTGTTTTTGTTTGGTAGGCTTGTTTGCAAAGGATCTACAAGCATATGGATTCTTGTGAGGCAGTGCACGGCGTGATAACCCCCTTACTGCGCAACCCCCCGCAGTGGCCCAGAAGCTGTTAAGCTGAGGAGTTTGGCAAACTCTCAAGCAGAAAGCAACTAGCCAGCCCGTTTCAAAAGCACTTGTTTAAGAAAAGATGATGTTGACAATAAAACGGAAAATGATTTAGCAAAAATAAAAATTGAAAATAGTGGAAGGAGGTTTGTACAAACATGCAAACATTAAGAGAAAACGCCACTGCCACAGACGCGATGTTTGTCCACCACAAAGTTTCCTTTATGGGAGCTGAGATCGAACCAGGGACCTCACACACTGGAGGTGAGCGCTCTATGACCTAGCCACCACCGCTCCAAGTTTGAAAGTGAAAAGCGGAAACACGTGATCAGAAAGTGAACTCAAACATTGTGACCTCAAACTATTGCCAAATGTTTCATGGACAGCAATCAAAATTACAGAGTCAATATAAAAACATTACCTTTAAAAGTTTTCAACGGTTAATTTTGTACTTCTAAGTTTTATTTAATATCCTGCAAGTGATTCTTTACTTCCATTTTTCTTAACTTGAAAACACCACACGATTTCAGTATGTGAAGGTATGTGTCTTTTATTTTACAAAAAATATTTCACAGGACTTTTATTTATTTATTTTTCAAGACAATATGTATGCATATGCGATAGAAAGTTCGTAAAATAAGTTCCGTTTTGATTTTTCTCCGCTACAGCGCTCCGATTGCAGTTCCGTTCATGCGCACTAGTTACTCTGATCCGAGCAGAACGAAATAACGCCATTTTAAAATCGCTCTGTGTTGTGTGTCATTCATAATGATTGTTTATAATGGCAGCATTGATCAAAAATTCCGCCTTTTGTAAAATTAGATCTGTGATTCGTTTCCTGAATGCGAAGAACGTAAAACCAAGTGGCATTCATGGGCAAATCTGAATGGTTTACGGAGAAAATGCAATGAGTGATTCAATGGTGAGAAGATGGGTCCGAGCATTTAAGGAAGGGCGTGATGAAGTGCATGACGAAGAACGATGTGGGCGTCCATCTGTGGTTTCTGTTGAACTGGTGAGTGCAGTCGCAGAAAGAATTAAAAACAACCGTAGGTTTACGATTAATGCTCTTAGTCTTAAATTTCCACAAATTTCACAAACAGTACTTTACGAGATCGTTACTGATAAACTGGGTTTTCGTAAACTGCGCACGTTGGGTGCCTAAACTTCTTACTGAAAAACACGCACACGCACACGCATACGCACACACACACAAACAAACAAACAAACAACGGATGTACAGTGCACTTGATTTTCTGACATGTTATCATGATAATGGCGAGAACTTTTTATCACAGATTGTCACGATCGATGAAACCTAATTTGCTTACGATACTCCTGAAACGATACGGCAATCCATGGTATGGAGGCACACTTCGTCTCCAACAAAGGTTAAACCAAAGCAATTCTTGACAACACACCGAAAAGTCATATGCTTCGTGTTTTGGGACAGACAAGGCATTTTACTGACTGAATTTTTACCAAGAGGTGCAACAATCAATAAAGATGTTTATTAGAGACACTTAAGAAACTGCGTCCGCCGTAATTGCAATACAGAACAAGAAACTGCAATACAGCACAAGTGCAGAAGAATGCTCTCAAAAGGCGTGGTTTTCATTCACGATAATGCCCGACCACACACTGCGAATGTGACCAAACAACTAATTGAAAGCTTTGGCTGGGACATTTCTGACCATTTTCCGTTCAGTCCCGACCTCGCTCTTAGCAACTTCCATTTCTTTCTGCACATGAAGTTTTTCCTTGGTGGTAAGCCCTTTAACAATGATAAAAAGTTAAAAGATCATGTTATCATATGGTTGACAACACAGGTGGCAACATTCTATGACGCAGGAATACATAAACTTATACCACGCTATGAAAAATGCCTGAAAAATTACGGGAGCTGTGTGGAAAAGTAGTGTAAGTGTTATTGATATTTGTGCAATACATTATTTTCTTTATCTGTACTCGATTTCTTTTTTATTACCAAACGGAACTTACTTTCCGAACGAACTTCGTTTTTACCTACCTCATATTATCCTGTCGTAGTGCATACTAATATTGGGTTTCAATGGTAAAGAACACTTGTGGAATGCAATAGTTCCAAAACTTTTCTGTTAAAGGTGCCACATAAAGGTCTACAGCCAAAACTCAACCACTTTGCCATCTATTGAAGTAATCCTTAATCTAATGACGTTTCCTACTATGTAGTCAATCTTAAGTATGTTTAACTAACTTAATTTTATAGCAAAACGATAAACTAATCGGAAATTATATGAAAATATCGTATAACCTCTGAGTTTATGCATCTGTACAAAATTTTAGGGCTCTAGTTAGTGCCGGAAATTTACGTTCCAACATTTACCATTAACAAACAAACAGAAAAGTTACATAGTAAACCCATTCTAAAAGAAATGTTATATATTATTTGTTTTCCCTTGTTGTTTAGCGTTGCTTTTCGGGGCTACGTGATACGTTAATCCAGCGTTTCCCAACCTTTTTCAAGTTGCGGCACACTACGGGTGTTACTTGCATTCTCGCGGCACACTTATAGATATTATTTGTAAATATAAAACACAGAGGCATTCTTTCTGTGATTACTGATATTCTCACAGAGAAGAAAACTCGATCACTGGTTTCTCCCCGTGGTAAATCATTATGCTTATTTTTCATTCTAATTTAAAAATAAAAAAAAACAATTGTAATGGAATATTGGACTCAGGTTTTTTAAAGTACACTTTCTTTTTAAAAAACTGTATCCAATCTTAGATCACTAAATAACGAACGAACAAACAAATCTCTTTTACTTTTAAAACACAAATGTAGGTAATTTGTCGAAAGAATTGAATGATATTTTAAATTTTCAAGTTACGGAGTAGTTTGCAACAATATAGAAGCAATAATGGTCATTTGAAATGTACAGAACAGTAACCCGGTATGACACTTAAAATTGTATATTCATAGTAGAGGTTCATAGTAATGTGAAATACAAATATACATTTTTCCCTACGTTTTACAATTTGATTCCTCTAAAATTAATATTTTTTTCGATTCCTCGCGGCACACCAGCGGCCCACTCACGGCACACCAGTGTGCCGCGGCACACAGGTTGGCAAACGCTGCGTTAATCTATAGTTTAAAGTGCAATTCAAACCACCGTAATCCTTTGAATCCTGTGCTACGGGGTTCTAACCCGGTACCACGTTCACCAAAGGCGAACGCGCCAGTAGGCGTCTCGTACATATATGTCATTCTAGTTACACTCTTTATAATCTTACATTCCTGCTTTTTGATAGTAATTACCATATCTTCACGTGTAGGAAACAAATGAAAAATAAGGACTCAGGTTTTACTATCAATATTTTATTATTAAGACTGCTATGTTCTATTGAAATATGTATTGTAAAAATTTAAACTTTCATCTGTATATTATGTCAAATAAATTATGAAGTATATTGATTAACAAATTGTATCTGGATCCATCTATCTTTTTGTTGCAAAATAAATCAAATAACAAGATAGTTCTTTACAAACAAAAACACGTATCACCATCTAAAATTATTATCAAGCTTATTACTCAATCTTATATCACGATAAGAAAATATGATGAAATCGCGTAACATCTTCTCAGCTACTTATGGTAACTTGGTGCTTGACCTGAAAAGGAACGATACAAATGTCAACTAAAAAATTATATTCTTCAATTTAGAGAAATATAAACTGTAGTTCAAGTAGAGACCTGCACGGGCCGGGCTTGGGCGGACCGACACTGATTTCTCTTCAGATCGGGCCGGGTTGGGGCCGATTAATTGCAATTCTTTAATATTTATTGACTTTCGTTAAACGATAATTGTAATAAAACCAAACGTTGAAGAAGTGTGCCCGTGCAAAATGTTACAAAGAATGCAATAGCTATTTACAGTTTGTGTTGTTTAGCGGTTCCACTTTCACTATAGAGGATTCCAGGCATTGCACAGTAAATTGAGCTCTGACCTTGCCCTTCACTGAACACAAAATATGACAAGAAGGAGTGGGAAAGTTTTGCTTGTCGCTAAACAATATTGCCATTTTCACTTTATGCTAAAAATCAATTAAGTTAAATTTTTGTTACAGGAATTGGAGATTTTGTTCTCTCGATGACAGGCAAAGTTCTAGGAGACAATGGTATCATTCGGGAGGCAAGCGTCAGGTTGTGAACCACAGTTTAGAAAATGTTTCTGAGGGTTATGTCAAGTTTAATACTAAATTTGGAGAAAGATTGGGGCTCGAGCTAAATTTAAAAAAAAATATATATATAGGGCCAGGGTCGGGTCAAAAACTTTTAAAATTTATCGGACCCGGGCCGGGCTTGAGCCAAGGATTTTAGAAAACTTATCGGGCCGGGCCGGTCTCGGGCCGAAAGTCTCCAAAGCTTTTCGGGCCCGGTCTGGGCCGGGCCTAGGTACATTTGGGCTCGGGCCGAAAAATTCGGCCCGTGCAGGTCTCTAAGTTCAAGAGAAACGGATCAGTTTTAAAGGGTAATCTTAATGCTGTAACAATTGTGTAAAAATTATACTCTGTACGTTCAGAATATTGTTAGATGAAAGCGTTGCACAAGATAATGAAGACATTTTTAAATAGGTACCTGAAATTACTTTGTATGAGATACATTTTTAGTTCCACATATTTCGTTTAACTTGACTTACACAAAAATCACAATAAGAGTATATCAGTTCGAATTTTAAATTCATTGTCTGTTAATGTGTCAATAAATATCACTTATCCCAACAAAAGTGCTACATATACCATATTCCTGATTACCTCTTCCCGAGTCGAGGGCGTAACCCTTGGGTGGGGGCTAGCAAAAAAAAAGTGTGTCAATATACTTGAATAGCCGATTTGCCTTTTTAGTAACAAAATTGAAAAATTATTTCTGAAATTTATAGAAAAAAGTATTCGTCACTTTTTCTACAGAATAATGGGGTCAAATTTCGATAAGTTAAGCCGAAGGAATAATGGTACCATTCTTTCCAAACTTTGCACGTTTTATTTAAAATTAGGCTGGGAAAATATTCTTATATATAAAAATGAATATTCGTGAAATCATTCCTAAATATAAAAAATGAATGACTTCTATGAATCCGGTATAAAAATCCACACCATAACTTGGCATACTTCATAGTAATTTTATCGCAGAAATAGATTAAAAGAGACCGTAGACTATGTACAATGTTTTGGTTTGTATCCTAAGTGGAAAGGGGGGCTTCAAATGGAAAGAAGGTTTAAAATTTATGAGAAACATAGAATGACTTACGAATTTCTCGCGTTAAGAACATGAAGCTCACGTTGAACATGATGAGGAAGTTCATGTTCAACCCACATCGGCATGAAGAGAGGTGGGAAGAAGTGAAAAATAGAGTGTACTGTCGAATCCAGTGTTTTCGGGGTCGCTAAGCTGATTGGTGAAGTCCCCGATGATATTTAAGCCCAAGCCTAATCACTGCGAAATTAAAATACCGCTAATTTTACAGTAATTATGTGATATCTTCAAATAGATAAAAAAAAAAAAAAAAAGTAATCGAACAAGAGAGCCCTAGACAATATTATTTTGCATGCGGTACCGTTATCACAAGTCACCTAGTAGGTTTCTGTTTGCAGCCATTTAAAAACACAAAAATAAATACTGATTTTCTAAATGGCTGGAAATCGAAACCAGATGAGTGAGTCGTGATAACGGTATCACATGTAAAAACAATACTGTCTGGTAGGCTCTTGTTCCACTTTTCGATTATTTTTTATCTATTTGAAGATATCACATAATTACCATTAAATTAGCGGTATTTTAATTTCGCCGTGATGAGACCTCTTAAATTATTTTATCAGGATTCCACTAAAGAAAATAAGTATTGCCACACTGCCGTGTCGTGACAAAACGCTGTAACTTTGGCGGAGAAGTTTTGCGAAAGTGAGCCGTAAAGTTTTCATCCGAAAATGTGATCTGTATCGTGTAGAACCAGTGTAACTAGGCAATAATGGTCAACCAATCAATTTTCACCAAATTTAATCACACAACATGCATTTACGTAACATTACATGTAACCACGTGTTTCCAAAGTCAAGATAAACTGGTTCTACACGATACAGATCACATTTTCTGATGAAAACTTTACGGCTCTTTTTCGCAAAACTGCTCCGCCAAAGTTACAGCGTTTTGTCACGACACGGCAGCACAGTACTAGATAATATTCAATTCTGAACATTAATGCTCAGTTGCACCAACTGAGGATTAGTCTGTGCAATATTACTAAATGGGGATAATACTAAAGTTAATAATAGAGGTGAGGATAATGTGTTGTGCCAACACTGACCTGAAGATTATTTCGACAAATTATTGAGTTATGATAAATAGTCGAAAACGGGAGATTAATTCGTAATCTGCGTTGTTGTGCTTGAATGACCTATCCTTTAAGTTAGTCCCTTCTAATTTTCTACCCTTTTCCGTTCCTTAACCAGCATATCTGTTCTTAATTTTTTAAGAAATGTTTTGGTTTCATTTATGCAACCTAGGTATAAGGTCCCAGTAATTTTTCAAAATGCTAAGAGGGGAATATTAATCACCATTCCTTATGCTGAATAATCAGAGCCATTTGATTAACCCTCCTATAGCTCCATATGATGTAGATGGTGTTTATTACCTCGTTCGTCTTTCTGACTTTTCTTTCTCTTTTGCAGTACATGCATTAGGATTTTGTACAATACTCTCGTGACTGCATAACATAGAACGTATTAGTCATCTAAATAATTAATTTAGTATAATACTTCGATATATTTTATATATATTCTGTTCACGTGGATTTATATTCGCGATAATAAATATCTTCATATATGCCAAAGAAAAGAAAAAGGCTTTAAATATCTTAGAGAATATTAAAAATAGTGGTTACTTTATGGGCTACCGGCCTACTGGCGGTAGCCCTAGAATATTAAAAATAAAGTTATTTTAATATAAACTAAATTATGTTGACAATTTTATATTGTAGTATCTTCTTTCAATGATTCAAGTTTCTGAGAATGTATGTATTTAGAAATATCCACTAAAATCTTTGCACGCAGTCTGTCTCGCTAATTTAAGAGGTCTTCGATGTGACAACCCAGCAGGAACCACTCTCTAGCTACTACAGCAAAAATTCTATCATCGCATTTACTTTAGTTCCACCTCTGCCCACAGCATACGAACGGGCTGCCAGGTAACAGCAGTTACCTCTAGAGAAATCGGTTTCTTGGGCGTGAGGGAAGAGTCAAGGGAAACTATACGAGTAATGACAAGGTATTTTGGGGGTCTCTGGGAATTGTTTCGGACACCTAGAGCCTCGTTCCGTAGCGGTTTGCGTGAACGCAACGAAAATTCTGTGTTTTATAGTATTTTGCGATAGTTTGCATAGCTGTTATAAATACTTGTTTCATTACTTGCGTTTCGTTACTAAGGCTCTCATAGTTTGAGGCTCCTTCGTTGGTTAATCGCCTATTTCAACGTTCTTTATTATTCAAACAGCTTCGATTCGCTCTGGTGAGTAGGTTACCACATATCCAAAGCAAAATGTAGGGATACATTATGGAACAAATTAAGGTAGAAATGTATGATCGTTTTTCCACAATACTAATAAGATAATATGTCATGCTAGTAGAAAGAAAATAATATTTATCTATTTGATAAAATGAAATTGTGTTGTAAGTTTTTCTCTTGTTTTGAAGACTGTATAATAGCACGGAAACTAATCTCCAATAATAATAATAATAATAATAATAATAATAATAATAATAATAATAATAATAATAATAATAATAATAATAATAATAATAATAATAATAATAATAATGTACGGGTGATATAAAGGTTAGTGGTAGGCCAAGCCATCAAACCAGTATACATCACTGATTAAAGGGATATACGTAGATATCCAATCGTTTCTCAAATCTTATGTAGTTCTATGTAGCATAAGTGAGAATTCTTTTATAGCAGAGAGGCATAGAAGATAGTGTTGCAAAAGAATTCCTATCATAAAGAAATACATTATTCTAATTAATTAAATCATTACTTTTTCGATCCTTATTGCTGTTTAATATATACCTAGGCTAGTTGATGGAATGCGCTGGAACTCCTTTATGTACTTGGCCGTTACGTTCATTAGTACCATGTGTGATTTCCTTCCGTTGAAATATGTCGGCCTCCTTTGATTGATAATCTCTCTTAAATTTAGCTTCATTAACTTCACTGCGCCGGGATACAAGAGATTCATTACTCACGTTATTCTATATAATAAAATAAAACAAATAATCAGCTTGAAGTTAACATTATTATCATATATCAAATTAAAATTCATTGCTGCAACTTCTATTGTCTAACAATATGTATACTATGTTTATTTTGAATTACGAAGATGTTTGAATTCCAAGAATTTCCCACCAAGATCACCAGAGCTTAAAACTGAAACAAATTCAAGCTACAACTGATAATATATATTGTGAAAAGTAATAAATGATATTGTGTTTTGTGCAGGGCCGCGGTGGCTCAGTGGTAGAGTGTTCACGTCTGGTGCTAGGGGTCCCGGGTTCTATCCCAGCCCCCACCAAGTGAACTTTGTGGTGGACAAACACCGTGTGCGTGGGTTTTCTCGGGGTTCTCCCGTTTCCTCCCACTTTTTTCATTTCATTCATTACTCATTATCACCGTCTCCTTCAGCCTAACTGGCATAACCGTGGGACGTAAAACTCAAAGATTTCATTTCATTTTTTTTTCATGATATTGTGTTTTGATGATAATATCGTTTAAGGATCGTCCTTTGCTTCGATGACACGGATTACTCTCCCGACCGCGTTTTGTCGAGAAATGGTGATGTAACGTAATCACAAGAAGATGTGATTTCTGCCCTCTGAATTAATTTCTTTGAAGTTATGTCCAGCTCGGTCTATGAAAATAAGCTGAAACTACGAACACAGGCCCGTACTGGAACCCAGTGGCCCACCAGGAAGGTACTTTCTAGGGGCCTACTCACATGTACGCACTACCCTCTTCTTTGACAATGAAAGGGAGTCCGGGAGTGTCACTCGGATCAAGTATACTGATAAGTCTTAAAATGCAGATTTAAAACTTTATAGGCAGTAATTTCTTCCATCACACTGACTGATCTGATGTAATGCCCAATTCTCATTCTTCTTTTGCAACTCACAATCATTTGCACAAACTCCATTACTTCAGATCTCTTTCTAAAATAAAAATGGCGCACCTGTTCCGTGAACGCCTCATAGCTGCCGCTGGTGTATACACAAACACATATATGTAGCATCAGAAGTAATTTATATTTTATACAAATGCAACACTTCTCTATTCTCCTTTAGTGACAGCAGATTCCTGACTTTGTAAAAATGATAGAACGAATGATAATCTTATGTTCTTCTATCATCCCCAGAAGCAACACTACCTGAAAGATGATCCTTGAAGAGTACATGCAGTATGAATCCTTGCAGAGGATATGTTTCTCCCCCTATTTTCACACAACTTTTACATATGTAAACACAAATCTTGCAAAAGATATCTCCATTAAACTGCTGTCTACGGAGTATCAAAATATTAAATTAACTCCTTACTCAAAAAAAAAAAAAAAAAAAAAAAATACTATATCATTAGTGACATCAAAATATACCTTATAGTTTTCAGTTTTTTTAAAAAATATGTTTATTTCTGTTTAATTTACTGTACAGTAGCTGTTTGTACACATCTATGATCTAACTCACTTGTTTCAATGCACTATACTAATATTTGACTTACATTATATCTATCTATATATATAAAAGAGAACGCACAAATCCTTTGTTACCTCATCACGCTAATACGGCTGAACCAATTTCTTTTATTTTTGGGGGGTTATTAGGATTTGGACCCTAGATGGTTTTTATCATATCACTTTAATTTTTAATTACCAGTGTCTTGAGATAATTGACCATTCAAGTGTCCATAACGTACAAATCCTTTGTTAGTTCATCATAGGTAAAAATAAACGTATTTATATGCAACCCGCATGACCGTGTCACTCGGCGGGTTAACATAAATGACAGGCGATATAATGTTAACATTTACTGCAATCTACTATGGTTTTTATCATATCACTTGAAAGCGAAAACTTCCGGGGTGACCGCAGCGAAGCGGGGCGGGTTAACATAAATGACAGGCGATATAATGTTAACATTTAATGCAATCTTCTATGGTTTTTATCATATCACTTGAAAGCGAAAAAGTAAAAATTATCTAAGTAACAAAGTTTATTGCGTTCCGGGGTGACCGCAGCGAAGCGGGGTGAACGCTGCTAGTAGTCATATAATAACGTTAGTGAAATACATTGAACATTTCTTTTTAATCATTTTTATCACTGTCAAAAGTTTTAATGTTACCATAGTAAGGCATGACAAAATTGTGCAAATCTCTGTGCAATATACGTCATCGAATACATATATTGCACAGGTCTTATTAATAATGTATTTGTATATAGTTCTCTTGTGTTTTGCTGATGACACTATTTGATCCGTGTGAGTATAAATCAAAAAAAACTTTTGTCTGGGGATAGAATCACATGTGAGGGACAAATAGTAGTCTATAAAATTCACTAATGGATATGGGGTTTTGTATAATTCTGTCTATGATTGTTTTACACTCTGCTCATATAATATCATGGTAATCATGTACAAAAACCTGATATAATATTCGCCGGAGTGCTACAATGTTCGCAGATCATCGTTATCAGGAACAAAACAGTCTCTTGTATACACTATTCCCATTAGTTGCGTGATAAGAAATTACATAATCGGGGTTCACACGATCAAGGAGGTGAGTTTCAATAGACCTAAACCCCGTTCGGCGTAAGCTCTAAACTGCGATAAACAAAACCACGTGAAACTAAATCTCGCTGATTTGCTGTTGGTCTACCGACGCTTCTACTCCTCCGCAAAATAGTTCATATATTTTGATATTATTTTTGCTATGAAGCTCCATATAAAACTGCTACATTATTATAAATGACAGAAATATAATATGGATTATCTAATAAAACTGCAATGGAATGTGGTTAGTAAAACAATATAAATAAACACTAAGCATGCGCAGTAATTATGGCGCCGATTCAACTGTGAAGGCGTGTTCTGCTTTTAAGTCTGAAAGATGTAGTTAGTAAAACATCAACAAGGTAAACCTTTACTCACTAAGCAACAATTGTTTACCAGCGAAATTAAAAATATATTTTTTTAATCTTTCGAGTTTTTTTCTTTCTTTTCTGCTGCTGCTGTAAGTATCTGGACAACACGAGACAGTATTGCCAAAATGCACGTATATAATTTGCTTCTCCCCGTGGGGAGTGGGAGTGATACATCACTAGCCAATCGTATTTGTGACAAGCGGAAGGATACAAATACTTTGTTTATCGGAGCTTAGAGCTTACGCTGAACAGGGAATAAGTACCATGGTCTCTAGCTGCTCTTGTTTTAATGAACTTAAGCCTACTGAAAGAGCGTTTGCAACAATTTGCAAGATGCTTGGGTGAATGACAATGTTAACAGGTATTCATAAAAAATAAATAAATTTGTGTAAGCAGAGCAGTGAAGATTAAAATTAAACAAGCAAACAGTTTTTGCATCGATTACTTATGGAATACTTCTGAAATGGAAAATCACTGAAATCATTCATAGTACTGAGCTCAGAGGAATTGGCATAACTTTTCGAGCTGCTGATTTCTTTATCTTCACTTGATTCCATGTCTTCTGAGATACACATCTGATGGACTATATAATAAGCAGGGCACCTAATCAATTCATTTGCAAATTCTTCGCTGAGACCTTTTTTATAAGTCACTGATAAGACTGAAAATCGTTCCTTACCCCGTTGCAATGTTTTAACTCGCTTAGAATCTTCCTGTTACATGTAGAAGAGGGACATTTAACACAGGTATTAAAAAAGAACTCACAAAATTGTGATACTGGTAGTACGCACAACTCAAAGCAAATATATAATATATTTTACTTATTTCGTACAAGCCAAGACAATGGACCCACAAAGGACTTATTTGGCACTGAATCAAAATCCTTAGGAAAACCCATATGTAGGTGGATCATTTTAAAGTAAGGTATGAATGAATGAATTTTATTTTATTTTCTTTAAGCGTTGTTGGCGGACTGGAAGGAAAACAGTTACATTTGTATCTGCAGAAGGTCTTATATGATGCTCTTAGCACGCGTTTTAAAACATCGTTAAAAAGCTACTTATCTACAACATAGTGATTGCTCCTGTGATTTTTCTCAAAGATATAAATATTTTCCTCTTTTTTTTTAAAAAAAAAAAGAAAAATTGTTGAGTTTCAGTTTTTACTCCAGGACTCCGTGACCAAGGGGGCCCTAAAATTTTAAAAATTACTGAAAACATTTTCACAATAAAATTTTTAAAAAAGAAACATGACATGAGCCATTTCTATATAATTCAAGGATCCCTTTGAACATGTTGAGACAGGACCATCGTAAAAGTTTTTGATGGGGCCTCCTTGTATTTTTCTGCTCCAGGCCCTCAAATGGTCTTAATCCGGCAGTGTATATTTTCTATACGGAAAACAACGGTAGTGTAGAATGTAAATTATTATTTAGTTTCAAGTAATGGCAACATTTGAGATATCAATTTAACTGAATACTTCAATATTAGAAAAACTATAAAGCAGAGTGGTCAGTACGGCCCTGCACGAACACCCCAGAACTGAAAGGGAAAATTAAACTCACCAATACGAATTTACCGCGCTATATATGTGCACAAAAGTAGTATACAATTGTACCTTCAGAATCTATTTCACTCACCAAAGCAGAGGAGGACATTTGATGGATGTATTTTACTTCTAGTGATAAAATTTTCATTTGAAGTTTTCTTATTAATTGAATTATCACGTCTCAAATTTGATTCTGTGTTTTACACTTCATTGAAATATTTAAAGTAGTACTTACTTAATCCAGAAAGTGTCGTATGTGCTGATACAAAACATTTCTGAATTAAAAGCCGAGTCCTTACCAGCTACTGCTAAATGAAAGCGTGACGTCTGTGTATACAGAGAAAGCAGCAGAATTTTTCTTGTAAATATCCTGATAAAATATTTTCAAAAGGATTAATAATCCAGAGTATGTTTTCATTGTCATAAACTAAGATTGTTAAAAGGTTACTGTTAGATATTTGAACAAGGCACAAAATGCTTGTAAATGAGGCACATGTTGATATGTTTGTTTGAGAGTAGTTTATAGCATGTGAATATAAACAAGATATAGATCAAGACGAAATTATGAAGATTATGGTTATGATGATATTGATTTAAGATAGGGTTTGAGGAAATACGAAAGGATTAATATAGTTGTGGATAAATATTGTATAGTATACAGCGTACTGAAAGATACAGGTAAAGAATAAAGGTTCAAGGAAGAATTTAAGTGTATATTTTGTGTATACTTAACTTTGGGTTTTAATAGTTACAGAACACTAATTGTTGAGTGAAAGAATTATTGACACTTGACCTTACGTTCTCACCAGGAAGCTCTCAACCAGAGACGAGTTCTTTATGTTAATGAAATTTACGCATTTTATCAGTACCGTATCCTCAAACGAAATACGTACGTGATATGTTGATGAAAATTAAGCAATTTTTATAAAAGATATAGTTATTTATTTATTTTTTATTTTATTTTATTTTATTTATTTATTATTATTATTATTATTATTATTATTATTTTGAAGATAGGGGCGCTTTCACTCATTACCCTGTATAAGTCTGATTCCTAGCAACATGTAATTGTAAAGCCTCAAAGAACTCAAACGAGGGGGGAATGTTACATTCTATTTGGTAAGTGGACTTGGATCAGTAATGGACATCTTCATTCATTCGCCAAGTGAACTTTGTGGTGGACAAACACTGTGTGCGGGGGTTTTCTCGGGGTTCTCCCGTTTCCTCCCACTTTCTTCATTCCCCCATTTCATTCATCACTCATCATCACCGTCTCCTTTAGCCTAACCGGCATATCTGTGGGACGTAAAACTCAAAGATTTCATTTCATTTCATCTTCATTCATTGTGCAGTCATGCCCATTCCCATCTCGTTCCATTTCTGTACATGATGGGCATGGCAAGGGCATTAACATTACCTGAGGGTGAGAGCGAGTTAGAGAAAGTGTTGGGAAGTTGAGTCAGGGCTGGAAAAATGTTCCATATTTTATTTCGGTATTCAAAGCAAATAACAAGGAAATCTTTGTAAAAATGAAATGGTTTGAAATTGATTTTCAACGTTCCTTCATAATGGTGATTTCAGAATAACTGGAAGGTAAAAATAGAACTAATTTTAATCATAATTGAATTTCTATAAATTAAGAAATTCTAATTTTTGAAGCAAAAACTTCTTTTCTCCATTCCCACACATTTCTTCACCTATGCTAAACTAAGAAATGATTACGAGTTTCTTTCTTGTTTTTACATTTTGCTGTCGGATTCGTATATTTCCTCAAATCTATATAATATCTTATGAAACGTGTTGAGGTAAAACACGCTTCTCCAACGAACTATACATTCTGAAAGAAAAAAAAACAGTAATTATCAAACAGCAGTGCAACAAATTTCGTGATAGAGTTGATATGATGTTGTATACCTATACCAACTTAATTTTGTAGCCCATTGGTTTATTTAGAAAATTTTATTTTTTAGATTTATTTGAAATTAAGTAACGCCATAGTTGTTCTCGAAGGAAAAAAATCCTCAAATATAAATGAATGGACCCAGAAAACAAACATAGAACAGATATTCAATTATGATTATCATTAAAATTGTTTAATAATAAAAATTAACTTACAGAGTCGTCTTGTGCCACTAAATGTTTAAAAGTCAACGATGGCTTGTTATCATACTGGATCTTTGTAATGTTGACGTCAGTTAATATCATAAGCTGAGTAACTGCCGAGAATGGCACTCTGTGGTCATACGTTGCAAAAACTTGTCCATTGATGTAAATCTATAAAAGGAAAAATAAGTATGCGTTACATTTGAATATCTCAATGTCTCGAATCAACAAAGACTGTAAGGTTTAACTATTAGGTAGGAGCAGCTATATGCGTTATACAAAAGACTGTTCGGCATATATTTGACCATGTGCGATTCCTTCCCTCTGAACACAGAATGAACTCATCCGACTTTGGCCAGGCGCGCCTGTCAGTGTAGTGCATGAGCTGTGCGATATGTTTGTTTCTCACTGGGTTTCAAATGCCGTCAAAGTTTAAGTTCCGTTTCGGGGGTATGTTGTGGCGTTTTACGATGCAAATTTTAATGTTTTAACGATCAGGAAATAGTATAAAAGAAATGGTTGTAATATTAGCTATTCTGTGGCAACAGCATTCTGTTTTAACCCAAAAGAGACGAGAACACGGGTCTACGACACTTATCCAATCTGTTATTTTGTGGAAAGTTCAAAGGCCAAAAGAACACTTCATCAAAACGAACAGAAACATTGTCAAACACAGAAGCAGAATACTTTGTCAACTTGTCACTCCGTAGAAAACGCAAAACCGCCACATCATTAAAGGAAACGACCAGTTCGTCAAATGGTCACATATTCAAACGGCACATCATCGAAAGAAACGGCCACTCCTTTAAGTGTAGGGGAAAGTGGGGGAATACCACGCAACGAGAGAATACCACGCACCCTATTTTCACAGTTCTAATGCTTCGAAACTGATTCAGATTAGTGCTACTATCTAGTTTAGACTATGAAAGACATATTGCATGAGCGAGGCGCCAGTAGCTGCTAGGAGAGGTTCATGGCATGGCGAAATGTTGTTTTGCTGTAATTTCTTCTAATTTACTTCGTTTGCAGATTTCGAGGTATGTATTGAAATACTTAGTTGATTTTTGTAATGTGTATATAATGTTTCAGCGTAGTGTGTTAGTAGTAAGTTCATGCTAAATCTGTTTATATGAAACGACGTGAAACTTCTGAAGGTTCAATTTTTCTTTCTCGGCTTGCAATGGGGTAATTGCACGCATGTCGTCCATTGTGCGTGGTATTGCCCCTTCACGAAGCATTTATCAAAAAAGTTTATTCTGCGTTTCTTTTCCTTTTTTATGTATATTGCACATGCCATGACACTATATTAGGCAAACAGAGAAGTGCAAATGGACATTAGAACAACTACCAAACGCCATAGGAGCAATAAATGGCGGAAGAAAAATTAGAGAGGTAGCAAATGATTTTGGGATACATGAGGCTACATTAAGAACAAAAGTGAAAGCTGGGACTGTCTGGTCTAAGAAAATGGGAAGAAAAGCTGTATGAAGCTCTACACAAAAAGCGGAACTTTCTGGTCACGCTTTACATTTAGCCAAGTTGTTTTACGGAATGTCTCCAATTGAACTACGCAGAATAGCTTATGAATACGCAGAAGCTAATAATATCAAACACAATTTGAATAAAAAAGGTCGACTTGCTGGGAATGATTGGTTGGAATTGCTTTTAAAGAAAAATTCCACGGTAAGATTAAGGAAATCTGAAGCAATTAGTATTTACAGGGTCGACGAATTCAATGAAGAAAAGGTGAAAGGGTATTTTAAGAACCTGACAGAAGTTACCGAAAAATATAATTTCTGCGAAGATTAGATCTTTAACGTTGTCGAAACAGGTATATTCATAGTATAGACACCATTGCGTATTTTGGATCCAAAGGGAGTGAAACAGCTCGGAGCACTAATATCATGGGAAAGGGGTAAAACCGTTACAAAGCTGCCAGGTCTTACATACCTCTATGTTTATCTACCCAAGAAAACGCATGTCACCTCAGCTGCAGAAAGGAGAATCTACTGGACCTATATATTCTTGGGTGGAGCAATGAATCTAGTGGCTGCAACAGTTTGCTCTTATTGCGAAACCGATAACAAATGATCCAGTCCTACCTATTTTGGATCACACGAGCCCTGTTTCATTAGTACAACAAAATACTTTGGCTTGAGTAATATTTACCTGTACCTAGGGCAGAAAGTACTCATACATGTGCACTATACTTAGTAGAATGCTAATTTCGTATTAAAAAGAAGAATGTTTTTAATATATGTAAATGATTATTATGGGATAGTTGTTGATATGGACATGTTTTATGGTTACCTAGTCAGTGATTTTGTGTACTTAACAGTTTAAAGAAAAGGATATTTAAGTTATATCAAAATAATAAAAATCAGTTTAACACCATTTATAGACGTGGTCATATTTATTAAAAGGTGAGATTAACGATAGTTAAATATCGAAGCTAATTTTTACATGAGGATGAAATACTACCACTTCGGATTTTTATTTTAGCAAACGAACCAGGTTTACGACTATCATTTTGATAAGTCGTTGTAAAAATTTGGTGCCGAAACCCGGGAAACTTTGTAAATTCAGTTCCCGAAGAAGAGTAAGATTGAATTTACTTTTATACTACATTTAATGAATACGAACTTAACCGTATTACGAAGTGGTAAAGTAATCATAAGAAAAATGGACAACGAAACAATGCTGCAGGAATCAAATACTAGTGACAGCGAAGAGACTAGTGTAACACCAGGATTGACATCGGAAGATATCTTGTTAGCTTTACAGCGACAAATGATGCAAATGTCTACCGAGATAAAGCAGACCATAGAGCAGAAGTCTGACGAAGCTAACAAGCGATACGAAGAATTAAAGCAGACCATAGATCAAAAGTCTGACGAAGCTAACAAGCGAAATGAAGAATTAAGTAGACGAATGGAACAGAAGTTTGACGAAGCTAACAAACAAAATGAAGAATTAAGTAGACGAATGGAACAGAAGTTTGACGAAGCTAACAAACAAAATGAAGAATTAAGTAGACGAATGGAACAGAAGTTTGACGAAGCTAACCAGATCATGGAACATAAGTTCAACGAATCTAACAAGACCATGGAACAGAAGATAGAACTGAAGTTTGACGAAGCTAACAAGCAATATGAAGAATTAAGTAGACGGATAGAACGGATAGAACAGAAATCAGATGAAACGAAACAAACGATTGTCCAGGTGGTGAACGACCTATCTTCACAGTTCGAGGAAAAGTTAAAAAGAATATCCGATGATTGTCAGGAAAAGCACAATCACCAAAATCAAGAAATCTGTGCTGTAAAAAAAGATTTAGAAGTAATAGAATCTTCCATTAAACAGCAAAAGATCCAGGTTAGCAACAATTCTAATAACATACGTGTAAATACACAGTTATTAGCTACTATTCAGGAAGAGATTAGAACGTTACAGGCTAAAGACAACATTTTCCGTAATAACTTGGGTAGTGATCGCTTTGAGTTGCCCCACTCACCAGAGATGATCTCGCCTTCGCCCGGATCTGATGAGGATATTATCCTAGAAGAAAGTTATCCGAAGAGTACTGATGAGCGAAACTTAGATGATGTCACGACACAGCACGTCAAGGATAGGAACTATCACTCAACAAGAACAAGGAATGAGAAAGGGAAGGTAAAATTAAGTGTTAAGATGAGTGAAATTCGAGCTATGAGCAAATTCAGTGGTAAGTGTAATGAGAATGCTACTTCTTTCTTAGAGAAATTCCAAGACGAATGCAATATAATGTCTATCGATCGATCACAATATATGAAATTAATACCCCATGTATTACTCCCACCTTGTTCCTTATGGTTTAAGGCAATACGTGATCATATTAGTACATATGAGGAATTCAAAGCGGCATTGATCGCAAATTATGAAAATGACTTTTTGCTGGCAAATAGAGATGCCACCCTTAGAAATCAACACTTCAATCCTCGATTGCACAAATCTCTTGTAGAGTTTGTTGTAAATGTCTACAACGAATTAAAGGTCGTTAATCCTTTGCAATCGGAATCGAGAATAATAGCATCGATTCGAAATTTGCTTCCATTTAAACTGCAACAGATCTTATTTTCCACACAGTGTATGAGTTTCAGCCATTTATTGATGCTTGTCCAATGCTACGAAACTCAATATCATGCCATGAATTCACAATCAGGAATAGGTAAAAATAAGAATAATTCAGATCATTTGGTGCCTGTTCGGAATTTAAATATTCGGAGTGTGAATAATACCGGACCTAACCTAAGCCGAGTATACTCTAGCAATCAAAGTGAGCAAAATAGGCAAAGTTATGTAGGGAATCCGCCTAACCTAACTAATCATGGTAATTATTATGTCAGATCCCCTAATCGAAATAGGTTGCAAAATAGACGAAACATTTGGCGAAATTCCAGGAATACAGCGAACTATGTGGATAGACGTAATTGGAGATCAAGAGATGGCACTTCATATCAAAGTCAGAACCACGATGAAAGACATGTACAACACAATGTAGAACCTAATCATGATTGTGCAGTACAATGTACTTTATTAGAATCGTATGCAAGTACGAATGTAACATGATTACCGTCAATGAAATTAGGTTAAATTCATATCAGTTATAGATTCTTGTGAATTTTCATTTTTAAGTTTATGTGTAAATATCAATAATGAAAACAATCTTCATAACTTCGCTATACAAGCAAAATGAGGAATTATAATTCGATTTATAATTGATTAAGAGCAAAGATTATTTATATTAGATTGATTTGTGTTGAAAACTTAATTGTCAAAGATTATGTTAAGAATAAGATCCATTCTATAAAATCAATTATTCAACGACTACCTTGAATGAGATTCTTCTTTAGTATAACATCTTAGTGCTACGATGTATACCTTTAAATGCAACATCTAACTTATTTATTATATAATGCGCTCGAACTATTTGTAACCCACGTTTGTCCTTTACGATTTTTGAAATCGCACCCGTCGACGACTAATTAAATGAGCGACGATATTTTTAATAAGAAGATATATTGATAATATAATGAATAATAAAGAAATAAATATAATTAATGTAATTAAAGATAAATATTGATGAAATGTAAGATTTGTTTAATGTATATGTAAAGTGTAATGAATAGATATACAAGGTGCGATCAAAATATGATGGACATATGTAATGTGAGAACACTAATGTGAACGGACCAGTGGTTCTTGAAGATAAAAGCCAAGCCTACTCATGACTTTTATATTCAGTCCCTTTGTCGAGCGACATTTTATACAACAAAATACTTTGGCTTGAGTAATATTTACCTGTACCTAGGGCAGAAAGTACTCATACATGTGCACTATACTTAGTAGAATGCTAATTTCGTATTAAAAAGAAGAATGTTTTTAATATATGTAAATGATTATTATGGGATAGTTGTTGATATGGACATGTTTTATGGTTACCTAGTCAGTGATTTTGTGTACTTAACAGTTTAAAGAAAAGGATATTTAAGTTATATCAAAATAATAAAAATCAGTTTAACACCATTTATAGACGTGGTCATATTTATTAAAAGGTGAGATTAACGATAGTTAAATATCGAAGCTAATTTTTACATGAGGATGAAATACTACCACTTCGGATTTTTATTTTAGCAAACGAACCAGGTTTACGACTATCATTTTGATAAGTCGTTGTATTAGAAATTTACAATTTTTGTAAGGAGAAAGGAATTGTTATGGTTACAATACCGCCGCATACGTCACATAAACTTCAGCCGCTAGACCTCACCTTTTTTGGTCCCCACAAAACATATTTCAACCAAGAATGCACACTGTTTGCGAAGCGCTACATTAATGAAAAATTTCTCCATATGATTTAGTCGATATCTTTAATAGAGCTTATCTGAAAGGAGCAAATATGGACAAAGATGTTAATGGTTTTAAACAAGCGAGTATTTGTCCTTTTGGAGCTGGACACTTTTAGAAAAGAAGATTTTGAAGCTGCTCAGCAATTCCAGGCCGTAGAACTTGAAGATGAAAGAAAGACTTCTGAAGAAGTGAATTCCCAACTGCTTTCCGATGCTCAAACTATTATAGGCCTACGCCAAAATGAACAACCATCTTCGACGAAAATAGGACTAAATCGAGAAGAACATCGACTACCCGGAACATCATCACAGCAGTTACCATTGCTTGTCCTACCGTCTTCTTTACAAAATGAGGCTGTGAAAGTTTCACAGATTTCTCCTATCTCCAGGTCTGCCAAGTCAACTCCTCGAAATAACAAAAAGCGTTCAGAAATCTTAACTTCTACTCCAACCAAACGAATATTGGAAGATGCTTAATTCAGAAAGAGCACTAACCGAAGAAAGTACCAAGAAAGCAAAGTTGAGAAGAAAACCCGAAAATTCGATGTTGGTGGAAAACGTGAAAACAACCTGAGGAAACAAACTAGAAGTTGACCTAAACGTACAGTCAACAAACGACTTAAGTTTATGGAAAGAGATTCGGATGCTTCACGTTAAGGAATTAGTGCGTGTGATTACCCGATGTGGTGGGGAATATCACGCGTTTCTCGTTTTCCACAAACTTTATTTTTACAGAATCTATGAAAATCAAGGAGCACTACCAACGACCGAATATGAAACTAGAATGATTAAGTTACAACATACATTTTCCTTATGTTATTTTGTTTGATTTGTAGCGAGATATTGGAAAATGTACATTAACTGCGTGGTATTCCCCCACTTTCCCCTACACTTCGTAACAAAAAGGACACATCGTCGAAAGTACGAAACGGTCACTTATCAAAGATCCTTAATCAGAAATACGACACGATGAAATCTTCAATACAATATGTCACATCATCGAAAGAAGTTGTCACTTGATCAAACGGACACAAAATCTAAGAAACAATCACTTCCTTAAGCAGATACTTCGTCAAAAGCACAAAACTGTAATTCCGCCAAGAACAATAACACTGTGCAACAGTGAATTTTTACAGAAATGTAAATGGTCATCCTTTATTGATTTTTGGGCGCTGAACTCGAAACTGTCAATAAAAATGTGGTCCTGGCTAAGATTTACTTGTAATTACACAATTTACATGTTACATATAACGCTATAATACCGTAATGAAATTGTAAAGGTAAAAGTCACAAAACATTGAAATGATTACGGAAATAAAAATAGCTATTCTTTATAATTTCTTGGACGCTGAACAATAAAATGACAATGATAATATGCCCCTAGCTCAGATTTAGTGGTAATTGCATAATTTATCTTTTGCATATAACGCTATTATAATGAAATTGTAAAGGTAAAAGTCACCAAACTTTGAAATTATTATGTAAATAGTTCCAACATGGGATAATTTTCTTTACCTAGGGGTGCATAAGCAACAGGGATTGATGCTGATATATCTTTACTGTTGTACAGGAGCACAGCCTTAAGGTTTTCTTTGGGAGTGTCTATAAACAGTCTCCAATCTTCTACTTTGTACGGAATCTTCAGTTTCTGCATCATACCTGGAACATCATTGCAAAATACTAACTCATCGGTGCAGCAGAAATATTTCGCAAGATCTTTATGACGATCGTGTAGAGTTGATACCCTAACTGTATCCTCTAGAAGGTTCCACTGCTGTAACCTAGGTGCTAAGAGAGCAGCTTTATTGTTTGGCAGTTCCAAATCTCTAATCAGGTCATGAAGTTCCGCTTGTGTGAGTCGGTGTGGTTCAGAATAGCTGGTTTTCGGCTCAAATGAAGGATCAGTGTCACTGGTATGTGGAGCAGGTTCACCTTCACTTTCATTATCTGTATCACTTTCCGTCCGTTGGAATGGTGGCCGGGGGATCGGAAACAGGCAATCCTTCTCCATGGGCCACTAGACAAATGACAGATACTACACTGGGTATTCGATCTTTCTCTTCTTCTTCGTATTTATATCTTTCTTCAAGCAGGGTAGTATGCAAAATTAGCAATCTGTACTATGGTTTGTTGGATCACGCCAAATGGAAACGTTTTTCCCGTGCATCAAGACATTGAGAGTAGACGAACAACTCGTACAACAAACGTGGGGAGCCCATGATTATCCTGGTCTCCAACACGACACCCAAAGTATGGTAAATATGCTCTTCGCACTGCAGCAGTCAATGGCCGCTTCCTGGAACCATAAATCACGTCCGCACATATGTAACACACACTGTCCACCGAATGTTTACAAACGCGGGGCATTACTGCACTTTCCTTGAATCACTGACACTTTGCAATGAAAACAATATGTACAATAACGATAATGTCCTCACTCACTATAGTGAAAGTATACTTTCAAACTGCTGGTTCACCAGTAACACAGTCTGCCAAACTACTGCTTGAAGCACGCCACAAATACAATTAGAGACGTTAACTGGAGCTAGTTGCAACTTGCAAGCATTGCCTCACGTGACTCATGAGACGCTCGCACTACCTGTTGATAACGTACAACGTTGCCAAGTCGAATATGCAGCAAATACTTGTCAAGAACGACTTTGTACAATGGAAAACAATAACTTCAAATCATGTACTTATAATGTCCCCATAGCGTTATATGCAAAATACTAAGCGCTAATTACTCAGAAACTCGAGCCAGGAGATAATTTTAAGTTCGATTTACACGTTCTGAGGCCAAAAATCAATAAAGATCGTTTCTGTAAAAAATAAAAAGTAAAAAAAATGTTGAACAGTGCTCAAACACATGACAACATTGGCAAAACATAGTCATTCCTAATGAAGCACGAGTTTCCACCAGAAATTGAAAATATATAAATGTTTTGTTTACTCGTGTGCGGTGAAAAACAATAGCTAACAAAGTTATATGTTCCCAAAAATTATAATCAAATTCTAGGCAGAAGCTTCTATGTTACCAGAATATTTGGCTGGAAAGAACATTATTAATATTTCATTTAACATATCTCAATAAGAAATGGGAACATGTTCTGAAAATAATATTTAAAATAAATTAGTAATTATTTTTTTCAAAAGCAGTACCTACAGTATGTTTCAATGGAACACATGTATTACAACTAAATGCTTAATTGAATTTTAGAATAGACTAGTTTCAGAAAATTTAAAGCAATATTGTAACTGATCTGACTTTCACCGAAATTTCTTTCGTTCACAAAAGTGGAAATTAAGTGAACCAAACTGCTTTTCTGCAAAGTCTTTGTACACAGTATGCCGGAAAAGTAATGGAACGTTTTCCTTTACTAACCACTAGCTCCATCTGTTGAGGAAAGCTGCATACCTGCTCAACAAAATGAGACAACAATAATGAGAATCGATGAAAGGGGTGTCAAGTTATAGCAAGAAAAGTGAGTGTATGTGGTATCACCTCGTCACAAAAACACGATGGAGCAAAGAGTAAATATTAAATTTTGTTTCAAGCTACCAGTGTTCATTTAAACAAACATTGGAAATGATAAAACAAAGTATAGTGATGAGTGCTTATCCTGTACACGTGTGTTCAAGTGATATACGATTCCGGGATGGTGGGACAAGAGAGTGAAATGATCGCCCACGATGCGAATTCGATTGTAAGATGGATGGCGGAGAAATTAATACGACGAAAGACATGATTCACGAAATTTTGACAAAGGATTTAAAGAAACAGAATGTTTGTGCTCGATTTGTTCCGCACACCTTAACTGACGATCAAAAACCTTGCTCGCGTTGACCTGATTAAGACAGGCAGACGGAAAAGAACATCGATTTTAACTGGTTGACGAGACTTGGTGCTTCAAGTACGGCCCTCAAACAAAATGCCAAAGTGCTACGTGGAAGTCCCCAGGTTCTCCGAAAGCGAAGCAATTGCATTTTCAAAAGTAACTTGGGGAGACAATGTTGGTTTGTTTTTACGATTCCGAAGGTACAGTTTTTACTTATGGAATTCGTTTCACAGTGTCAAACTGTTAATGATGAATATTATCTGGGTATTATGGAGTGTTTGTAGAAACGAATCTCTCGCGTAAGACCCGAGTATCGAGCGCCAGGCAGTTGGTCCTTTTGCACGACAATGCGCCATGTCATAGAACTGTCGCAGATCGTGACTTTTTGGCTAAGAAACAAATTTGTGTGTTTCTACATCCTCAATAGTCGACTGATTTATCGCCGTGTGACTATTTCCTATTCCCAAAATTAAAATTGACTATGAAAGGAACATTTTATAACAATGTTACAGACATCCAGTTTGGCGTGACGAGGGTCATTGAGGCGATTCCGAAGAAGGACATTAAAAACTCTATGCTAGCATTGGTTCAACGTGCCCAGCGGTGGATTGATGCGCAAGGAATGTATTTTGAATGAAAAGAACTACAGTTTCTAAAATATTTAATTCGTTTTGTTTAATTTTAAAAGTTCCGTTATTTTCCGACATACTGTATGTAAGTTGTCGCTTGACAGCGTTCTGTTTATTACTGTCCTGCTATCTGGTAACGAAAGGCTGAAAGAAGAAAAAGAGGAAAGACTACGACCCGCTCGGGAGAGTAATACTCCCGGAAGTAACTTTTTTCGCGCGCTACCCTAGCCAGGTGTTTTAAGTTGGTCTCAAAATTTATATCATGTGTTCAAGGTGAAAAAAAAACTAACTCTGTGGGGCTTCTAACCCGTTCCTACTACTACTACTACTACTTCTTATCTGTACAAAAGTAAGTAAATCACTTTTTTGAGTATTATTTTCATCTTATTTTAATGGAAAAATGTTATGAAAATTTTTAAAAACTTTCCTTGGGCAGGGTTTGAACCCACGCTAAAAGAAAGTTCTATTACTAGCACGTTGCGCTCGCACGTTCCACCACGAGAGCTACAGCAGCCAGCGTTTGATTTCTGCTATATGTGAGCTACGTGTCAAGAAACTTATAACACCATCCAATCAGTGTTGGGTAAGTTACTTGTAAAAATGTAACGCGTTACAAGTTACTTTTCTTTTCCTTAAAATGTAACGCGTTACTAATGCATTATTTCCCCCCAAAAAGTAACTGTTACTCTACTTCGAAAGTAACGCGTTACTTTCATGTCCGAAAGTTTGAACATGTGAAAAAGTCTTATTACTTCAATTTTCCGTACTACTATTACTACCACTATTATTATTATTATTATTATTATTATTATTATTATTATTATTATTATTATTATTATTATTATTATTATTATTATTATTATTATTATTATTATTACTGGACGTTCTGATTCAGTTTATGTAGATGCAAGAACAAATTCTTACTTGACAGCTATATGAACATTTTCATATAATGTAACACTGACTAAAATGCCATACTGCGTTAGAAAAAAATAGTTGCTTATTATTCTGATAAACCAGGAGTGCCCACAAGGGGGGGGGCTATGACGCAAACTGCGTCATTGAAATATTTGAGGTTGGTTAAAAATCTATATAAATATGTTTGAGGGGGTGTAAAAATTAATCGAAAAAATTATTTTCATGGAAGAACACCTACGGATAGACAATTGAGGGATGTGCGTCATGGACATGAAGGGGGGTGGGCACCACTGGCTAAACTAATTATAGAGAAGCATTACAGTACAACTAATAAAATGAGAACACATGAACTGGGGGTGAATCAAAACTTGCCAGTAACTCTCAAATCATACATGCTTTTTAAAGCTAATTGTCCTAAACTCTATAATAACGAACCTCTAGGATACGCAAACTGATCTGAAAGAACTCCAATATCACGTACCATTAACAAACTATTTTCTAGTAATAAAGTAGCCTGTTCATCAGAACACAGTTTATTCATATTAATCCTTTATTGTATATCGATAATTATAGCACCCTAGTTGTCGATAAATATTTCCCGCTGAGGCACTTCAGACACTTTAGTTTTAAATGCTGTCCACCATCTTCCTCAGCTTTTAAGAAAAAAGTATTCTTTCAAATGTTCGAACGGTTAAATATTTTCGTTCTCCATCTATATAAAGACATCAATCAAAGCAAAATAGACTACCGGTACTATTGCACTCGTAGTTCACTCACTGAATGTATTGATTTGGAGCTGTCAAAATCTATGACAAAATCTTCCAGGTGCTTTCAATCAGTACATGTGATTTCACTGAGGCTGTCCTCATCTTCCAAATACAGCAAGTGGCACAATGATCCTATCTGTTTCTCTGTGTATCAGTGACTGTCGGTCACTGACATCACCCACACTTAGAAAGCTTCCAGTCTTTTCTCATCACTTTTGCATAGTGTCTATGTCTCCGCCACATACAGTACAACACCACACGAAGCATTTTATGAATCTTTTTCTCAACTCTTTATTCAAGGTCCCACAAAATACTTTTCTTATTCCTAAAGACTTCTTTCGCTATTTCTATCCTTGCTTTTATTTCACGTTTGCACTTCATGTCATTACTAAGAATACTACCCAGATATCGAAAACTATTCACTTGTTTCATTTTCTCCCCAGGGGCGTCATTTCAGACTTCGCTTGAGGGGGGCAAAGCACCACTGACATAAGACTTTCACGTTTTGTACTAGTATATTAGTAGACGATCGATTAAAGTATATGTATTCCTCAAATTATTGTGAAGGGGCAATTGTCCCCTCCTGCTCCCCCTAAATAACGCCCCTGTTTCTCCCCTCCTACTTTTATATTTGACACAGACCGCTTCGTTCCAATCACCATAGCCTTTGTTTTTCTACATTTATTTTTATCCCATACTCTTCAAAGCCCTTCCTCAGGTTTTCTAACATCTTATTGATTACGAAAGGTATAACAACAATTAAACCATATTTATTGTTAAGAGTATATTGTGTTAAAAAATTGCGTGCCTTTAAATGTTAATAAATGCTGCTTATTGTGCTCGTACGATCACTTTATCAATTTATAGTTTTATAGAACCATGTAACACTAAAACTGTGTTGAAGATCTAAGATTTGGATCAACTGGTGTTGACCACGACATACGAGAAATTTTTCGTCTTAACTTGAATTTGAAGAATTATTGCATTTCTGATAATCGGCCCCAGGGACGTACGCAGGAATTTATTTCGAAAGGAGTCTAAAGCGTTTCGGGGGGGGGGTCCAAATACAATTTGAGGCTAAATTATATGAACATTTCTAAAATTGCCCCTAAAAGACTATATTTACAAAAAAGTCGGGATTTCGGGGGTCCGGACCCCCAGAACCCACCCCCTGCATACGCCACTGATAGGCCCTACTTGATTTATATTTGATTTTTCAGATTTCAGATTCTTCCAGCTGTGCTGCTAATGACGGTTTCTGTACCGATGAATCTTGGTTTTTGTTCTCATTTTCTCTCTATTTTATATGACTAACATTTACGCAATTATTTTAATTTTCTCGAATATCGAAATTGTTTCATAATCACAAATTTTCATTAACAACTTGTATCCTTCAAACAAACATGGCATGAGCGTGGGACGTTAAACTAATTTTTTTTCTGTAATTTCATTTTATCTCATTCCCTGTATTTATGTTACCAAATACAACACACCAAAAGTACTTCGCCTTCTTGCCTCTATTTGAGACATTGATTTCCTGTCAACGATCTTTTATTACTAGTTTGGACGTCGTTCCTACGTCATGAATCTGATCCATGTTTCCTAACGGAATCTCTGGGAATCCCTCATTATCGGTTTTTTTTTTTTTTTTTTTTTTTTTTTTTGAAAATTCCCTTGCGCTGTTACTAAAAGATTATGAATTATGCATTAAGAATCATAGAATATAGTATATTACAAGTTTAAGATATTTACATGTAGTCTCAGCTCCATGACTACTAACTTCGGAAGTATTCTAATCCGAAGTTCATTTTCTCTACTTTCGGCACCATGTAACTGAAACGAAGCGATTTCAAACTGCAATTTCAGCGTTACTAGGATTTTTTCTTCTAGTTTCCAAGAATTGAATCACATCCCAGGGATTGAAAATGGCATTTGGAAACATATATATATAAGAAACAAATATATTTATACTGCAAATCGTAAAGACTGCGTTATATAAGTTGAAATTGTTTTAAGCAAAGACCTGCAACTCTTAATACACTTACGTATAAGATTAAATGAATATTTACACAATGATCTTAAGAAGGATACTTGATACACTGGAATTAATGAATTACCTGATAATGATCCATTTCACATAAGATACCAAGTTGAAACATGTCTCCTGACTTTAGAGGCAAACCATATACTGATTGTTCCATCTCCCAAATTCCTCCTATTCTTGTGTTTAATACAAGTCGACCTTCATTGAATCGTGGATTAACATTAATAATTATGTCATTGGTATCGGAAACAATGTCAGATATATGTCCGCTACGGAGATCAGCACTAAATCTGTGGGTTATACATATAAGAATAAGGAAATTGTAGTAGGTATTAAGTACCGGTACTAAATTTCAAGGATGAGATATCACATATATTACTAACATCGGTAGTGGAAACAAACTCAGAGACAGTAGTTTTTACAGATAAAGAATTCTCAAAGTTACCGTGAATGAGTTTTGAAACATCCAAAGTTTGCTTTCACTATCCTTTGCAAGTTATAAATTAAAAGTATAATTACAGACAAAAGTTTAACGTAGTCCGTGACAATAAATCAAGTTTTCGTAGATCCTACGTGACAGACAATAAGTCTGCTTCCTTTCCCCAGAAGTACCTTTAATTCATCGTCTTTAGAGGAGTCTTGCCAAACTGACTTAGTGGAATGGTTTCGGTTTCCCCAATTCTCGTCCAAGTAAAATATTGATCCTGTGTAATCAGAAGCTCGAATTTGATACATTTTGCGAAAAGATTTTAGTCTCCCTGCTACAATATCACTCCTCTCCAGCAAAAACTTTCCTCCATCAGATGTTCTTTTTTTTTTATACTTGAAAACTAAAGCGCAGAGAATTATGAGTTGGGGAATTGGAGCATGTATATGAAATTTTGCTTTTCAACTTCTTGGTAATCTTTACCAAAGTCGAACATTCGCCTTGATCGTAAAAGTCAAAAACAACCCTGTTTACAACGTGCTTCTCCAACTCGTTAAAGTTTGTGAGCCTGTTGGCAGGTTCTCTTTATGCACAGAAAAATTGGAGCACTACTGCAGGGCAACTTTTTTTTTTTTTTTTTTTTTTTTTTTTGCCTCAGCGCATATTCGGAATTCGGATTATTCTGCAAGCCTCTGCTGTGAGGCTTTGACATGTTTGAATATCCTGCCTCTCTTCCTGCAACGCGAGTTTCTTAAAAACTATAAACAAAAAATATTTTTAGAGCTTAGCATCGTAGCACTTATTTTTATTTTTAATTTTTTTATTTTTTACAATTTTTAGCACTACTTGTACTCGGTTTGCTTAGAGACATTTTTCAAATATGCTTTCGAAAGAACATACAATATCTGTCAAAAATTCAAGCCAAAAATTGACGAATATTATTTACAAAAACAAAGAGTAATAGTGTTAGTATTACTACTTTGAGCGCATTTTTGGCTAAGTTATTAAACCAGATTTTCCTTCAATATACACTTATGCACATCACACTTCGGACAGCATAGATGTAGTCAATCCTTCTGTAGAATATTTTTTTTTAAATACGTTTCCCCAAATTATCCTAGTTCAAAAAACATTTTAAGAGGAAGTATAATTAATCAGAACTTCATAGCTTTAACTATAATATACTTACATCTAAACTTAAATCTAAACATATATATTTAACTCTTCTATTCTCGCTTTAATTTTTCTATCTTTTTCTCTTGAACTCATGTTCTAATTCTTTTATTTTTGCTACTGATTCTTCTTTCTTTAATCCTATTTTATAAATGTTCTCAAGCTACGGTATGTATTTCCATCTTCTAATACATATCTTTTATCATCGTAAGAGCTTAATACTAACTTGTTTTGTTCTACTGAATATACATTATGCTTTTACTTCGAATTTTATACCATGTTGGATCCAATTTTATGTTTTATGCGCTGTATTTGTGAAATTTTCAAGAATGTTTGTTAACTGAAGAACATATATTTTATTATAAAATAACGTATATTCTTCTAAGGTTTTAAAGTTGAATACCTTAGAGATCAATAAATGGTGATTATAATCCTCATCATTTATATCTTGCCCTGTTAATTTGTTCTTAAACTTATCTTTTGATAGTGATACAAGTTCTTCTAATTTTTTAGTTGAGTCAGCATATTCTTTTTACTAGGACAAGTACATTACGGAAGAACATCGATATTTCTCTAAATATTTTCGGTTGTAAAGTCTTCGTTTATACTAAGGAAGATCTTGTATTTTACTTTATATTTTAAATTTATATTTTTACAAAAAATAGCACATTTACTTTAAGTACATTAAAAAGTGTCGATTATTGATTTTATTTTTAACAACTCGTGCACTTGCATTTAAGAATTTAGTAAGGTCTTTATATCCTTCAATGTTTTGTATTTTAAATGTTTGTAATCTTTTCTTAAATGATGTTTCCTTTACTTCAAATTTTAGTTCTGGATCTTTTGGTTTCGATTTTTCAATTAGCTCTTCTTTAAGTGGGAATATGTTCTGTATTTTGGCATTCTTTAAATGTTTAATATAATCTAACTTAGTAAATAAATTAGTTCTGCTTTTCTTAATCGTCAGTATCCTGTAATACTCTTTTCTCTGCATAGTAGTTTTAATAGATAAGTAGTATGTTTATTATAATTCATCTTATTTATTATAACAAGTAAAACATTTTTAAATTTCATTTTTATG
This sequence comes from Thermobia domestica, assembly GCF_964235325.1. Classification (NCBI taxonomy): domain Eukaryota; kingdom Metazoa; phylum Arthropoda; class Insecta; order Zygentoma; family Lepismatidae; genus Thermobia; species Thermobia domestica. The sequence goes on from NC_137471.1 coordinate 44,139,974, forward strand.
GTTATTAAGAAATTTTAAGATACAATAATACACAACCATTATACTACATAATGACTACATAATGGTTAGTTATCATTTAAACACAACCATTTTCGGAAACATCTCTTACAAAAATATGATTACATATCGTTTTAACTTTATAAATACTATTACTAAGACAAATAGAACAATTTATATTTCAGCTAGTTCTATTTCATCATAAAAATCCATTAATAAGTTTAAATTTAAAATTAGAAGATAGTTTTGGTATCTTACAAGTTTGTGTCATTCTACTTTACCTCAAAACTCTAGAATGGAAACTTCACATAACACTTCATCACGTGATATGAAATACCAACTAAATTTTTCATTAAACTTTCTAATGAATTCGTCATTATTTACGTTTGACTGCTAAAACATTCTAACAATCATATTCTTTAAAACTTTTTATTAGGAAATTCTCTAATTAACCCTGCTGACAAATTCTGTAAATTTATTAATTTTCCCAAAGACTATCATCAATTAAATTTATAATCGGACTTCCTTATAATGTCTTCTGATAATTTTTATTATGAGTAATGTAATACCAATCAACTCGGTTTTCAAACTCCTTTATGAAATCTTCTGATAATTTTTGGCTAGATGAGATTTCCTCCCCATTAACTTTATCCTTAAATTCTCTTATAAAGTCTTCTAATAATTTTTGATACTTTCTTAAATATTCCAATTATCTTTTTGGCATGTAAAAGTCGGGTTATATCTCACTTGAAATCTTTATCCTCATACATTTTAATCAGCTCATGTAATAGACCTTTTACAAAAACTTACTAACTATACATCTATAGCTTTGTTTTCTTCACTTAGTTGTGGTGATTTTCTTACTAACATATAATTCTTCCTATCAGTTCATCTTTTTCTCAAACATTTTAATTGTGATATAGTTTTCATCGTTTTCTAAGAAAATACTACATATTTAAAAATAATTTCATTTTTGTTTACTAACATTTTACAGAATAATTTCTATAAAGGATATAACATATTAAACCAATTTACTCTTTCTTAATTTATCCATCTTGGCTCTCATTTCCAATTTCGCTTTCATAATCGCTTTCGACGTCTGTAAAGTTATTTAATACTAGTTGAATATACCAATGCTTCGCACGGGGGCTGTATTTGTAAGTCAACGCCTGTGGGAGTATCACCATTGATCTCAGCGACCGCGAAAGCTATGGATTTGATACTAATATCGGTCTTTTTGGGCTATTTTTTTACGTCTCGATACCCCCCTCCGCTGACTCCCGGCCCGCATACAATTGTAATTGAATTTCTGAATTTGCAAGTCATTGCTAATGGAAGTGTCACCATTGATTTCATCGACCGCGAAAACTATGGATTTGACACTAATATCGGTCATTTTGGATTACTTTTATATGTCTCGGTATCTCACCCACCCCCGGTGACTTCCGTCCGGAGCCAAATAGCGTGAATTTGGAAGTTAATGCGATCAAAGTTTCACCATTGATCTCAGCGACCGCGAAAACTATGAATTCGACACTAATATCGGTCATTTTCTACTACTTTTACATGTCCCGGTAAACGCTCCCCTGACACCCTCGTAGTTCGAATTTTCACAAAAACGTTTAACTCTGGTCTGGAGCCTGGACCAAAGTATTCGTGACTAAAATTTGGTAACTCTCGGTCAATTTGTCTGGTTCCCAAGCCGGTTCCAGTAAACGTCCCCCTGAGACCCCCTGGTTCGAAATTTGAAAAAAGCGCTTCGTCTTAATCTGGAGACTGGACCAAGGAACACCTGACCAAAATTTGGTAACTCTCGGTCCACTCGTCTAGTCCCCAGACCGCACAGACAGACAAACACACAAACTCTATTTTATTTATATTAGATTAGTTTAGATATGTCTTTTTCTAGCATCTCTATTGTACCGGTATAACTATCTTTCAGTTTTATATTGTTATATATAGTTTTTATATTTTAATATTTCTTTGGTTTTGATGAATAAATTTATAGAATTTGAGTTGTACTCTGTTGCAGATATTTGTTCCATATTTGGATAAGTTATTTTCTGTTTGTTAAATTGATATATAAAGTTTTCTTATTTCCTCTTATAACGTAGTATGTATTAGGATCATCTTTCTTATTAAATAAACCAAACTTTTGAAGTAATTCTTTTTCTTAGGTTTAACAATACCTGGTTTCATTTTATCATACGCTTTATCTCTTATTTGCATATATATATTTTCTCTCCTAATTCTTTTAGGAAAGCACATTCGTACTCAGAGAGCCTAAACGCTACAAATTCAATCTCGTTCTGTTTTTTTTTTTTTTTTTTTTTAAATAATAATCTATTATGTTAGTGACGCAAATACACCTGCAGAGGAAAGATGCTAATTATTTTTTTATATATAGAATTCAATATCGAACTTTAGTTTCAATTATATCAATTTGCAGTTCCAGCGCAACTAACTCCTTTATCTTTATTCTTGATTTTTCGTCTATATCTGTTAAAGAAATAAAAGCTTTTGTTTCTATATTCAATGATAAGTAACTTGTTTGTGACAAAGACAAGACTACTTTCCATATCAAAATTGTGATAATCAAATAAATGGAACAGATGTTCGCTATTGTTTGAGAATTGAGTTATCGTATTTGACAACAATGAAGTAATTCATGCTTGGATTTGTTTGACCATTTGATTTAGCACTGTCTATGTGACCTTCAACTAATGCAACCTAAACATGATTTATGAATATAGTATTCAAACACAGGTCAGCTTAGTAAATTTAACTACCATCATGAAGTCTGTTTCCAACAAGAAATATTTATTTTAAATAATAGAGTTAAGAGAAATTTTGCCGTTCCGTGCAAATGCAAGTGTTGTATTTATAGTAGTACGTCTTGACGTTATGCTTTCTCTTGCAAATAGATTTAAATTAGCACCAGTAACCTACAATCTTCTGAAAGCTGCGCATTAAGAGACTGAATTTTGCTTTACGTGCATTGGACTAACCCTTTAGGGAAACGGGGTTTTTGGTGTATTTTTTAGACTTTCAGTCAAGCAGCTACTGCATCGTCACTATTTATCCTAGGATCATGGTACATACCTCATTCTCTTCAGAACGAAGCTGGCTTTCAAATGGTACCACTTAAATGCTCATATCATATACCAGGAGAGGGAAAAGTGATGTCGAATGGAAAATTTCGGGGGGGGGTGATTTTTTCACACTTTGGGCCCCTCTGAAACGGCCCTGTGTGAACGTAGAGATCTCAAAACAAATCTGATAAATAGTACTTGGTAGACTGAATGTGTGTGCCAAATTTCAAGTTTCTATCTTGAATAGTAAGGGCGGGAGAAATTTTATCAAGAATCTCCACAATGTCTCAAATTACCGCAAAACACGATGATCTCAGGTAAAAAATTTCCTGAGACATCTCTATTTACCCTAGGACTATAATCCGCCAATCATTCTCTTCAGAATAGAACTGCCTTTCAGGCGGTACCATTCACATGTCTCCATCATGTATCTAAGGCGTGAAAATCCCGAAAAAAGGATTTTTTGGTCTAAATATCCCTTTTTTCAACTTTTAGCCCCTCTGGACCCCCCTGTTTTAACGCAGAAATCTGGAAAAATCTGTTAAATACTACTCGGTGGACTGAATGTTTGTGCACAATTTCAATCTTCTAGCTGCAGAAATAAGACCGCAAAAAATACCGAAAATGTCCAATATTTCCCTATACAGAAGTATATTTTGATAAAAATTCCCTGACACTTCCCTAATTACCCTAGGGTCATGTTTCGCCCATCATTCTCTTCAGAATAGAACGGCCTTTCAGACGGTATGACTCACGTGTCTCCATCATGTATCTAAGTTGGGAAAATCTTGAAAAAAGGGATTTTTTGCTAAAAATATCCCTTTTTCAACGTTTAGCCCCTCTGGACCCCACCTGTTTTAGTGCAGAGATCTGAAAAAATCTGATAAATACTACTATGTGGGCTGAATGTTTATGCACAATTTCAATCTTCTAGGTGCAAAAGTAAGCCCGCCAAAAAATATATATACCGACAATGTCCCATATTCCCGTATACAGAAGGATATTTTGTAAAAATTCCCTGAGACATCCCTAATTACCCTAGGATCATGGTTTGCACATCATTCTCTTCAGAATAGAACTGCCTTTCAGGCGGTACCATTCACATGTCTCCAGGCGGGGAAAATCCCGAAGAAAGTTTTTTTGGTAAAAATATCCCTTTCTTCAATTTTTTGCCCCTCTGGATCCACCCCGTTTTAAGGCAGAAATCTGAAAAAAAAAATCTGGTAAATACTACTCGGTGGACTGAATGTTTGTGCAAAATTTCAATCTTCTACGTGCAAAAATAAGCCCGCCAAAAAATTATGAACATAGGCTTAATAAAAGAAAATATATATTTTAGAATTATGACATCATCACCTCCTATGTCTCGACGCAGGAAGGTGTGAAACCATACGTAAGGTCTTCTACAATGCCTCTGGACTTGAAAAACAAAAAAGACCCAGACAAAAAAGCTCAAATAGGAGAGTTATAACGCAATGTACCATGAAACACCCGTATGGTACAAATTGTCCCATTGGATCCCCAAAGGGCTAAACGTGTTTTCTAGGTCTGACAAGATACATTCGCGAAATGTCCCTACGGGATTTGTGTAAAATTGATTCCAATACAAAGTTCTCCGCGGCCCAATATGTATTGTACTAATTTTAGCGACCCATACCGGTAATTTACATATTTATGGGCCTTCATATATCCGGAATTCAGTCATACACTACTATAACGCTCGAACACAAAATTGCTTTTAGTTTCTTTAGATATAATTGGACATGAATGTAGGCATATGCAAAATAAATTGGATCAAGTACTTCTTCTCTGGCACATGTTATCCATCCCGGCCGCCATCTTGAATCTGTCATATGGGATTCAACTTTCGGTTTTTTAAATGGAAATAGGTGCAAATGATACACCAAATTCATGTACAATTTTCTCGGAAATTCACCGGTGTAGTGAATTTTTTCCGTAGTTTGTACCCTTTGAAGATGTTGCATATTAATTTCCTCCAGGCATTTCGCGAATAGACATTGCAGAGAATATCAGTTACGCTTATGTTTTTGATGTTGACAAATCAAAACAATTTCTAACTGGAAAAATACTGTAAGTATAAACAAACTCTTTACAACATTGGTGTCGTAATCTTATTACATTTCTGAGTAATTGTTATTTCTTCCATAACAAGAAGTATTGTATTACGGTCAAAATGCTTAATATAAATCAAGATACGACCAGATTTGGGTGAGTACCTACCATTTCCGTATTGACTCTGTGTGTATGTATGTACGTTCAAAGAATATTTCGTTAACTATAAATCACGTAAAAGATTACATATATACACGGGGCCCTGCACAACTTTCTATTTAGTTTAATATTCGTGAAGTGCCTCACATTTAACATGCAATACTTTACAAACGGTACAAGCTACGGTAAAAATCACTACATCAATGAATTTCCGAGAAAATTGTACATTAATTTTATGTATCACATGCACCTATCCCATTTGAAAAACCGAAAGTTAAATCCAACAGGGCGGATCCAAGATGGCGGCCAGGATGAGTAACATGTGTCAGAGAAGCAATACTTGATCCAATTTGTTTTGCATATGCCCACGTTCATGTCCAGTTACATCTAAAGAAACTAAAAGCAATTTTGTGTCCAAGCGTTATAGTAGTGTATGATTGAATTCCGGATATAAGAAGGCCCATAAATGTGCAAATTACCGGTATGGGCCGCTACAATTAGTACAGTACACATTGGGCAGCAGAACTTTGCATTTGATGGATCAATTTTACACGAATCCAGCAGGGACACTTCGTGTAAAGGGCCAGTCCTGGCTCGATAAGCCAAACTCGAAAAGCGCTACCTTGCGTCTTATATTACCTTAAGTTTGTATCCGTAGCTGACATTAAAGAAACGAAGGAAAAGAAGAGAGAAAAAAAAACATTGGGTCGCCGTTAATCCTTCTTATACTATAATTTATAGACCAGTAAACACAACGCTACTTACTCCAGATTCTTGTACACTACTTGCGTTGTCAATGCTAAGGAAAAGACGAGAAAAGAATGAAAGAAAAAAAAATCATTTAGGATAACACCATATATCTTGCATCTCTGTTTATTTAACTTTCCTTGTAATAAACGTATAACAAAAGACTTTCATTGACATTTATGATCGTGGATAGCTAGATTCAGGAAAAAAAAAATCTTTGTATTCCGTTTAAGTTTCTCAAACCCTTTTAACGCCAACACCACTCAAAGCTAAATAACAATATAAATTAAGCCGCACTGTACTAACAGTAAGAGAGTTGTTTACATTTCTAGACAATAGCACAAAGTCCTTGGTAGGCTACTTCACCAGAGGAAAATTACCAATTACATTACCACTCGTGAACATCTCATTGCAAAGAAGAGACCTACGGCTGCGTCGATTAACCTTCCCCCTTTTAGTACATAACTTCTCCACTTCACCCGCATCCAACTGCTAAGAGGGCATTTCCCTCAACATTTACTATTAGCAGCGGCGGTAATAACATTAAACTCTGTAGTACATTATGGGGAACACAAAACCAGCCAGTGAAATTAGACTCGACTTCTGACACTCCCGCATTGAAGTACGAGTGGTATCGTACACCCACCGTCTTAACGTGCCTCACTGATCTAGTGAGCAACATCACAATCAAACGTAACAGGACAACTCGAAAATGCAAACTTAGGGTGCGGCGACTTAATGCTTAGATTGAAAATTATATAGATATACTTATGTATATAGTTATTGATAAACAATACGGAATGCCCGCTGCTAGACAGACATAAACTAGCCATCGCTAATTAATCTTTAATTTATTAAATAGAATGCCTGAGAGAATAGACAATACGGAATACCTGTTGCTAACATACATGTGCTAGATGGCAGCTGGTAATATATTATACATCTAGACAACTCTAAGAAATGATTTTTATTCAGAACAAGAGAGAAACGGCTTTGATATCAGACTACCCCAGCCGGCGTATGATTCAACTTACTGGATAGAGACTCACTCTCGTTTACTCGGACATATTACGGACGAAACTCATTTCGGACAATATTATGGACATTATAAACTGACTCGGATAATATATATATATATGTATACACCAAGAAAAACTGAGAATTATTGAACGTATATTATTGTTTGTTCATAAATAATCTGTAGTAAGATAATAAACGCACGAAAACATTAATATGACATTAGATGTTATATTTAAAACAATTTGGACAACTATAAACGGTGGACAATTTCTTCCGCAACTTCCCGGATGATACCAGTTTCTTCGCAAAACGGAATAAAAAGAAATAGACATATTTACCTAGTAGACAGTTACTAAAGCTCACCCGACCGTGGTTTCACTTTACGAATAGGGACACTGAGGAAACACTGTGAAACAGCACTCCAGGGTGACGACCGGTCCTGACGACTCCTCCAACATCTCACCATGTGTACAGCCATAACCTCGGCGTGGATTGATCACACCCCCTCCTTGGTTAACAACAAGCATACGTTCCACTGCTATCTCCACCAGGTAAACCAATAATCACTGCAAAGCCGCTGCAATGTTCATCCTCACAACAGCGACTACAGTTAGACACATTAAATTCCGGAGAGGCAGGCTGAGCTGACAACAAGTAATATAGGACGAAGTCCCTTGCCAAGAAAACGTAGTAAGGGTGGATGGAAATTTTACAACGTCAAGAGAAGGAGGCCATACATCAATCGAGTTCAGTCTCGGAGACAGCACAAAAGGGATTTCTGAACTTCAGCTTTCATCACATTAACAGTTAGGAAATATCTAACCAATCCCAGCCGTACTCCAAAACACACAGGTCGGATATGCGACGAATCACTCAAGAAACTTCAACAAATTTGAATGAGAACCGTTTGTCCATTGACAGTCCAGGAACAATTTAAATTCCACAAAAGCAAGTATGACAGTAACCAGTAATACTTCAGACGCACACACGCTGAACAAGTTTTAGACGAATCCTTTCTTTTAAATCACCACGTATTCATTCCTCCAATATATTGTTTAACCACAGCGAGACTTAAGGGGATATCGATAATAAAATAACGACCACTTATTACATGGTTCACTGTAAATTAATATCCCAAAATGTGGACAATCGTGCTTCTCACCACACCACGGCCATATTCGCAGTTCGTAGTACAAAGAAAAGGTGAACCAGAGGGGGCTCTCCGCAGCCCTCTCACTTCCGGATTGGTCATTCCATACTACGCATCAGAGCGTAGAATGGAAATAACAGATTTTATAATAAAACAAATATAACTAAAGGAGAATAAAAATTATATAAACGAGCATTTATATATGCAGATTCATAATAATCCTTTCGTTTTACATGAAACACAAAAATTTAAATTACTTCAAACGATCCGAGCTACTCTCAAAAGCCGCTCAATGCAAACCATAGATATACAAAGAGAAATAGCATACTACATCTACACGCACTAGTCCAATTGTCGACCATCTTGAATCCTTCATGAGAGTCGAGAATTGAGAAAATATAATAAGAAATAATATTAGCTGAGAGCTGATTAAACATTTCCGCAAATATTCTCTTTGAGAAAATGTAACGCTCAAAGAGGAACGTTACATCCACCCAGAGGACAAGAAAAAAAAAATTCTCTCTTTTTTTTACCCTATATATTGTTAGTTAGAAGTTATTTATATGGATAATTTCGAAGAAGTTCATCTCTTCGTTCTTTGGAACAGTTGAATTTCTTCAAATTATGAAAATTCTGCGTTCCCACACTTTCCCCAGTGAGGGTATGCAAAATCACTGAGTTTTTCAGAACCCTTCTAGCCAAGAAAGGGCCCGAGAAACATTTCATATATTTAGCAAATTCTCCTTTAACCGAAGAGGAAAGATGGTGAAGTTTAACCATTACTAGGTCTCCTTCTTCTAACTTAACCTCCCTTCCTGTTCGTTTCAAAGATTTCTTAGTTTTATTAGTAACTTTAGGATACAATGTAATATGACGATCTTGGGTAGGTGTCTTCTCTAGAACACCAGGCCAAGGAAAATTCTTTTTAAATGCTTCAATAGCAGAATAAGATAAAAATAGCTCTGCAGGCGTACAATCAATGCTACTACATAATGAATAATTTAGGAGTTCCTGACATCGCTTCAGTACAGTACTCCACTTAGAATGATTACTATGACACTCTAAACGAATAATTCGGTTGAGTTCTTTATGGCTCCTTTCTGCCAAACCATTCGAAGACGGGGAATAACTAGACGTTAATACGGATTTCATATTATGCTCCTTACAATAGTCCTGCCAGAGGCGCGAGATAAACTGTGAACCTTTATCCGAGACAATGGCATTAGGATAAGGGAACAAATAAAAATAATTCCTTTCCAACACTGAAATTATACCTTTAACATGAGCAGTCTTTGAAGGAAAGAAACAAACAAACCTAGAATAAACATCAATAATAGATAAAATATAATAATAGCCATTACTAACTGGGAGCCTCCCAACGAGATCTACCGCTAGGCGGTCGTGAGGTCGACTAGCTTCTATATGAATTTCTTCTTTAAGTATTACCTGATTGGCGAACTTTGTCTCAGCACAATCAAGACAATCTCTAATATACTGTCGAATTGACAGTCTTTGTTTCTTCCAATAAAATAAAGAACGACATAAAGACATACATTTCCTAGCTCCAAAATGACCACGTGAATGGACTATTCCAATTATTTCTTTTATTAACTCTTGAGGAATAACCAAAAGCCATTGGTTCGAATTCCTATGCTTGAAATATAACAAACCTTGATAACAAGTGACATGTTCTGAGGAACTATCCAATAAAGACCTTAACTTAATACAGAAGTCGTCGTACTTCTGCTTTTCCCTGACTTTCTCCAGGTTGAAAAGAGACGAATCTTGAACAGACAAGAAATTGACATGATACTCTTCTAACTTCGAAGGCACTTCCGGTGGATTTCTACTCAATGTATCCGCGACAAAATTCAGACTCCCTGGACAATGCTCGAAGACAAGGTCAAACCTTTGTAATTTAAGAAGCATACGAGTCGTCCTAGTATCTAAGTTCTTCATAGAAAAAGAATGAGTGACTGCAGCATTATCCGTATGAATATACGCAGTTCTTCCAAGAATATATTGTGAAAAACGTTCACACAAAAATAAAACAGAGAGCAATTCCAACTGAAAAGAAGACAATGAAAGTTCGTGAGGTTTGACTCTACGACTAGCGTAGGCGATGACATTTGGATGATCAGACCCATCAGGGTACTGTGCCAGAAAACCAGCCAAATTCTCAGAACAAGCATCCGAATGGATGTGAAATGGCAAATTGAAATCTGGTTGTCCCAACGCAGGTGGATTACTGACGATTTCCCGCAATTTATAAAAGAGATCCAAAACTTCAGGAGTGAGTTTGTACTTAACATTCTTCTTAATAAGATCGTACAACGGAGAAGTAAGAGTCGAATAATTGGGAATGAACCGCTGTGGCCATCCCAATAATCCTAGAAATTGACGCATCTTTTTCTTGGTTTTCGGGATGGGATAGCAACGGATTGGCTCATTATGACGTGGGTCAACTTTGACAGTCTGACCACTAATGATATGTCCCAAGAAGTTCACTTCCGTCAGAAGGAAACGACACTTCCGGAAATTCAGGGAAAAATTCCCACGTTCAAAAATTTCGAACACACGCTCCAGATGGGCGAAGTGTTCGTCTAGAGAAGTGCTATATATTAAAATATCGTCCAGAAACAAAGTGACAAAATCTTTAGTACTTTGATCGAAGTAACTATGCATGACGCTCTGGAAAATAGCGGGCGCACTCTTGATTCCTTGAGGTAAGACCATCATTACGTATTGTCGCCCTTTATAAACAAAACTCGTACAGGAGTATGACGAAGGATGGAGACCTACGCCATAGTATCCTGACGAACAGTCAAACTTCGAAAAGTATTGCGCTTTCGCTACACGGTTCAATATATCACCTATTGGTTCCACCTGAGCCTTAGGAGCTCGGACACGGTGGTTCAGTAGGCGAAAATCAATTACAGGTCTAACAGCACCAGACGCCTTGCGAACACAATGCATGGGGTTCCGGTACGGTGAGGTCTGTTCACGGGCTATGCCTAATTCAATCCATTTTTGTAATTCTGCCTCAAATTCCATTTCCATGGATTTTGGCACAGAATAACACGGTCCTACGACAGGTTCTTCGTCAGTTAATTCTATCTTGTACAAAGGCGTTCGTATCCTACGAGGATACTCGCAGAAAATATTACGATATCGAAGTAACAAATTATATAAACGTTGCTTAACGTTAGTATCTAAATCTTCTCGAGATGAGATATAATTCTGAATTTCAGTTTCTGAAAGGTTAGATTCAGGAACTATATGCACATCTGACACAGAAAAGGTAACTGGATTTTCTACTGAAGGAGGAACCTCTAAAATGTTGACATCAGAACACAAAAGTTCGGAAGGAAGCAATTTCTGCTCATCGGATGGCCATTCGGTCCTCCCGATCTCAATCTTGTTCGAAGACAAAGCTACTATAAGAATACTAGGTTGATTAGTCGGAATTACGACATGACTACCAGCATTATCACGCAATTGGATTTCTTTCCTCTCCCTGTCGATAACAGCTTTGAATTTGTCTAAGAATGGACAACCCAAAATAAGATCTGTTCGAAGATATTTTATGACAAACAACGGGATATCAAATAAATGACCCTGAATATTTAAACTAAATATCTGGACACCTTGAACCGAAAACTTCTCTGTACCAGCAAAGGCACCTAACGACAAACCAGTATATGGTCGCAATTTAGCAGATGAAAATTTTAATTTTAACTGTTTCCAAATATTCCAGTCCAAAAGGCATAAATCTGATCCACAGTCAATAGTACAGGTTAATTGGACTCCGCCAATGTTTCCTTTAACAACGGGGGAAGAAGAAAAATAATAGTCGGGCTTTTCTTTTTCTTCATCCTCCTCAACTACAAAGTTTACGTTAAATGATATGACATTATTACTCTCGTTACTATTTACATCTCCAGATAATGACTCCACCAAGACATTGTAAGTTTTGACGTTAGTTTCCGAATCATTATCTACGGGGACTGGAGAAATACAGCAGTCGTTTCCCCCCGCATTCGGAAAAGACTGCAACCTTAGTTTTCCGAAGTAGATGAAGGTTGATCTTCCCTTGGATTGGAAGATGCTTCATCTCGTCTCCTATCATTATTTTGATATCTTCCGTTACGTCCTCGATTTCTTCCACGATAACGGTTTCTACCATTTCCTCGATATCGATTATTATACTGATAATTATTATTGTTATTGTTATTGTTATTTTCAGTCTGAGCATAGCTTAAAAATTCAGTTTGACAGCTACTGTCAACATGTTCTGAATTACGATTAACGATTTTTGCTTGCTTAGCGAATACTTTCTTTGTCGGAGGCCTAACTTCATGCATAGAATTATCCTCAATTCCAGATAATAACGCTACTTTACTCATTAATTCATCAACACTATTATATTGCTGAACGGACAGCAAACGCATGTCCCTAGGCGGTAAACAATTCAAAATTAATTCCACCAGTTCCGAAGTACTCGGAGTTTCGCATATATTGTAGTAACTTTCAACTACAAACCAAACGTAATCTAACAATGAAGCAAATTTCGTCTTATCATAGCGCAAAGATTGCAACGACTTCTTGTGTGCACGCTCTATCTGAGGCGAACAATACTGATTCTTAAAAAGACGCACAAAATCTTGATAAGTTTTAATTTCAGGAGCTACTGAGCTATACCAAGCAAACGCGGCTCGCACCATACAATGTTCTACGACCCGTAATTTGTCTCCATCAGTAAGTGAATACATACTTAAACATTTTTCAAGATCCCTCAAAAACTTCCTTGGGGCTCCAGGTTTGATATCCCCAGAATACGAAGGAAAAGATTGTAAATCTTTCTGCTTAATCGCAAAAGGCAATGAATGCGGTGCTATACCACTAAAGGTGGCAACACTGTTTCGCGGTACCGAATTATTCGGCACAGTAGCAGTGTGGAAAACACTAGGGTCATAACTAGGCTTTAAATAGCTAGTATTAAACACTGGTGGGCTATTCCCAACATGAGAAGTGATCCCTCTCGACATTGACCATGTGACAGTGTCAGTAGTACGAGTACTATTACTTACATTATTGCTGTAATAAACAGAAGAATTAACATTTGGAAAAACATTTAAAGCACTAGCAATTACTTTGGTTTCACTAGGACTAGCTGGAAACTCGTATTTAATATCTGGTTCTGATTGCACAAACACAGGTTTATTCAGATAACTAACAGAACTAGTAACAGACGCATTGCATTCAGCAGACGTACTAATAATAGTATTAACAGGCAAATTATCCCTTGACTCAGAAAACGACACAAGAGAATTTTCACTAGTACAAGGACGTTTACAGGGAACACCTTCTTTACTCAGGCTCCCACACTCAACTGACGTAAATTTAGGTTTCTGCAGTTTATCCACTTTATTAGTTAGGGTTAACACTTCAGAGAAAAGCTTAGATTGACTAGTATTACACCCTTCTAGTTCAATTTTCACTTCCTCATTTTCATTCTCAAGTTTCTTAATTTTATCAAAAACAACCTTTAATGCTTTATGATGAGATTCAGCCTCATTCTCAATAGAATCAACACGAGATTCCACGGAATCAATACACAACTTATTATTTTCAACTTCCGTTTTCACAGTATCTAACTGCGCTTGCAAATCTTTTTGGTTAACAGTGAGAGAGCTACAAAGGTTTTCTACACTACCTATTCTTTCATCAATTTTGTTAATTGTAGTGGAGAGGCTATGTACATTTTCAACAATGCACTCTTGAATTCTAGCATTATTAGCTTCAGCTTTTTCATTACTTTCTGCTATCTTACTTTCTATTTTACTATTAATATTAGCATTACTTTCTTCTATCTTACTCAATACAAGAGCGAACATTTCAGCGAGTTCACTAACGTGCTCTGTCCCTTTTTCGCTTCCTTGCGGGGACTTAGGCGAAGAAAAATGCTTGGGAGGTGATTCGTTCTCACGCTCCGACACTTCAGGAGAAGCATGCGCGTCGCATTTAGGACAAACCCAAACAAAAGAATCTGAGCTAACAGCTTCAAAAACACTAGAAGTATCTTTTAACTTAACACAAACAAAATGTGACCATTCGTGACACCTGTCACAAGATATAGCACGTTTCTTATCAGAATCAATTTGTTCCGCGGCAGCAAGAGGTTCACTACAACAAACACAAATAATATCATCTCCATTAGGAGGGAGATTCCTCGACTCAGCCGACATTCCTACTTACTGACTTATAAGTCTAATGAACATAAACATATGTGAGCTCTATCCAGTATATCTCATCAACACCAACGCGACAGTCCGTATCACTCGTTTCTTCCCGCATGACACGACAAAAAATAGTGTAACATTTTAAACAATAAAATAATCCTGGCTGGGTCGCCATCTTGTAAAGGGCCAGTCCTGGCTCGATAAGCCAAACTCGAAAAGCGCTACCTTGCGTCTTATATTACCTTAAGTTTGTATCCGTAGCTGACATTAAAGAAACGAAGGAAAAGAAGAGAGAAAAAAAACATTGGGTCGCCGTTAATCCTTCTTATACTATAATTTATAGACCAGTAAACACAACGCTACTTACTCCAGATTCTTGTACACTACTTGCGTTGTCAATGCTAAGGAAAAGACGAGAAAAGAATGAAAGAAAAAAAAATCATTTAGGATAACACCATATATCTTGCATCTCTGTTTATTTAACTTTCCTTGTAATAAACGTATAACAAAAGACTTTCATTGACATTTATGATCGTGGATAGCTAGATTCAGGAAAAAAAATCTTTGTATTCCGTTTAAGTTTCTCAAACCCTTTTAACGCCAACACCACTCAAAGCTAAATAACAATATAAATTAAGCCGCACTGTACTAACAGTAAGAGAGTTGTTTACATTTCTAGACAATAGCACAAAGTCCTTGGTAGGCTACTTCACCAGAGGAAAATTACCAATTACATTACCACTCGTGAACATCTCATTGCAAAGAAGAGACCTACGGCTGCGTCGATTAACCTTCCCCCTTTTAGTACATAACTTCTCCACTTCACCCGCATCCAACTGCTAAGAGGGCATTTCCCTCAACATTTACTATTAGCAGCGGCGGTAATAACATTAAACTCTGTAGTACATTATGGGGAACACAAAACCAGCCAGTGAAATTAGACTCGACTTCTGACACTCCCGCATTGAAGTACGAGTGGTATCGTACACCCACCGTCTTAACGTGCCTCACTGATCTAGTGAGCAACATCACAATCAAACGTAACAGGACAACTCGAAAATGCAAACTTAGGGTGCGGCGACTTAATGCTTAGATTGAAAATTATATAGATATACTTATGTATATAGTTATTGATAAACAATACGGAATGCCCGCTGCTAGACAGACATAAACTAGCCATCGCTAATTAATCTTTAATTTATTAAATAGAATGCCTGAGAGAATAGACAATACGGAATACCTGTTGCTAACATACATGTGCTAGATGGCAGCTGGTAATATATTATACATCTAGACAACTCTAAGAAATGATTTTTATTCAGAGCAAGAGAGAAACGGCTTTGATATCAGACTACCCCAGCCGGCGTATGATTCAACTTACTGGATAGAGACTCACTCTCGTTTACTCGGACATATTACGGACGAAACTCATTTCGGACAATATTATGGACATTATAAACTGACTCGGATAATATATATATATATGTATACACCAAGAAAAACTGAGAATTATTGAACGTATATTATTGTTTGTTCATAAATAATCTGTAGTAAGATAATAAACGCACGAAAACATTAATATGACATTAGATGTTATATTTAAAACAATTTGGACAACTATAAACGGTGGACAATTTCTTCCGCAACTTCCCGGATGATACCAGTTTCTTCGCAAAACGGAATAAAAAGAAATAGACATATTTACCTAGTAGACAGTTACTAAAGCTCACCCGACCGTGGTTTCACTTTACGAATAGGGACACTGAGGAAACACTGTGAAACAGCACTCCAGGGTGACGACCGGTCCTGACGACTCCTCCAACATCTCACCATGTGTACAGCCATAACCTCGGCGTGGATTGATCACACCCCCTCCTTGGTTAACAACAAGCATACGTTCCACTGCTATCTCCACCAGGTAAACCAATAATCACTGCAAAGCCGCTGCAATGTTCATCCTCACAACAGCGACTACAGTTAGACACATTAAATTCCGGAGAGGCAGGCTGAGCTGACAACAAGTAATATAGGACGAAGTCCCTTGCCAAGAAAACGTAGTAAGGGTGGATGGAAATTTTACAACGTCAAGAGAAGGAGGCCATACATCAATCGAGTTCAGTCTCGGAGACAGCACAAAAGGGATTTCTGAACTTCAGCTTTCATCACATTAACAGTTAGGAAATATCTAACCAATCCCAGCCGTACTCCAAAACACACAGGTCGGATATGCGACGAATCACTCAAGAAACTTCAACAAATTTGAATGAGAACCGTTTGTCCATTGACAGTCCAGGAACAATTTAAATTCCACAAAAGCAAGTATGACAGTAACCAGTAATACTTCAGACGCACACACGCTGAACAAGTTTTAGACGAATCCTTTCTTTTAAATCACCACGTATTCATTCCTCCAATATATTGTTTAACCACAGCGAGACTTAAGGGGATATCGATAATAAAATAACGACCACTTATTACATGGTTCACTGTAAATTAATATCCCAAAATGTGGACAATCGTGCTTCTCACCACACCACGGCCATATTCGCAGTTCGTAGTACAAAGAAAAGGTGAACCAGAGGGGGCTCTCCGCAGCCCTCTCACTTCCGGATTGGTCATTCCATACTACGCATCAGAGCGTAGAATGGAAATAACAGATTTTATAATAAAACAAATATAACTAAAGGAGAATAAAAATTATATAAACGAGCATTTATATATGCAGATTCATAATAATCCTTTCGTTTTACATGAAACACAAAAATTTAAATTACTTCAAACGATCCGAGCTACTCTCAAAAGCCGCTCAATGCAAACCATAGATATACAAAGAGAAATAGCATACTACATCTACACGCACTAGTCCAATTGTCGACCATCTTGAATCCTTCATGAGAGTCGAGAATTGAGAAAATATAATAAGAAATAATATTAGCTGAGAGCTGATTAAACATTTCCGCAAATATTCTCTTTGAGAAAATGTAACGCTCAAAGAGGAACGTTACATTCGCGAATGTACCTTGTGAGTCAAGAGAAAGGTCGTTATTAAAATGTAAACTGTCAAGTGCCATATAATATAAGGCTAAAGAAGAAATATAAAAAAATTGATTACGCTGAGGACGACAGTGGAGTAGTTCCTTCTATTGTTATCATTGTTCCCACATATATTTTATTTTGAACCAATGCTTTAAATTCCATTATTCGAGTATCCTGGAATAAAAACAATTTTTAACATTGGCAAGAACGAAAACATCAAATAATTTAACTACTAGCAAAGCATTTGTGCAACTCAATGTGGAAAAAAAACGACGTAGGTTGTAACAAGTGAAAATATTAATCACTTGAAATCTGTCAATACAATTGATAATTTTAAATACTAGTATTTACGAGTACTCATAACTAGGGACCGGATATTAAGATGCAAAAATGTGGTAGGAGAAAGGAGAGAAAAGGTGCTGAAAAATCATTCAATAAGGTGCAAAAAGGTGCTAATAGAATACAGTTACATGGGCATTATTTATTCATTACACCAGCAAATATTGTTAAAATCTTGGCTTTTAACATTTGACATAAATTGCAAAAATGTTTTTATTTAATCTAATAAACTTGTACAATGTTCAACTTCTTGTAATAAAATTGTGGTTAAAACCAATTTGGTATTTTTTAACGTTAATTTAGCAATACTGTGGTTTGAGAAACTGTTACATACTAACGAGTGTTCAGAAACTGGTTATACTTGATTATGGTCAACATTTCTATGTTTTCAAATGTTAGTTTCTGTCGCGTGGAGCTGAGGAGATCCTTGTATGCGGAGAAACTTTGCTCGATATCAAGGAAACCAGTGGTTCATATCTTGTAAGCATACGGAAAGGAAGTTCAGTTGACGTTGCAAAGGTTTCTACATCCGGATTGTTTCGCAAATTCAGTTTAAACTTGTCCCTAGCAAATCTGACAAGGTTGTCCCTTACACTTGATAACTTCTTCCACTGTTTCTCCTTCTCCCTATCTTTTTCTTTCAAACTCTAAATCACATCTGGTAAATACTTGTAGCCATGCACTTTGAAAAGTTCCACCTGCAGGTCTTAATGTTTAAGCATTTGCTGGACATGTTTGATGGGTGTTGCGTCTGTTGCATTCAGAACAGGTATAAACTGTTTGAATTTGTCGAAGTTTTCATACAAGAAAACTGCACATCTTATCCATGTACCCTACCTGGTTATGAAAGGAAATTGTGGCAGAAGGAGGTCAGTGATTTCTCGGTACAAAGCTTGAAGACTACGGCACCTTTACAAGAATCTTCTTTGTAGCAGCAATGAAGCCATTTACCTTACTCTATTCTTCCCTCATACTTTCACAAACACGGTACAGACTATGTGCAATATGTGTGACATGATTAACCCTTTCACTGTGGAAGGCGACGGAAAAAAAATTCCCTAACCTGCGAATGTCGATTATAGTCGACGTGTTAAAATTTGTCTGTATCTTGGTTTTGTCGATTGTAGTCGACAAAGGTTTTCTGTGTGATTTCTATTGTTTATCGAAAACAATAGAACACACACAAAAGAAATGAACGGTACAACTTTGGCGACTACTCTCGACAAAGCCAAGATACGGACAAACAAATTTTAACACCTCGACTATAGTCGACATTCGCATGTTAAGGAAATTTTGTTTCTGTCGACAAAAGTCGACTTCCTCTGTGAAAGGGTTAAGGTTGGAGCACATGCTCTTTAGTTATTGAGAAGCCGAAGGCATGTAACGTGTTTGATCGGTCACAAACAGTCTGACTTTATCATATTTTATGCCTTCTGGCCGCAGCTTCATGATTGACTGTGCAGGCATTTATCTTCTCGAGTTGGTACATCTTGAACAACATCGGTTTCACTCACTCACCAGGTAATGGAAACCAATACATTCAGTACATATCTTTGCAGCTCGTCAGTTGTTTTGACTAACATGAAACCCACTTCATGTTTGCCGACCACTTCCTTCATTTTTATGAAAACATCCTCCTAAATCGGCTTTACGTAGTTTCTTCCTCAGGGTCCTCTCGTCTGGTACTCATCTTGGCCTACACTTTTCCAGAAATGATTTGAATACAGGATTGTTTACTTTGTGGACTGGAATTTCTGATTACATTAATGCTATTGTAAGATCTGCGTAAAACACTTTATACAATCGCTGTTTTTTTTAAATCTGGAAGCGAAATCAGGTACCAAAGTAGTTTGCTTTGGTAAGTTTCATGTTCTTCACGTGTTTGCTGTAGTTGATATGCTAGTTTATTCGGTCTCTTTGATGTTTTTCCTTGATGGAAATATGTATATCGCAAACTGCGCATTGAGGAATTATTACATTCCTTCTTAAATTCTGCTGCAAGCGCATGAGACTTCTCCTTCTTGAGCTTTGACATGCTATGCTTTTATTGAGAAGAATAAGTCCTGGTTCAGATTGTTACAGAACTAATTGGGCAGGTAAAGGCAAAAAACTTCAAACCCCAAAGTGCCAATGAAGTGCTCGACTTTTTTTTCCTGAACCTTCTTTCTACACGAAACCTCGATGGCATGCTCAACAATGGTGCTAAGGAAAACAATTCTTTTTTCTTCTATTGCAGAGTTTTGAAAGACGAAAGGAAATTGCCGCTCTTTGTCGTACATGCAAAACATTATTTATTGACTGTCTGTGCCTTTATTGTTGCCATTGTGTCGCCTTGACTTACCCAACTACACCTGCGCTAAATAATCTAAATAGTTCATGATTTGTCTACCTTCAGTGCTTGAGTAGTGGTCAAAGTAGGAATATTTAATTGTTGGTTCAACGCATTATTTTGTGCAGCTGGGTCGCATACGACCCCAGGGTGTTCTTTGTGCTATGAAAATAGCATTGTTACATTTTTTCTTCAGAACTCTTTATGGCTAAAGTGCAACATATCATGGCATCAATGAGTAAGGGACTCACATTGGGAGAAATATCTTCAATATTGAGTGAGAAGACATCAGTCCAAACTGTGAAAGAATCGCCAAGGGGAAGACCTGGTCGGTGTGTTGTTTGTCCCCGGGACAAACAACATGTGTGTTGCTTACGCAGTTTATGTGCTTTGGAATTTGTGATGACTGTTAAGATGTGAAGTGACCTTCACTATTGTTGTGAACAAATCAGAATTTTCAAAACTTGTGTAGCTGTTTCAAATAATTTTGGACAGGAAAAGAATATTATCATTTGTATAACTATTCAAATAATATAACTGTGAACAGAAAATTCGGTATTCTTCTAACTGGTGACCTACCTGACTATATCTATAACAATAACCTACCCTAACGTAAACGAACCTAACCAGCTGCAAAAATAACATGTTAGGTTTGGTTACAGTTATAAATATACGGTTATAGTTATAGACATAGGTTACCAGTTAGAAGATTGCCGAAAACTTAATAGTAAACCATTAAACCAATATGTGTGTCCAGTAATCAAAGCTGTTGTCAGACTATGAGAAATTTCACATGTATTGGTGTGACATACACATGTTGTAGTCTAATTTAAAATAAATTAGCACATGGTACCAACTCTTACTCGACTGGTATTTACTAAATGTATACATCTTGTAATGGGTCGTATATGACCCCACGGTGTACTTTGTGTCATGATAATGCTATGGTGTTCTTCCAGGGTTAAAAAAGAAACGTTAACTACAGTAAACGCGACTCCTGTGGTCCGATATCTTGACCCCCGTGAGTCAGAACGCTACTCAGAACTCTAAAAAAATATAGACGTTTTAAGATATTCGGTTTTGCGTGAGGTTAGCACCGAAACTTTAAATTCGCTATAAAATCTTTATTTGCCCAGAACTATTGGTCTAACCTAACAGGAACTCTAGAACCCTGAGCCGTGTGCGTGGGTTTTCTCGGGGTTCTCCCGTTTCCTCCCACTTTCTTCATTCCACCATTTCATTCATTTCTCATAATCACCGTCTCCTTTAGCCTAACCGGCATAACCGTGGGACGTAAAACTCAAAGATTTCATTTCATTTTCTAGAACCCTGAGTGCTACTCAGAACTCTAAAAATATATCGATTTTTTTAAACTTTTGGTCGCTAACTTCACGAGGGTGATATCTTGTAGTTAAAGAAGGAGAGAATACCTTGTGTGCTAATCCAGATTCCAACTGGGTTAATGGAATTAAAAGCGTAACCCCATTCGTTAATAATGAAGTTACGGTACTAAATACACCGCCAGACAAGTAAATGAATGAATGAATTATGGTTTAACAGCGCCATTACCAGCGAGGCTATTTGTCTCTGTCACGTTAAGACTGATAGCCTACACGTGCTCCATATTCACCATTCAAAGTAAAACTCCCAAAAATCGTAGTTCCAACAAATGTCCTATAAAATATTAAACATAACTTTAAAATGAAAACATTAGTTCCAGAAAGACTAAAAGAATAAAGAAAATATATAAGATATAACAAGGAAATTAGTACACAAAATTATCAATAATAGTAATAATAATATAAAAATTTAAAAAGAAAAACTCAGAGTACGTTAACTGTTCCAATCCTACGAGTGAAAGTGAGAATATTGTCATTAGAGACCGCATTAGCCTCGAAAACCTAGTTAAGACTTTTTAGGTATTCCTAAAAGCTCTCTGGGGTCTGAGAATTTTTCACATTTTACAAGAATGTGCCGAATACTCAGTGGAACTATACAATCTTCATAATACGTTCACACCAGATAAGACTAAGTGGCTTACTCGTGATCATGTAAAGATAACTTCATCTCGGCGACTAGTGCATGACAACATCAGCCAATTGCCCAAGATAGGTTTACTGATTGAAGCTTATTTTCGTTAGCCTGGTTCCAATCCACTTGCTAGTGAGAGTACAATTCGTTGCAGGAAGTAGCTAATAACATCAAAGCATAGAGAAGAGTGTTCTAGGGCAGTTTGTGTCAATGCGGCGTTCTTGGCTGCTAAGTCGGCACACTTGTTTCCACGATGGCTGACTTGTCCTGGTATCCAGCATTCAACGACAACTCAGCTTTGTTGTTGTAGGTGGTCCATCTCACAAAGTATCTTGCACTAGGATTTTTTACTAAAGCCATTCTCTAGGCTTACAATAACGCTTTGTGCGTCAGCACACACAAATACACTATGCAGCCGAAGCTTAAGCGCAGGGTAAGCTGAAATGCTACTAGTTCAGCAATGAATAATAAACATAAACGATGGACACAATGTTCTGAACTGTACTTGTTCCTGGCAAAAACACATCTAACAGCATTCTTATTCTTCGGAACGGCTGTATGAAAACATTAAAACTGGAACACTTGTCTAGCAAACTATTCCTTTTCACTTTCAACATCACGGATTTGTAGATAAGCAGTACAAAATTGCATAACAGATGCTAGCATAATCGTAAACAAAACAATTTTGTTTTCGTGTGCGTTTTCCTTCCTTTTATATTACAATGAGTTACAACTATACTGGGAATAACGTTTTCCGAGGTAGCAATCAGCTGCAAATTTGGGTTTATTTCGTGGGAAGCATACTTGCCACTGCACACTAAAGTGTTAATATAATTTTGAAACGTCCCTCATCAACTTAACACAGATTGAACATTTGTAGGTACCACCAATCTATGTAGTAGTACGTCGCGACAGCTTTTAATAGATGAAGGATATGAGCACGAATGATAATGTTTAGTCCATCAATTACATATAAAAAGGGGGTATGCATTAGCAGAGACGGAACAGTCGCTCCTTCGTGGCTAAGCAGTTAACGTACACGCCTTTGGTGTGGGAGAGCCGGGTTCAATTTCCGGCAGAGCCTCGCTGTTGAAAAGGACGTTAAACTCCAATCAACTGAACTCGAATCAATGATCCTGAAGAAGAATATGTTATAAGAAATAAAACATAGTTCTGTGACTGATCGAAGCATGTTTTCTGCATACATTTCATGAATTATTAGCTTTGCGGAAACCAACAACAGAATTTTTCTTTATCTACAAAATTTCAGCGTTTCTTGTCAATTGATTTAAAAGTTACAATCGAGTGAAGCAATATAAATGATCCACTCGTATATATATGTATAATTTATCACGATTCGCCCTTATAACTTTTAAATTAATGTACAAGAATGCTGAAATTCTGTCTATGATCATGATATGACGTTGTTCGAAGTAGTCCGAATAAAGCTATAATTCAAAAGCTTTTACTTCGAAACACTGCTTAGATAAGTACTTCATCCAATCGAAGAAAAATTGTTTTCAATAGATTGATTCATATAAATTTCACAAATGTTTGAAATTTTATTTTTCTCCAGAAATAATTAGTGCACATATAATGTGAGTGAACAGTATGGAAAGTAAACATATTAGAAAGATGGGAAGACGGGTCTATAAGCTTTGTATCATTTGTATTACAACAAAATAAACATTGACCAAAGCTTCAACACCCACTGTATTTTAAACTATAATGTGTAACGGTTTCGGATATCTAACATATCCTTCATATCCTTCCTCAGACACTATAGAACATAAATGAGGATACAGACATTATAGTTATTCTTATGAAAGTGAATATAGCCTATATGTCTGTATCTTCATTTATATTCTATAGTGTCTGATGAAGGATATGCTAGATATCGGAAACCGTTACACATTATAGTTTAAAATACAGTGTTTGTTGAAGTTTTGGTCTGTGTTTCTTTTGTTACAATAGCCAATCCAAACCCACGGATAGTGTTGTGATACACGAATGGTGAAGTCGGATATCTTACGTAGTGTCGTTAAGACAAAAATGAAGTGGCTACCAAAGGAAAAATGTTTAGTTGGGACTATTATATCAGTGTAAAACCCAGATGACAACTGCGAATCAAGTATTAAACGGCGTGACAAACATCTTGGCATTTGAAGGCGGCGCCCCAAGTTCCCTTTAAATGCTGCTAGCAAATGAGAGGCCAGCGGTATTGCCACGTTTATTTTGTACACATCCACGTCTATCCTCTGCCACCTGATCGCGCTAAAGTTCGTCTGCTTACCCATAACCTCACCCCTTAGCACTCGGCAACATCGCGTCAGAGCATGCGTTTTATTCGTTTAACTGAAATGCCAAGATGTTTGTCAAGTTACTACGACATGCGCGTATACAGCTTCAAACAGTAATGAAGGTCAAACTGAAAGAGAACATCTTCTGACCAATACATAAATCTCGACGGAGAAAACGAAGCCACATTACTTTATTCTTATGATTCAGATCAGGATGCTTTTTCACTCAAAATTGTGAGCACTGTAAGTGCAAGTCTTGCCTCTGTGTACTTGCCATCTTCATTGTGGATGCTTCTTGTGACCCAATCAGTCGTCAGTATTATAGACTACAACAATCACGTATATCAATCATCAGGTAATGAGTAAGCTCTTTCTTATCTTCAGTATCGAGACGTTTCTACTCTTCAATATACACGTTGAACGAATATCATCTTCTATTGCAAAACAAATTATTATTCTTCAGAACAAACTACTTTAAAACAACGAAAACTGCAATCAATACGAGGTAGACGGTGAAAAGTAGGAAACATTACAAGGAAAAATACAAAAAGCAATTAACTTAATCTCTTTGAGCTGCAGAAAAATCCTACGTAAGTTCTTTCAAGGGAAGATCGTGCCAGCACGAACTTTGAAATCACGCTGCAATGATATATGCACCAAGTATAGAAAATAGAGATGGCTAAAATTTTTCGGAATCCGTAATTTATTTTCCGACCTCGGAAATTTCACTTTCCGGAATTCGGAAAAATTCCGGAATTAAGAAAATCCGGAAGTTTTCTTGATTCCGGATTTTTTCTAAAATCCTGAATTTTTCTAAATTCTGGATTTTTTTCTAATTTCGAATTTTTCTGAATTCTGTATTTTTTCCGAAATCCGGAAACTTTCCGATTTTACCTTCCGGAATTGGCCATCCCTAGGAAAAAATCGTAGTCTCATATCAGATGGACAAAGTCAAATAGTTATCTCAAGTTTTAACAGAATAAATATCTACAACTGCAAAGGAAATACACATATATTTATATATTGAGAGACATCAACATGTTGTAAGAGAAAAGAATAAATTGTGAATATTCGGGAAGAGAAAACAATCTATTCTAATAATCTGAGTAGTAAAGTTGTATTAATGGTAGGACAATGTACCTTGTTGCTAGAAGAGGATTTTAGAAAAA
Source organism: Thermobia domestica (assembly GCF_964235325.1). NCBI lineage: Eukaryota > Metazoa > Arthropoda > Insecta > Zygentoma > Lepismatidae > Thermobia > Thermobia domestica. The sequence goes on from NC_137471.1 coordinate 44,165,658, forward strand.
AAAGTCTGCACAATCTCTATCTCTCTCTGTGTATGTGTCTCAAAAAAAAAAAAAAAAAAGACCCCCATGCCGTAAGCGTCGTTGTACCACAGATAGGCAACTAGCGACATCTCGCCAAAAATTGGCGGCCCCGCAGCGACGATCCGCAGTGGCCCCACTTCCGTTTTGAAAATTATACCACCAGCGGTGGAGACACGACGAAAAGACAATGAACCACAAAATTCCTCCCGCACAATATGTTAAATCGCCTATATGCGTGATTTGTTTACATTAAGGTGAATCTAGAAAATACTTTTTTTTAAAAAAAGTAAGAAAAAATGCCCCGGGTTGAGCGAGAAGCACCAACTTTTTGATCACTAGCCGAGTGTTCTTTCGACTTTGCCACGGAGGCGATGAGAAAAAACATAGCTTTTAGAGGAATAAATCGTTAAAGTCGTTTTAATTGGACTAATCAAAGTGCTCCTTTAACCGTGCATATTCGACGATAACCGTTTGGGATCAGATAAAATACATTCACCATGTAATTTTATAACAAATGACACGCGTCTATTTACTTTATTTCATGGTTCTCCAATATTCACTTTCAAATGATCGGCGACAGTTGTCATCTAAATTCATACAATTATACGCATTCGTCTCAAGATTTTTCACTTCATGATGTAGAAGCAGAGGTTAATCTTGACCTCTGGAGCTCAATTAAGGAACAATTCGTTAGGAAAAAATAATATATAATAATAACCGCATACACATGACTGGCGATAAGGCAGTCAATATTTATAACAGCATTAGTTCGATTCCAAAGCTTGTCACTGCTTGGAATATTACCTTTTAATAAAGAATGTTATACTCGATGATAATTACACTACATTCTTTAAACAGTAGCTCAGGTTGAGACATCACTACTAAAGGAGGTGTTTAATGCCTGGCTGAAAGGGTATTACCCTTTTTTGCTAACATTTCAGCATGAGAAATATCACACCCACCAACTCACAGCTTTAATCACACTTCCAAACACAAAGAGCCTTATGCAGAGTCGTTCTGACTCGTGATTAGTGGCACACTAAAGAGTTCGACTAACATATGTTCCCTGCAGTAATCAGGCCTTTAGTATGACGCTAATCATATGTCAAAACGATTCTACATAAGGCAGGAAATGTTCGAGACAAATGTTCCTGCGGTTCGCCTGATGAGGGCCTCATTCTGGAGCACAAGAGAGATATAATAAATGCGATTTCTTCATGACTAGGGAGTACAGTCATAAATTTTAACTTTATTGTTATGAGAGACCTATGAGTCGGATCGCACTTTATACTGTAACTCCACGTCTGATATAGCATCGCCGCTGAAAGAGATGCTAACCTCTAGATAACCAATTAACCAAATGAGAACGCTCCTTATGCTTTTCTTCTTATAGTCATGAATAAATAGAAAAAAACATGTAAAGATAATTTTCTTGAAAACAATTATTTTTACACTTTAAAATTATTTTTTTAAAATCTTTTAATACGATTTGTTGCATTATTTAAAAAGAAGCATTTTTGAAAGCATTTATTCTTTTAATATACAGGGTTATTATAAATGATGGACCCATTTTAAAGTATGTGCATTTATTGAAGTACAAATCCAAAATGAACAATCTTTATACCAATGGAAAGTGGAAGTTTCAAAGGGTTTTTTTTTTTTTTTTTTTTGCAATATATTATAAATGTCCAATGTGTCCACCGTCTGCTGCACGGCAAACATCTATGCCATAGCTGAACTCGTCCCACACACGAGCAAGTGTATCTGACACACGCGGTCGGCCTGTGCTTTTTCTTTTACACACACTTCCAGTCTGTTGAAATTGGCTTAATACTTTTTCTAGTTGGTGGTTCAGTACCGAATTTTGTACGAAATGCCCGCTGCACTACAATTTGTGACTCACTTCTTGCGAACTCAAGAACGCAGAAAATCTTGTGCTCCACGGTAGCCATCTCACTCACAACTGAGAGGGAAACGAATGGCGGCCTATTGCCGCGCGAACTCTACCGGCCACTTCGGAAACTATCATTGCCCACCGAAACTTTCAATCTTCCTCTTTCCCTTGGTATAAAAATTGTTCATGTTGAGTTTGTACTTTAATTACTACGAATTTTTAAAAATGGTTCCATCATTTATAATAACCCTGTATATTCAGCGTCTGAAGAATTCCGACCTTATGAGTCAATTGAAAGCAGACATGGTTGATTTTATAGTTTAAAATTTCAATATTGATATCCCAAAGCTTAGATAGAAGTCAGTCTGTAATCTCTATTTAACGAATAAATAAATAAATGAGAATACCATACAGAGTCTGTTATGGCTGGTGATAAAAATATTTACCTGTGCCGCAATGGTTCCAAATACGAAACTTAGAAACAATGCTTTCTTAATAACAATATCCATTGTATGTTTTCTATTAATATAATTATATTAATGTTTCTTCCTATCCAACACTATAAACTAACGTTGAACTAAGATTGAAAAATAAAATGATATAAATCTATTTATTTGTATATTAATCTTTTCTCACGTTTATCTCTGAGAAAGAACTGAAAATGTATTGTTCTTTACATAATTACAAAACATTGATAACATATACATTTTATAGATAACATGTTAACCATATCTGCATTATACTTGATCGAATGAAGTGTACCAAGGAAAAATAATAGTAAATTACACAATAAAACTTTAAAGTCTGTTTCTCAGAAAAGTGTTTAATTCATTTTGATTGAAGCTGAGAGATGTTCATGAACGAGTTTTTGTTTGTTTGTTTGTTTGTTTGTTTTAGTTCAGCGAGTGTATACTCACATGGTGTAACAAGTGTCTCTTACAATTTAATTGTGAGTGCAGATTAGAAAAAAATGTAGAGAGAGCAGAGTTGCTGGAAATGAAGGTTTCCAATCTAAAGTATTGGCATTTTTCAAATCAGACTAGCACGTTTGGCTCTACACAGATAGTCGCCCCAATGATAATTGAAAATGCATTGCCAGTCATACTGCCGTAAACGTCACCAAAACCTAGTGGTCCACTTGACGGTAAATGTCGATCGTCGATATAGCGACGTGTCTAAGGATTGGCGCTAGTATTCAACTAGTAATAGGATTTCGTCGAATCGAAACAGATATTTAGAGAAGGGCCTCCTTATGCAGTGTCGTTTTGACGTATATTTAGCGTCATACTAAAGGCCTGACTACTGTAGGAAACATATGTTCCTGCAGTAATCGAACTCTTTATTATGGCACTAATTTATTATGGCTTTATTATGGCGAAGCACCAAGGACTTCATTTTGGTCCGCGCTCCTCCGATTCGTCGCGGAGAATCGCGAAGGGACCAACACAAACTATCGCCAGTCATGTGCATGGGGGTGCTGACGAATTGTTCCTAATGTGAGCTCTAGAAGTCAAGAGTAACTCCTGCCTTTACATCATGAAGTAAAAAATCTTAAAATGAATGCGTAAAATTGTATGAATTTAAATGGCAACTGTGGACGATCATTAGAAAGTGAATATGGGAGAACTATGAAATAAAGTAAATAGACGCGTGTCCTTTTGTTATGAAATTACATTTTATATGATCCCAAACGCTTGTCATCGAATATTTCAGTTAAACGAGCACTCTGTTTAGCCAAATTGAAAAGATTTCAAAGAGTCATCCCTCTATAAGCGATGTTTTCTTCATCGTCTCCGTGGCGAAGCCGGAAGAACAAGCGGCTAAAAATCTTAAGGTTGGTGGTTCGCGTCCCGCCATAGTACTTCTTTTTTAAATGTATTTTAGACTCACCTTAATGTAAACAAATCATGTATATAGGCGATTTGACGTATTTTGGGGGAATAATGTTGTGGTTCATTAGCGTTCTGTCCCATCTCTGCCGTTGGTGGGCTGCTGGTGGTACAATTTTAAAAAGAAGAGGGGCCACCGCGGATCGTCGCTGCGGAACCGCCAATTTTCGCGAGATGTCGCTATTTGCCCATCGGTAGTCCACTGACGCTTACGGCATGGGGTAGTGTTACAGTAGAGACATTACTTTATGCAATAATTGAACATAGAGCAAGCAGAAATTATAGCGTAGGGAACAAACAAGAACGCTATAAATCTTGGTTGCAATCATTATCATCGTAGGGTACAGATATGGGCGGGTGAAGGGATGACATTCGTAATGAGTTGGAAATTAGTTCGGAGAAAAGTATACATCATGGTGAAAAACAATACAGATATCGCTACGCATTACTGCAATTATTAACCCCTCTTGCTTCTTACTTCTACTAATAATACATATTACTAAAACTTAAAAATCTCGTGTCCTTATCTTCTTGTACTGAAATGGCACCAAGTAAGAAATAACGTACTGGCACCCAAAGTAAGTATTCCTGCAACTATCATTTTTGAATTGTAAAAGATCCCCTCCGCCTTGTGTTTGTGTTATTTTATATAGCGGTCATCACAGGATGCTATTGTTATTGTCCTGTCTGTCTGTCACATCTTTGCTATCTTCAGAAGGGTGATAGATAAACACATGCGGTTTACGACATGCACTCCGCACCAGGTCCATAGCCAGTCCCAAAATGTAGGAGGCCCGGCAGAAGTTAACGATGGCCCGATCCAACCATATTATAGTTCATTTGCAAGCCTACCGTGAAAATTGTAGGGGGAAAAATTAGGAGGACACGGCCCCCTAGACCCCCGTAGATATGGGCCTGCTCCACACCAAAATATATGGTTATCAGGCATATTTTAGACAGCTGATCCAAAAGGGTTACTTCCGATCGAGGGTTAAAAATGTCGTTTGTTAACGATATGTGTAGAGACCGCCTGAGTTTCTGTCCAATGTAAATTCAAATTATTTGCTTGTCGTATGTTCAACATTTTAATACACTCAAGAATAAAAATGTTGTCTGGATTGGCTTCAGTGGCCAAGACAGTAGAAAATCTGACTGCAACACGGTTAACCTGGGTTTAATTTTCTGGAGGGTCAGATCAGGATAAACTTTCAGTCGTCTCTGCACCTAGAGGGTCACTCAGCGTCGAAATAATGTGCATATTTCGATGAAAACCTTGGTGGTAAAAGGAAATCTTGACGTAGTGTTGACCACCCACATCCAATATGTACGAGGTGAAGAAAGTATAGAGATACATCCGCATGCCCCTCGATATCTCTTCATGACATAGAGCTTCGCAAATTGTAATTTTAATAACATTATGTTTATTACAAGATAAATACAAATATTATTTAAAAGGTAGTTAACAAGGGAAAAAGACTACATGATAAGTCATCAGTTACCGTTGACTTCACTTTTCTAGTCGCTGCCTTAACCTAGATTTTTGGGTAATTCATATTCTGGACTATAATTTCTATGGGTGGCAACACTGAAAATTCTTCCGATTCGTATTTTCAGATATAGAATAACATCTATTATTGTGGTTAGTTACATTTCATGATCTCTTTCTACTTACGAGGAACGGCAAAAGAAAAAAAAGAATGGTTAGCTTTCGTATCGTTTTAAGTAGTCTGCCCCTTAAGGCTGGTCATTGCTGTATTACTTGTGTTTCTCAACAGAAACAATATACAAACAGAAAGACACAGAAGATAGAAGTATTAAACCAAGTGGGATTATTCAGCAGGGATCACGATGTATACTTGTCCAACTCGTCGGTGCTTCAGCTGATTAAAAGAAAAAAAAAAGAAAGTTGCTCGTAGCCCAAAAGTTGATAGATTTGTAAGAAAGTCGTCAAATTCTCATTTGAAAAGTCATTTTTGAAACACGGCCAAACTGAAAAGTGATTAATTTGCAAGTCGAATTCACTAGATTCAGCGATTTTTTCTCAAATTGACAACACTATCTATCAAGCCTGATGACAATCTCGTGGTAGCAAGGCTAATGCAATCCGACGGCGATTCTAGCCGTCCCAAATTGTTGCAACTCTAATCATTTGTATCCGACAATGGTATGCACATGTACGAAATTACGTCGACATTAAACCATTCCTTTTAGTTGATTAACTTTTTTGCATCCCTCTTCTTCTTATTATTATTATACGAGTATTAGGTGTAATGGAGAATTGAGAACTTAAAGCTGCATCTGAAATCACAGAAGGTGACAGGCAAAAAGCACGTTTTGACCAACAAGATGTAAGGAGTATGAAGTATGCAGGTTTATGAAAAAGAGCGCCAAGTAAGCAAGATATGGAATCACTGCACTAGGAAGTAACAGTTCATACCATGGTTAATGGGATATAATAACTTAAAACTCTTACCGCCTTATGCAGAATCGTTTTGACGTATGATTAGCGTCATACTAAAGGCCTGACTACTGCAGGAAATATATGTTAGTCGAACTCTTTTGTATGGCTATAATCACTCGTCAGAATGACTCTGCATAAGGCCCTTAAACTTTAATGTTAACGGAATATCCAAAATTTAGAATGCTACCGCCTCGGCCAATGGCGGCGATTGGACGTTTAAAGCGGTATGACAAGACATGATCTGAATATTTTTATATCAATGTTAGTGTTCTTGGTTGTTTCTAACACTGTTGGCGAAAGGTTGTATAACTAATAAGATACTGTCTTTTTCAGTTAAAATACTATATATGGTGTTTCGTAAATTGACAAAAGCAACGCAAGTAGGTACTAGCCATTTATATTCTTAAATAATGAAAATGTAGGAAGAGATTTGATTAATTGCTCAGGAACGTCTTAAAATTCTGTCTTGAAAAATTGTGTGATCAGATTATTTAATAACAAATTTGCAAAACAAATAAACAGAAAGGATAATATTGATCATAGTAATGAATAATGAGGCTTGTTTTGTAGAATTTATATTGAAACTGGAGATTAATGAACAACTATATTTTTAATTCCATACGTGCCATTAAATGTATGTTATTACTCTTAGAAAATAAAAGACAGTAAATACTACAAGCATATGCTACGATATTTATAGAAATACGCAATATTAATTGCTATGAATTGCAATTAAAACGCAATTCCTGTAGCTTTCTAAACTCCACGGGAAGACAAATAACCAATACGTACTCACGCAACGGCAAATATTGTATGGCACTATTTTTTCTATGAACCAGTAATACATACAAAAACTTTACATTTCCAAAAGGAGCTATATACATTAAGGGGTCACTTTAAAAAGTGGGGGGAAACTGCCCCTCTTTCCCTCCTGAAAACAACTACACCTGTATGACAAAATATAAAAGTGAGAGTTGGGAAAAAGGTCAAGTATGATTAACTGGTCATAGGATGATGTAGTCATTGATGTGGAACGATCTCCAGTGAAGAAGCAGACATTCTGATGGAAATCGGAAGAGATGTGTACCCATGAATAGGACTAAAAAAAAGTAAAGTATTTAATATTAAATTCAGTAATTTTGTACATGGGTTATATACTAGATACATGATTATGTAATGGCGAAATCGTTTTCATTTTCCTGTAATATTTAAGTTTCACATCAGAATTTAGCAAGGTGAAAAGTGCCTTCAAGATGTAAAATCACTGGATGCCCAAAAGCTGTGTGTGTGTGTAAATTTATGCTGAGGGAAGGTGAAGGCTTCACTGTCAATGTGACTCCCCTCTTCCGGAACTCTGCAGCCGCCACTGATAATCACGTTGAGGCGAAACATTTTTACAGTAATTAGAATTCTGGCTGTGTACGCCAACTTGAATTGTAATATTTACGCTAGTTCGATTCTCTTTGTTCATAGCTGACGTTAGGGGAAAGGAAAAAGAAAAAAAATTTGGGTCGCCGATATTATTCCTTTCTTAAGCTACAATTATAGACCAGTGAGCGCAACGCTATTTAACTCCAGACTCTTGCACACTAATGGCATCGTCGGTATGGAGAAAGAGGAAGATAAAATATTTAAAAACATGATTTCAGAACAACACCACATACCTTGCAATCATGTTTATTTAACTCTCTTGTAAATAACGTATAATGTAGAAAATATTAACATTAGTGATCATGGACAGCTAGATTCAATTCTCAGAAAAAAAATATGTATTCAGTCTTAAAAGATTCCAGAAAAACTTCTAGCGCCAAGATGAGTAACAACAATGTTTGAACAGTATCTTTAATAACAGTAAAAGAGTTGTTTACATTCCTCGACTAAATATTAGGACATAATCTTCGGTAGGCTGCATCACAGCGAGGAAATTACCAATTACATTACTGTTCACAAAACATCTCACCGCAGAGGGAGTAAACATGTGGCTGCGTCGATTAACCTTCCTCCCTAAACACATAACGTTTCCACTACTTCCGCAACCAGCTGTTAAGAGGGCATTTCCCTCGACATAACTTACAAATTAACAGCGGCGGTAATAACAATACATACTGCAGAAACATTATAGGAAGTACAAGACCAACCAATAAATTAGACTCTACCCCTGACACCATCACATCAAAGTGCGAGTGCTGCACCGTCTTCGGCGCGTCCTACTGAACTAGTAAATAGCATTATAGCTAAAGATATGACATGAAGACAACTCGAGGATTTTACATAGATTATTGTTGTGTGGCAACTCAATACTTAAATTATGAACCATATATATATATTGTAATAACCTATACGGAGTGTCCACTACCGGACAAACATGAGCTAGCCATCGCTAATCATGCTTTTACTTCACTAAGCATAGTACTTGTAAATAGACAATACGGAGTGCCCACTACTGGACGAATATAAGCTAGATGGTAGTAAGTGATACATTTTACATCTACGCAACTCGGGAAATAATTCCATTCGAAGCAAGAGAGAAACGGTGTTGATATCAGACTACCTCGTCGGCGTATGATTCGACTTACTGGATAGAGACTCACTTTCGTTTACTCAGACATGTTACGGACAGGATTTACTTGAAACGAAATTATAGACATTGTAGAATTGATACACATATAGTATGTAAGTTCACTAAGTAACCAATGATTGGAATATGTATATTGTTTTGCTTTATAAAACGATTTGAGACAATAGAGTAAACACAGGACAGTGATAATATATTACTGGATATTGTAAACAGAGACAACTTGGACGAATTATATGAACAGTGGACAAATTTCTTCACAGTTTCCTGGACGACATTACTCCTTCCATAGAGTGAGATAGAAAATAATGAAACATAGTTACCTGGGACGGTGACCAAAGCTCACCCAATCTTTTTTTTTTTTTTACGCTTACAACTAGACAATACTGGCACCACAGGCCAGTTCAAAGGGCTCCGTTTCGGGCAGCATCCTAGGGTGGAAACCGGTCTCCAACGACTTCTTAGGCATCTCACCACATAGTAGCCGTAATCATAATCACAGGCGCAGATAGACCAAATGGTAACCTCTTCTTGGTTAATAGCAACCGAGTACACTTCACCACTTCTTTCACCAGATAAACAAGATTTCACTGCAAAGTTGCTGAAACACTCATGTTCACAACAACGACCGCAGATGAGAACTTCACTGAAATATACATTTGAATCCCACAAAGCAGGCGGAATCAGACGGCAAGTAACAAGGGATGGAGTCCCAAAGTAAGGAAAGGCGGTGGACGGAGAGTCACTACGTCAAGGAGAAAAGGCCATGCACAAGATCGAACTTGGTCCCAGAGACAATTCTTGGAGAAGGACTATCAGACTTCCACTTACATCACAGCAAACGATTAGCGAGTGTCAGACCAATCCCAGCAATATCCTGAACGAGCACAAGCTGAGTGTTCGTAGGTGAGTTATTGTAGTTCACTGCACGTACACTAATCTATCGTCACTGTTCGGTCACGACAGCTCTTACTAAAAAGGTTCGTGATAGAAAGTGATCACTTACTGCACGATACGCAGTAATTTATGTCTAAAGACATGACAAACTACGCCTCCATTCTTACGTCCACCATATTTGTTAGTACAAAGAGCGGAAAACAAAGGGAGCACGCTTCTGCATCCCGCGCGCTCTCTGATTGGTCGCTCCTTACTACGCATTAGAGCGTAATACCGAAACAACAACTTTAATAATAATATGTATATGACTAAATAGAAATAGAATTTTTATGAATCAAAGTTTATATATGCACGTTTATAATAAGCCCTCCGTTTAAACGAAGCACAAAATTTCAAATTATTTCAAGCAGTCAGCGCTATCTTCTGAAACTGAAAGATATCCGCTCGACGCAAACCATAGACATACAAAGAAAAATAGCATACTCCGATTACATACACTAGTCCAATTGTCGACCATCTTGAATCCTTCATGAGGGTCGAAAATTGAGAAAATACAAAAGAAAATAACACTAACTAAGAGCTGATTAAAAATCTCTACGAATAATCTCTGTGAGAAAATGTAACGCTCAAAGAGGAACGTTACAACGTTTCGTCAAAAGTTTGAAATATTCTCCGTCATTATATTTTTGATTCTTTCTGGTCTCATAGATATGAAAATGCAGGCTTTCTTAATTCAGTCTGTTTCACTACTTTTAAAAATATGAAAGAAGTGGATCAGGCATCTTTCATCTTCATCCATATTTTTTGTCAAATTTTACACTGAAATCACTATATTTTAAAAAATAAACCTTGTACTGAAAATGAGAGACTTGGTGCCTCGGTGGTAAGACAGATCGCACCAAGTATACGAATGTAACAAAACTCAATGATATAGGTGGCTGGGACCTAAGTTTGCATCTGAAGATATAAAACCTCAGTTGAAGTTCAGAAAGAAACAAGTATGAACGAAAAAGCGTTCAGTGTTAAAACAAATAGTTGTAGAAGAATGTGAAGGAAAATAATTTGATATTTTTGAGGAATGCAGATTATTTACTTAAATATAATGTGTTACTTAAAGAAAGAAGGAGAGGAACTTTATACTCAGTGTAAGAAGGATTTTGTGTTACAGTAGGCCAATATAGATACACATTAAGATCTGTATCCAAAAAATAGCATTAATCCTCATAATTAGTCTTCACTGATACCGCCAAAAGTATGTTAAATCTTGTTCAAATGTAATATGTCAGAATTGTTTTGAAACTGTTGCCGTGCAGATTTAACATCTTATCTAGTTGGAAAATAATACATCACTTCTTGCTTTAAATCAGTGAGAGTCGAGTCAAATAGCAACTGCAGACAGGAACATGAAGAGTGAAATTAGTAATCTTGGTATGTCTGAATGAAGACAGTATTTAGTTGTGAGATCTTTTTCTTTAACTTTTGGTTCTCAAGCCTATTCAACCGTCGGTATCGAGCAGGTGTTCAGATAAAAAATGCAAATTTCATAGTTACTTTCGTGGCTCAGAAACTCGCAGGCATGAAATAAGAAACAGAATGTAATAGACTCAGAAAATATACGATGCACGTTGGCCTACATTCAGCGAATAGTTGCCTTAGAAATGAAGCAATACAAATGCAAAATGGTTCCTAAATACAGTTCTTATTTTTCTCTCTTCCGCACTGTGTTGTAAGTTGACCACTATTGCCTTAAATGATACCCTAATACATTCTATAGTTCTTGTCGTATGCCTAATTAATTGAGTGCAAATTGATAATATCCGTACAAACTGATATGCAATAAAAACGATTGTTCATGCGGAAAACACGCATCATCCTGTACTTGATTCTCACAATATGCAAGATTGTATCTATTCCGGTTTAGAGCAGGGCAAAGCTGGTGAGCCCGCGCGAGATGCGTCAGTTGAGAGCAGGCGCAAAATGATTATTGGCATGTCTAAAACAATTGTTCATGAAAGAAGCACAATACAATCTGTAGTAGGTGGGTACTACAAACAAGAGTATCTTTCTCATTCTGTAAACTTACCTTGTTGGAGAGTTGCCACTTCTTTCTTCAAACACTACTGCGCAATTCGAAGGTTCTGAGAGTTTTGACATTATGCATTTAGCAGCACAAGTGAAAAGATGGCGTTCGAAGTGTTACTTGCATGCACTTTCGTTCGTCCTTTTCTTAAATTGCTGTCTTTTTATGTGTTTGAATGTGTACAAAAAATATACAATGAATGAATTATGTTAATTTCATGATAGTAAGACACTTCGTGCAGTGAAAGTTAATATGAGAATTAGGGGCCATCCACATATTACGTAACGCTATTTTTGACCAATTTTTGCCCCCTCCCTCCTTGTCATACTTCGTAATACAAGGCTGAACCCCTCCCTCTTCGTTACGTTACAGGTTTTGATTTTTGTTTTTTCGAAAATTTTGCTTATTTTGGGGTTATTTTAATGGATAGAAATTTTTATTACAAAATGCTTGTATTCTGAATATATTTGTAGCATTTTTTCGCCAACAAATCAAGTGAAAATTGTAGTACTGTAATATTTAATCCCATAAGGTTGTTTAATTAACCAGTCTTAATTCTTCGAAATTGCGTACTGTCGTTTTTCCAAGAGACCGAACCCGTCCTTTTAAGACACCGTTGAGTGGCAAGGAGGAAATACTGCTGGAAAGTGCAAGTGAAAAACTATCTAAAGAACTGACATCGACCTCTTTTTCCGGGATCCAGGATGCTTTTTGCGTATGAAGTCCGCGAATGTCAACAATGCAAAGAAGTTCCTCGTTGATCACAGATTCGACGTGGCTGCACACGTGGAGGAGCATGGCATCTCATTTGTCAACAAGCTTTCCAACATCTTTGGACTTCGGACTTCAGTACCCCTTTTCAAATTCTTCTTGTCCTAAATTAGTGCTAGAATGCGAATAAACTCGATTTCACCTGAAATATTCAAATTCAAAAATGAAACGCTTCAGTACGAGATGAATATCCGACAAATTAGGTTTTTAATATTTTCTTTTGTTCTGCAAATCGTGAATCTTCTGTTGCGGAAAATATTATTTCACGAAAATGAATTTCTTCTGTTCCATATGCGAAACCTTTTAGAAAAGTAGAATGCGCAATGATTCAGATCAAAAGTTTTAAATAATATTCTCAGAAATGACGATACGATTGGGAAAACGAGGACATTTTCAAGCGATGGTTGCGATCACTAACAACTGACTCCAGAAAAGCTTGTGCCGTAAATGTAATGCTGCGATACCTACAAAACGGAATCCTATTGTATTGCAATACAAGCAGGATTCGTCATCAGTCATACTAATGTCTAGTAGCGTCTTCGAATCCCTTCTGCATGATTCATTTTATACATGATATATGTTCGCAATTTCCCAAAATTTATTTACTTATTTATAAAAAAGAGAAGAACTGAATACACTTATTTCTTTAAAAGGTTGCATATAAACCTGAAAATAAAAATAAAAATTACAGCAAAAAAATGCGTTACGAAACGAAAATATAAAGCCCCTCCAACCCGTGTCACACTTTGTAACGCAAGGCTGAACCCCTTCCCCGCTTTGCCGCATTATGTAATATTTGGACGACCACTTAATGCATATGAAGACTAATGTGGTTTGGAAGAATGCTACAGCAATAGTTTCATATTTATAACATTTATTATCTAAGTAAAAATATAGTTTTCCTACATCTTTCTTATTTTAAAATTTACCTCTGAAAGAAATTTACAAAACTTCATTGTAAATGGTTGAATTTTTACATATCAATGAGTCATTTTGTCGTTGTGTTCACAGGAAAAAGATAACAAGTAGCAGTGTAACGTGTACACCACATGAAGAAGTTTGGTTTATATGGTGTGATATTTTCTCAAGTATTATTGAAACCAGAAGTGGTAGTAGATTTATACAACTTCCTGTTTTAGTAGATAAATTAGAAAGGAGATGGAATATATTCTTGAGATGTTTTAATTGATTGTTGGAAACCTCAATCTATAACAATCAATATTAAAACGAAAGTGGTTAATTCCTAGCAGTTTAATAGAGAAGATAGTAAATATTCTTAAAACGCTAAATCTAGTCCATAAAATCGCTTCTTGCCATCCTGTACTGTTTTTAGCCTATGTAGATCAATATTGAAACCGGAAGTCGTAGAGGAATTCCACTATTTCCTGTTTTAGTAGAGACTTATGAGTGGAAATGAAATGTATTATGAGGAACTTAATCGATTTCAGCAAACGGTTCTCTCTATCTATTAGTTCTTTCGCTCTAGAATGATCACCTTTGAAACCAAAGGTTGTTCATTTTTCTTTCGGTTTTAGTAGAGAGATTAGCGTGTAAATGGAATATATTCTTTAATATATATATATGCGTGTGTGTGTGTGTGTGTCTTGGAAACGAATTATCCTAGATAGGATGGTTCTAAAATATTGGAAAGACCTTAAGCCAGAAATGGATTAAAAATTGTTGATAATGATATGTATGTGTTTCGAATATAAATAACCCTCACAACTATACTAATACAATCGTAGTTCTCATTCTTGATATCTGAGCATTTGAAATGAAGAAAAAACGCTTATAGCTTGTTCTGAGAGATCATATATTTAACTGTGTAGCTGTAAGAGATTCTAAAAACAAAGATAGTTAAACAAAGTTCTACTGTTTCTGGGTATAACCGCATAACATTTACTGTTGTCTGGGTTCAACAAACGGTTCTGCGTACTGAAAATATTTTGGCAACCGGTTCTAGCGAACCGGCTGAATAGCACTACTATCGCCTTGGTGAAAGGGGAGTCGTATAAGCTTATTTACGTCTTTTGTCTACATTAATTTTAAACTAGGATTGTTCCCAATCATCCCTTCCACCGGGAAGTATACGCATGCTTTGCCAACTTTCCCCTGAGCTTGGGAACCACTCAAGCGGAAGAGTTGGTGGCAACGTGTTTGGTTGCGTCCGAACTATCCAAATACAGAAATTAATAAATGAAAATATTAATTTAACCTTTCTTAGCTAACTGGCAATTTGGCGCGAGGGATAGTTCACTACATAAATATAATTAAAATCATGTACGTTCCGCAACCTGTTCTCGCGTCTCTATTCAGAGCTAAAAACAATCACACAAAAAGAGAAATATCAGGCAAACAATTGAAACACCGGGACTTAGATATCAATCGTTCATATTTAACAGAAAGCAAAATTAATAACTTTACATGCACTGGCTTTTACACGGAAAGTTTGAATACTAATATGTACCTGAGCTGGATTGAACAATAAGTATTAATCATCAATGTCACTAAAACAACACCTTTATCAATGACATCAAATACACAATAACATTCGAAGTAATACTTTAGCTGACAACTCTTTTTTTTTTTTTTAATTCGAATTCCCTATCTAGCTAAACAACATATAAAGAAAAAAAAAGAAATGAAAATATTTATATGATATAATTATACGCATGCGCTTTAGTTAGTTGTGACCGATTATGTTGTAAGCTTACGTTTATTATCAATTCTTTTTCTCTTTTTTTTTTTTTTTTTAATTCGAGGTTCAATGTTTCATGACAGACGAGATATCTGGTTGATAAAACACAATTCCAAAGCTAAAATCACTTCTTCATTCCGTCAATAAGTTCCTAAATGAGGTGGACTTGATTTAATGCTCGCGAGACTTATTTTTCCGATTGCTCCTATTACTTTAATTCACATTTACTTACAGTACCTTGTCCTCAGAAATGGCGTGATAACTTCGTTGTTCCTTTGGACCTGCAGAGCTCTAATGGAACAAATTGCATAAATTTGAAGTCTTCTTGTTTAATAAGGTGATCGTTACTTCCAAAAATCATTTACACACGTTAAACTTTTTTGTGCATATTATTCAAATCATGATGCTTCTAATAAAATGAAATTTCACTGACAAACTGTTTCACTGAATCGGGTCATGTCCGCACCTGTTGAGTCTTCCATCCCGATTACTTAGCGTCCCTCAGGATTACACAAAGCATATGAGCAGAGTACACTTAGGACGTAACATGGTTTCTGATTGGTCAGTCATTGAAAAGTTATCCAATCACCACTCACTTTAGAAAATCACCGGAAGTACGAAATGATCTAGTAGCTTCTAGAACTTTCTCGAAGCTGTTCAACCGGAAGTTTCAACATCTTTGAGACAAAGAATCTCTGCTTTGCACACACACACATTCACAAGAAAAGTCAGTTTGTGGTGTCGAAGAGAAGTCATGTGTTAAACGAGTATGCGCATAGTTGCCAACCGCTATGTTTTATCACCAAAAGAAATTTATAAATTTAATAAAATATACGCATTAATTTTTCTTGCTGTCGGTGGTCGATAGCAAATGGCGCCCACAGAGAATTGGCAAAATTGTATTGACAAAATTGCCAAAGAACCCTGGGTGTTTACATGTGGTCCTTAATTTTGATGCGCCCTGTATATGGTTTGATTTTACTGTTTCATGATAACGATGAACACAATGTTTCCTTGTGGGAACGAACACGCCACTGTAACACTATGTAGGAGCAACTTGGGATAGATGTGAAACATTAGCAGTACAATTTGGAGAGACTATTTATTGTTGTCACTGTTGTAGGAGCATTATTGGTGGAGCATTATTTACGAAGCACTAGTAACACCATTTTACAGTATTTTATACGCCTTACTATTATTTTGAGTGATAGGTCTTTACACCTGTATGTTCGGTCACTTTTTTTTTCGGTCATTTTTTATATAATTATGAAATGTTTTCTGTCTTTTAATGTCTTTTCATTAAAATATGTAATTTTTTTTTTATCATTTTGTTAATTTTCACTCGATATTCTGAACTAGTGTTTTTCACCGTGTGCTTATGTGTTGTAATTATTCACTAACAACAACATTTACTTAATGCAACATTACAAAAACATCATTTAACAAGTATACAAATCCCATTTGGGTAAAGGTTTCAAATTATATGAAAAGAAACATTCTTCCGACCTAACGAAATTATACGTGACCTTTTTTTTTTTTTTTTTTAACCGGAAACGTATCGGAAACGAATTTGGAATTCGAAAATTAAGATGGAATCAATAACGGAATCGAATTTGTGCATTGCTTTACAATATAGAAACTTCAATACTTAATGGCTATAAACAAGCTTTGATAAACTCTTTCTTTTTCACAAAAAGTACGGATACCCTTTTCAAGCATTTCAAAAAGTCAATACAATCCAAAATGAAAAAATATTGTCAATGTAATAATCTTGGTCATTGCAACTTAACATTATTAAACTAAAAAAAAAAATCTTTCACTTATCAATTTGTTGGAACAAAATTCAACAATCCTAAAGTTGTATTTCGCAATAGATCTTGTTCACATATGTTCTGTCATGTGGTTTACTATTTGAGAGGATTTTTGAAACAAAAGTTCGTTCTTAACAATGTTTAACTATTCCGTAACAATATGACGGCACCCATTAAGGCTACATAACTATTCATATTTTCTGGGTATTTAAGAAATATCATCTCCAACACCTTTCTTATTAACACATTTTTATCGCATTCACATTTAATTGCATCGAGGGCACAACGTCAACCTCGGTAAACAACATTTTCATAAAACCATTTCGTCGCTACTACTATCAGAGTATAGCCTTGCTACTGCTATCAGAGCATAGCCTGTTTTCTATCCCAGACATACTTTATCAACGGGGTACGCACATATATTTATATCCACAATATTTCTTGAACCAATTTGCAAGCATCGTTATATATTCGCCCTATGCCTCAGATAATTTGTTACCTGTTATTATTCTCTTGCAGTCATTGACCTCTCATTCATTACAATTACCACTCGTATTTCTCGATGACCAAAACAAACTTAGAATGCAAACTCATTTTATTCCCACTAAAACAAATGATTGTTGACTATATTAACAAAAAGAAATTATTTATTTATCTATTCTTCTTTTTTTTTCAATTAAGTATTCTTGCTTTCAAACAAATCTACTTTGAAGTTAGCGCCAAAAGTTTGAAAATGTATCTGTGTGTCTCCGTTACCTCCCATTTTTTTTTTAATCGAAAGCAAAGATAATGAAGTAAAAATGTAAACGTTCAACAAGAAAAGGAACATCTAATTCAATGATATCTGCATGATTATTGAACTGAGATATATTTCAGGCATTACTAACTAACCTTCTTCAGTGACCTACTTACATATGTTTCTTCGATATATTTACTAATAAACATCACATTTATCTAAGAAGCTAAAAATATGAACCAACACATAGTATGACATTAATTATTAGAGCTACTACAGCATATCTCGTAAAATTATTACAAAGTTTTATAAAATTGTTAACCACTAAACTAAACAAAATTTTCTTTCACAGAAAAGGTACGTTGCGTATGACTTTAGTTTTAACTATCATAAACGAAAATAAAAATGTGGTGAATGTGTATGAAGGCTAATTCCCTAAATAACTCAACTATTTATTACTTAATACATGAACGATTTGTTAAAAAAAAACTGACCTACTTAATTGTAGTATCTTATGTATCATTATGAGTAAGTTACACATAATATGAATTATACATATATGTGTTTATACTTTTCGATACAATAAACCACAGTAGCTTTAAGACTATGAATGCAAACTTTGTGGAACATTACGTAAAAAAAAAACCTAACATGTAGACGTAAAATGATACATGATTAAATCCAAATCCTATCTTTATTCACTAAATATGCGAAGTAAATATATTCAAAAAGACTTACGAAGTTTAATATTAATAATAATTTCTGTATGCAGTATATGACATTTAAATCTTATTACTATTACATATGATTCGATATATTATTCTTTATGTATCAAATAATTAAACTATTCATACATAAGCTTGCTTTGCGTAATTCAACTAATAAACTATCATACATTTGAATACTTATGTACAAGTGTGAGTGAAACGGCGATTAAGCCTGATGTAGCGCTACCCTGTGTGTCATTGGTTGACAAAACAGGTCGTAAGCCATTAATTAAACAAAAATATAGGTTAATGAATTGATCCCGAAGATCAATGAGCGCTGGCTTACTATTTCCCATAGCTAGAGTGTGCGGGATCGCTGAACTTCCCGACGATTTACATAAATCGCTCTTGCACTAAATCCAAATCCCATCCCAGCTGAATGCTTCAAGCATTACAGCTATGTCATAATCGGGTAAATTATTCCAACCCCAATTGGACTGTCAGTATCTAGACCTATAGAAGGTGTTTCACGAAAATAAACGTATGAAAAGGACAATAAGAATACCCTGGGGGGAAAAGTTCGATACTACAGTCCCGCATCTCAATATCATTAATCACTTATTAATTATTAATAATTTTTGGCCCGTTCCTACCTACAAAATTAGTAGGTTTACAACATATTCTCTTAAGGAACGCTAACCAATACTAAAGATTGTGCGGCCTTACTGGCGAATTGCACTTATTAAATCCGGGTACATAGTCATATTCAAGATTAAAGTCACAATCGAATGTATCATCCACCAATCTAACATTACAATAATCCATAACATGAAATGACAATTTTCCAGTAGACTGATAGAATTGTATATGCGTAAGAAAACGTTAATCGGCATCCAGCACAAACGTGTCATGCTTAATCTTTCCATTTTTTTTTCAATGTTGAGAAATGAAGAATAAGATAGTAATAACCTCAACGAAACAAGTAAATGAGGCCAACCTTACGAGCCTGACTATGATAATCAGTGGGTTGAAAATTATACAATGTTCAATTAAGAACCAACAGACTCTTTTTATACAAGAAAGATTAAAAAGAACTGAAATTGGAAAATTTTCACATTCTGAACTGATCGTTACATCCGACAAATATCATTTAAAATTAGAATATCATATTCGTGATTTAATTGATTTCACTTTAAACAATCATTATTCACGTTTTTCATTTCCAAAAATAGATTCATTTCAAAACTTGAAAGGATATTTATCAAATTTTATTCAAAACCACCGACATTAATAAATTCCAGGTTGATAATAATTTTGCTTATCTAATTTCCATAATGTTTTAGAACCAATTTATATTATAACTATATGCCATTTTTATAACCCAAATTTATACATTCCAATTTTATAATCCAAATTTATTATAGGTAATCGCTACCTAATTAAAACAAACACTTTATACATCGATACCAAATTATATCGGTGATCATTGGTAGTACAATTTTCACGTAATGTTATTACAACTATACGTAACATTTCGTGAAAATTGTGCTACAGGAAGGAAAGAAGAGGGAGTCGGTTCGCCAAAATCTAAACAAACGCAATTTATGATCTCTTTCTCGTCAATTAAAAATGAACATCTAATAAAAATGTGAAATTTTAAGCGTCAAATTAAATATCTTGTTCTTATATATATATGTATTAAATGTTACAGGCCGAAAGTGAATTTAGAAGTGTGTGTGTGTTTGCCAAATCACACACTAGCTGAGGCCCAACCGGACGCCGTCCCGGTTTCGTCACTTTAATTTTGAAAGAGAATAGTAGTGACGCCTCTAGGGGTTGAATTGTATCTTAACCTCTTCATTCTTCTTAACTGGTAACCTGATTTTTAGATTATACTAAATTTCAAACTTTATCAGTATGATGACGAATACTTGTTAACTTTACGTAATAATTATTCGTATGAATCAATTTGTGATCAAGTTTATCAGTTTCAACCCTATTTTGTATTATTATTTTTTTCAATCACATTTAATAATGTCTTAGAAGTTTGACACTGCAAAGTATAACCAATTTAATTTCGTAGATTTACCGTACTCTTAGATATATTCAATGGCAAAAACAATCATTGACTAACAAAGGCATATATATTTTTTTTTTAAGACGTGTTTCAAAATACAATTGTGTTTATATATTTCCGCCAACAAAGTGAATGACAAAAATGTTTGCGAATAATTTTAAGTATGCATGTACTCACGTTTGTGATATACGTTCTCTAAAGATCCTATCAGAGTCTCTAAGGGTACCTGACCAACCTCTAAAATTCCTATTAATGATTTCAAACGGGGTTAACAGGTTTCAAAATCCACATTTCTTAATATTATGGTAATAAAACAACACAAAATGATATAGGTGAAACTTTATTCAGACCTCCTCTCCTTTTATCCTGAAATGAACACAAATACACAAACAAATCATTTAAATTTCGTGGGTGTGGTAGTGTCCACACAAAAATAGTGATGATTGAAAATGGGTGGTGGTTGTAAAATTTTGAATCAAAATACATTCGCGGACTAATTTCAATTTATCTTTACCTTTTCTTTTTCCTTAATCATCCTTCCTGGATTCCTTTTCTTTCTCCTGGTCATCCTCAACTGGAATTAATCCTGAAATAAAATTTTATTAAGCACACATTTATTATCTCACGTACCTGTTGTAATGGTGAGAAATATGGCTGGCTGGATGGATAGTCTTCTTTGGTAAGCTGTAAGAGAAATCCCTAAACATACGGATTGGTGGGGTTCCTAGCCCTTTTTTTTTTCAACGGAGCAATTGTAATCCACTGGAAAAATTAGTCATAATTGCTTTAACACACTCGTCAGACCATTCGGTGGAGTCTTTGCAATAGTGTGTGATATACAAATCACCCAACTTACGTAAAAAGTATTCTAAGCGATCACAGTGTTGCAACTTAACACAATTCTGTTTTAACAATGTTTCGGGGTTACCCTCGTTAGTTTCATCCGGTTGATTAACAATATCCACTTCTGGGTACAGCAAGGGTAATGACTTTTCATGTGTTGATGGATGGTAAGGAACATCTTTGAGTTTAACTACTTGTTCTTCGGGTAAATGTTTTCTCGCCATGAGAATCCAAGTATTGTAGGTCTTTGGGGTGGGGTTCCAAATTCTTACTCTATCCATAGAATGAAAACCGATACTTTGACCATTGTATGGATCCCATAGCTCTACAGCGCGCTCGTTACTGGTAACTGAAGTACAAACATACGGCCCTCGGAATATTTCAAAGAACTTTGCTATTTCCTTCTTAACAAGGCTGCTTACATTTCGTTGCCTAACAAACACTAAGTCTCCCTTAACAACGAGTCTCTTTCCCTGTTGGGCTTGATTCCATTTTTCATTACGTGTGGCAATCTTCCGTTTTCTACGTAAATCGGCCATAACAAGCTTATTGCTCCAATTAATCGAATCCTCAGGCGTAATCGCCTCCTGTACGTTTATACCAAAATGTGTGAATATAGGTCGTGAGGAATTGATGTTTAGGTGTAAGCTAGCAGGAGAAACACCAAGGCTCTGGGAGATAGAATAATTATACAACAACACTGCTTGGGTCAGATATTCAGCCCACTCTTTATGAGATGACGAACACAAAGTTCTGAGGGTTTGCACTAGATTCTTATTAACGTTTTCCACTAACGATGCCATGGGATGGTATGGGGTAGTATGACGAACAACTATATTATACTTTTTCATAGCCTTCAAAAACGGTTTCGAATGAAACACAGCTGCATTGTCAGTAATGATTACTCGCACTAATCCTAACATGGGGAAATAAAATTCTTCTAGACACCTTACTACAGCCTTCGCTGTTGACGTGCGCAATGCAAACGCAGTACAATACCGAGTGTAAAGATCCATTATTACTAAAGCGAATCTTTTCTGCGTTTGGCCAGTAGGATAACTTCCCAGAAAGTCTATGCTAATTGCATCACGAGTTGCGTTTACTGGTATTGTATGCATCAACTTAGCAGGTGGATGCTGGTCTGGTTTCATACGTTGGCAGGTAATACAATCGCGAATGAAGTTTTTAACAGCTGTTCGCAATCCTTTCCAATGGAACGCTTTTGAAATTATGGAAAAAGTTCGTTCAACGCCTGGGTGGTGGATGTCGGTATGGTACGCAACTAAAATATTCCGTGTAAGTGCTGGAGGAACACAAATTTTCCATTGATCTGGGTGGTGAAAATCCCGAACTAATAAAATATGATTATCCAATTTATAAAACTTTTTCCATGATCTATCATTCTTATATTCAGTCTCGTCTACGGTACCCTCTAATACAGCAATGACATTAGCGTAATCGGAACATTCACGTTGGAGTGCAGCTAACCTTTCGGGTGTTATGTTCATAACTTCTTCCTGCAACACCTAGAAAGTGTGAACTTTCAGTAGGCGGTGTTCGTGGGTGGGGAAGAGTCTACTCAATGTATCGCTTATGGTATTTTCAGAACCTGGTATGTATTGAACCTCATAACACAATTCTTGCAATTCGACGGCCCATCTGAGTAAACGATTATTCCAAGGTTTAACACGATCTAAATACGACAAAGCACGATGATCTGTGACGATAATTACATGATTACCCAACAACAGTGATTTCCATTTTCTAATTGCGAAAATGACCCCAAGGCACTCAGCTTCAGTGGTTGAATATTTCTGTTCGGTAGGGGTTAACGTCCTACTTATGCATTGTATAATACGTTTTTCGTCGCCGTGTTTTTGCCAGAGAACGCTTCCTATTCCGGACTGTGCAGCATCAGATTGCACGTAAAAATCTTTTGTGAAGTCTGGATGAGCTAACATGATGTTGTTACAAATATCCTGTTTGATTTGATTAAATGCCATTTCGCATTGTTCGCTCCACTGCCATTTCTTTTTCTGTTTCAACAAATCATATAAGGGAGCGGCTTTCATAGCAAAGTTAGGAACAAATGTCCTAGACCAAGAAAATAATCCTAGTACTGAACGTAAAGTTTTAATATTGGTAGGTTTTGGTAAATCTCGTACAGCTGCTATACTACGTTCATCTTTTCGTATACCTTCCTTGCTAACTACATATCCTAAAAATGGGACTTCATTGGCACAAAACAAACATTTATCTATATTTAACGTGATTCCGTGTTCCTTGAATTTCTGAAATACTTCATCTAACAATTGCAAGTGTTCTTCAAAACTATTGGACATTACTAAATTGTCATCTACGTATCGAATGATTTTACTATGTAACTCGGGTCCTAAGACATATGCCATCATCGCGTTTAAAGCGGATGATCCATTTCGATATCCAAATGCCACTCGCTGATATTGATAACATAAACCTTCGAAATTAAAAGCAAAATATGGTTGGGAATCGGGATGCAGTTCGGTCTGCAGGTAACTTTGTTGTAAATCAATAACCGTAGTAAATTTCTTTCCTTGCAATTTCGTGAGTAAATCTTCAATGCGCTCTGGCCTAACCTGTCGTAATACGGAATGCCCATTCACCATGCGTAAATCGACACAAAGACGGAATTGATTATTCTTTTTAGGTACTACTAAAAGTGGGTTACTGTGTACACTTTGGCTTGGTTTTATGATTTGCAACTGGAGTAATTTTTGAAGTTCGTTCCTAACGAATGGAATGGCCTTATAAGGGATAGGATATTGTTTTCTTACCAATGCTTCCGTAGTGTTAATTTCTGCCTTGTATACAAATCCTTTACACTTCCCGGGGTAGTTAGTGAATATTTCCCTGTATTTAAATAACAAGTCTAACAACTGATTTCGCTGTGGCTGAGTTAACCCATCTGCCCTCTGAACTGCATTAATGATCTGTTCATCCGTGGCAACCTGTTTTTGGAAGGGTTCTCCTTCATTAACACCTACATGGTTAACACGCTGCTGTTCTTTAATATTGCTGCTGTCATTAGTTTCTTGATCGCTATCATCTGACATGGATTGCACCGAAAGTGGGAGTAACGATACAACAATTCTGATGTTTTCATGTTCCAATGAGAACGTTCCCTGACTAAAATCAATAATACTTTGTAATTGGGAAAGCGCATTAACACCCAAAATAAAACGTTCGTTTAAATCTTGCACGACATACAACTCAAGTGAAAACGTTAATACATCAATCTGAACTGGTACTATTGTTTTACCCTTGCACTTTCTTTTAAAACGACCGCTATAATCGACCAGAAGAACGTCGTCAGCTGATTGCAACCTAGGCGCGGAAATATCTTTACTTATTTCTTTCCAAAATTCGTACGAGATCAACGAGGCGTCAGCACCTGTATCGAGGAGGGTTTTAACTGAAATGTCATTAACTATTGTTTCTATATACGCAGAATAATTTCGATCGTAAGCGGTGACAAGTTCTCTTTCATCATTGTCTTCCTCTACATCACTTCGACCATCACTATCTAAAATATCGTCATTTGCAAATGTATAATTCCTAACACGGATGATATTTGGGGAATTTATGAACGAATCACCTTCGATGGACGCGCCCCCTTCGTGCCCATCGGATCTTAGTTTCCCTGCTGACTATGATCGGACGTGTGCCCACCGTCTCTCTCGGGCGTGCGCTCTCGACAGTTTTGTCGTTCATTATTAGGCTGGAAATTCAAACTAGGTCTATTATTTCTGTTATTGCTATTGTTTCCCCTTCTCCAATTGAAGCGATTCCCAAAGTCACGAGAGTTATTATTATTTCGTTGTGACCTGGCGTTCTGATTAGATCGTTCATTCCTCCCGCGCGCATCACTCATGAATTGCTGTTCGCGCCTATTCTCTCGCTCGTTTATCCTAAAATGGCTTTGTTCAGAATTTCTACCGTTCCGTGGATGATTATTGGTATTATTAGGTCTATCTCTAATCGGTCTGCTATACTGTACCCGAACCGCCTGGTACTGCTTATTACGATTTTCATAACTGTTACCTTCGCGCTTAAAACCCTTTTCATTTGGCAAACGTAAAGATTCAAGACGTTTGACACTAGCAATAAATTGTGCAAAATCTGTGCATGGATAGAACGCAAACATTTCTCGATATTTGTATGGCAACGTAAGTACGATACTAGCTAATATCTTCGCTGGAGTGCTTTCGGGATTCAAATCACTTAATGCACGATATTGAGTGGTTGCAAACTCTAAAACTGAACCGTGTACTCTTGGATCAAAGGAAGTATTCCGCAACGCGGTCAGTCTACTCACTACAATTGCTTCTGATTCAAATGCGTAAACTAAAGCATTGCTAAATTCCTCAAAAGTGGTGAACAAATGTTGGCGTGTTCGAAACCACTCCAAACATGGATTCTGCAGTAGACTTGGTAGTACCGGCAACACTGCATCCTCGTGTACGTTCAATAAGTCCAACTTATGTCGCAAATCACGTAAATATGAACGCGCAGTTTCCTTATCTGGCATCCCACTATACGTCGGTAGGTCTCGTATTTCTTGAATTGTAATACGGCGTCGAGGTTTACTGGTTTTCACGAAAAATGGATTATCCTTCCCCTTACTATTCGAGTGATCGGATTCATAACCTTCACTACCACTATCGTACTCGCTATTTTCATAAGTTTCTCGTGAGGAAGGTCGAGGTCCGCGACTAAACTGATTACTCCGTAAATTATTCAACTCTTGCTCCAACTTCAAAACGCGATCATTCATCTCTCGATTCACTTCAGTTTTTACAATTGTTTGCGTGGGGATATTCTGTACTTGGTCTATGACTTGTTGAATAGATTGAATGGTGTGAGACTCTAGTTTATCTACCCTTGCTGTAACGTGCGTAATTCCCCCTTTATTTTCAGCAGCTACTTTCTTAATTTCTAACATATCATCTCGTATTTCGGTTATTTCACCGCGCTGTTCTCGCAAACTAAGCATCGCTTCCCGCACGAATGTACCGTGGGTGTCAATGGTTGCTTGGAAATTAGTGACGCGCTCTTCTACCTGAGCATGATACCGGTTTGTATTAAGTTCTAATAACACCTGCCTATCTTTTGCTTCCTGAAACCTCTCTTGGTTGCTTACGCGATCTTGTGCTATCTCGGCCCTACAATTGTCAACCTGTGTCTGTACCGACTCGTAATTTGATCTACACTCATTTTTATATTCCTGTATTTTCTCCTCCATGGCCTGAATACGCGTAGTAATTTGAACAATGGCATTATTAGTTTGCAAAACATCTTTACCAACTTGTTCTAATTTACTTTCTAAATTTTCCTTCAAACTAGCAACATTTTCTGCCTGCTCGTGCTTTAAACTAACTATATCTTCCTTCAAACTAGCAACACTTTCTACCTGTTCCTTTTTCAAACCCTCAATTGTATCGTTAATCTGTGCGGACTGCTTCTCAAACAAAGCTTGAAGCATGTTCTTTAATTCCTCGGATTCTGACATTTTGTACAGATTCAATGATCAGTAACTAAAGAAAGCTAATGATTTCTCTAATTCAAGCTAAAAATGCACTCTATTGGTTGCTAATAATTTCTCTAAAGGAACACAAACATAATAAAACACACACTTAACAACAAATTATTTAAAAGTAAGACATACTAAGGCAATGCACAAATTGGTCGCGGATATTAGTTTTGTTGTACTTATTAATACCAGTGCAAGGTAAAAATACACAAGGTCACCGTATTGTGGATCTGTCCCGAGCTGGTTTCTGGATCAAGTAACTATATCGTCCCGGGTTCCGGCACCAATTAAATATACTATCGCCTTGGTGAAAGGGGAGTCGTATAAGCTTATTTACGTCTTTTGTCTACATTAATTTTAAACTAGGATTGTTCCCAATCATCCCTTCCACCGGGAAGTATACGCATGCTTTGCCAACTTTCCCCTGAGCTTGGGAACCACTCAAGCGGAAGAGTTGGTGGCAACGTGTTTGGTTGCGTCCGAACTATCCAAATACAGAAATTAATAAATGAAAATATTAATTTAACCTTTCTTAGCTAACTGGCAATTTGGCGCGAGGGATAGTTCACTACATAAATATAATTAAAATCATGTACGTTCCGCAACCTGTTCTCGCGTCTCTATTCAGAGCTAAAAACAATCACACAAAAAGAGAAATATCAGGCAAACAATTGAAACACTGGGACTTAGATATCAATCGTTCATATTTAACAGAAAGCAAAATTAATAACTTTACATGCACTGGCTTTTACACGGAAAGTTTGAATACTAATATGTACCTGAGCTGGATTGAACAATAAGTATTAATCATCAATGTCACTAAAACAACACCTTTATCAATGACATCAAATACACAATAACATTCGAAGTAATACTTTAGCTGACAACTCTTTTTTTTTTAATTCGAATTCCCTATCTAGCTAAACAACATATAAAGAAAAAAAAGAAATGAAAATATTTATATGATATAATTATACGCATGCGCTTTAGTTAGTTGTGACCGATTATGTTGTAAGCTTACGTTTATTATCAATTCTTTTTCTCTTTTTTTTTTTTTAATTCGAGGTTCAATGTTTCATGACAGACGAGATATCTGGTTGATAAAACACAATTCCAAAGCTAAAATCACTTCTTCATTCCGTCAATAAGTTCCTAAATGAGGTGGACTTGATTTAATGCTCGCGAGACTTATTTTTCCGATTGCTCCTATTACTTTAATTCACATTTACTTACAGTACCTTGTCCTCAGAAATGGCGTGATAACTTCGTTGTTCCTTTGGACCTGCAGAGCTCTAATGGAACAAATTGCATAAATTTGAAGTCTTCTTGTTTAATAAGGTGATCGTTACTTCCAAAAATCATTTACACACGTTAAACTTTTTTGTGCATATTATTCAAATCATGATGCTTCTAATAAAATGAAATTTCACTGACAAACTGTTTCACTGAATCGGGTCATGTCCGCACCTGTTGAGTCTTCCATCCCGATTACTTAGCGTCCCTCAGGATTACACAAAGCATATGAGCAGAGTACACTTAGGACGTAACATGGTTTCTGATTGGTCAGTCATTGAAAAGTTATCCAATCACCACTCACTTTAGAAAATCACCGGAAGTACGAAATGATCTAGTAGCTTCTAGAACTTTCTCGAAGCTGTTCAACCGGAAGTTTCAACATCTTTGAGACAAAGAATCTCTGCTTTGCACACACACACATTCACAAGAAAAGTCAGTTTGTGGTGTCGAAGAGAAGTCATGTGTTAAACGAGTATGCGCATAGTTGCCAACCGCTATGTTTTATCACCAAAAGAAATTTATAAATTTAATAAAATATACGCATTAATTTTTCTTGCTGTCGGTGGTCGATAGCAGCACCACTTTATATATTACAGCTTTTGCTCACCATTGAAATTGGAATTGATTTATTTCATTTCCCGCTTCCTTATGAATATCGGTTCTAAAAAAGAATTTTATTCCTACTTTTGGTCCTTTACATTTTGACCAAATTTAGTATTGATTGGTCGAGTAGTTCTTGAAATTTCTTGTCTCCAAGATCGACTTGTGGACAGACAGGAAAAATATATAAATGAGTTTTAGTAAATTACATTCCTTAAACATTATAGGACGATTCCATATGAAATCAACAAATCAAAGTGGATCGTATGTTTTAGATTTTCTTGAAATTTTGTACGAATCTTGTGGCACCCCAACATAAAACACCTGTAAAATTTTAAAGCTCTACCTCAAAGGAGACTCCTGTAGGAGCCATTCGAAATTTGGGGGTTTTGTGAAAAAAACACTTAAGTCCGCCCTAGACTTAAAGTACTAAAACCGTTAGATCTATGCAGATATTGAAACTATTTGAAAATGGTTTACACTTAAACAATCTTAGAATTAGTAGCATTCAAAACATTGTAGTAATGAACTTCCCAAGTGGGGGTAAGCATATGAATTTTACCATCAAAGAGAAAAGAAGAAAAAATAGTGCCAAAATTTGACAATTATTTCTGAGAAATAGGGATGCGCACGAGACGAGTCGAGACAGGATTTTCCTGACAAAATTCGAGTCGAGACAGGGCTCTTCCAATAGTTAAATATACATTTTTCGAGTCGAGACCACTTTTACAGCACATTTTCGAGTCGAGACAGCCACAAATTTTGTCTCGTGCGCATTCCTACTGAGAAAGGTTCAACTAACATAAACCTAAAATTTCCAAAATAAGTAGCTCTGGTGTTCCACTTTAATATATAAAAAAAATTAGGAGGGTGTTTCTGGTATGTTCAAGAACACCAAATTATGACAATGTAAGTTGAGGGCAGATTTAAGCACTTTTTGCTCAAAACCCCCAAATTTCCAATGGCTGTTTTCAGTTTTCCATGCTGAAAATTTATAATTGTCAAGACTGAGGTTATTTAATACGTAAATTGTGCCAGAAATTTGAAACTTCAAGTACCATTGCAGAAAGTACTCAGATTCTGTCATTAGTTCCTAAATCATGGAGTAATATGAAAAGTGTTGAAACATTTCCAACAACCGAGTATCTCGTTCGTAAAGCCCAGAAGATCAGAAAGGAGAATACAGTCACATAGTTACATGTTATGCTTTCCAAGTTATTCTTGTGAAGTATGTTAATAATATTTTTCCTCTGATTAAACACATTATCTAGTTTAGAGATGGATCGGCAGCCCGGCATAAAAGCTATAAAAAAATTAGTCAACTTATGCCTTCGTGAGTAATTTTGGACTCATTTGTGGTTGAACTATTTTGCCACAAGCCATGGCAAAGGGTGTTTGTGATGGCATAGGTGGAACGCTGAAATGTCTAGCAAGACATGCTAGTTTACAGAGACCACTGGATAACCAGATTGTTACTGTTGCCGATTTCTTCGAATTTTGTCAAACTATAACCAATGTCAAACTTTTATTTTTTATTTTTATTTATTTATTTATTTATTTATTTATTATTCTTATTTTTTGACGGAAGATGTTAAAACGTTAGTCCATTGCTTCAAAAGAGACTGGAAAAGTCATCACGTTGCAAGTAATTCGTGAAAATCATCATTATAAACACATTAGCCTGTTAAAACTTGAAGTCAGTAGTGCATGTTCTCCAAAGACAACATTCACTCTAAATACTCTAGCAGAATCGAAAGACATTACGTAACCTTTCTTGCGTGCATTTATAAAAAGAAATGGTGGATTGGAAAAATAGTTAAGAATTTATAGGAACATCGTGATTAATGTGAATTTCCCTCATTCCCATGGACCCAAGAAAATGTTTTTCTGGCCAAAAGTAACTGATACGTTCTGGATTCCATACGAAAACTGCATCATTAATATTGGAGTTCCCAGTATTTCAAATGGTACTGGCAGAAAGTATGGCACTTCTGAAAAAGAAATTCCAGCTATTGAGAAGAGCTTCTCTGAAATTGGTGATAAGAGATCTTAGACTCAATATTTCAAATTGCTTAAAACCAACCAGACATGTAAATGTTATTTGTGTATTATATGACGATAGTTCACTATTGTTAAGTATTTCTTTCTTAAATCAAATAGCACTATACACGCTGCGTAATAGGCACATGTTTTAAAATAACTCTATAAATTACATTTAAGCACTTGTTTTTTTCATAAGAATCAACCATTATGACGGTACAGGGTTCGTTCCTTGCATGTCCCTGTTCGGGAAAGCCATTTATGAGTGTGTTTGGTTCGATTTTCGCGTGCTCCCGTCTGGGATAGACCATTAAAGACAATCTTGGGTTCGTATTACTAATACCCTATGTGGAAAAGTCATTTAATGATGATATCGAAGTTCCAATAATTATAAGGGAAGAATACACACTTACGGTCTAAAAGTTCGAGTGCTATAGGTTACCCCAAAAAGACTCGGTCGTGTGCCCACCATCCCTGACAGGTCAGTTACACTACTTTAGTCGAATTTGAACTTCTCTTATCCATAGCCTCGAAAAGGAAACTTGTTAGGAGAATAAAAGTAAAAACTAACATCTGATGGTTGCAGAGTGAGATCAATTGACCCTTGCACTGCGCTACATTTAATGCACTGTAACTATGACATAATGAAATATTGAAACGTGCATGCAGTAAACGCCAATACTTATCCTGTTAAACAATAGAAAAACTAACACAATAAAATATGCACAATAGCACTATTAACGTGTTATCATTTGATTTAAAAATAAGCACAAGCAATAAATATGTTTAACACGTATATTTTGACCTATAGGTAATTAAAACACATTCATATAACACAAACAAAATAAATTTTGTTAAAAAAAAATAGTGTCCCAAAATACGGTTTAGATGCGCACGAAACGATGCCACTGAAGATGCACAGATATCGCGGTATCAGAGATTCAAGAGATTACGCGATAATTCTTGAAGACAAAACATAGGTTCTTCTTTCCATAATCACTAGGGAAATTAGTTCCTTCAAGAAGATTTTCAGATGCTTTTCCTTATTTCATGATTTTCGGTGTTACAGAAGTATAATCTTGATAACTTTTAACTTACAACGATATGTGCACAGGTTATCCGAATAATTAAATGTTACTAGAGATATCAGTTTTCACATTTCACACAAATAATTTCAAAATTCAACAAATATTGGTCATTTTCAGGATGATTGATGAGTAACGTCTAATACGACGCGTTTTCCAAGCAAGACTCCTCCCTCCTTTTCTCTGCATTACGCCTTGTAGTTGCACTGAAGGCATATGGATACACTGGTGAAATAAAAGATAGTTTCCACACAACACTTAACTTTTAAGTAATCTCTGTGCTAATAAAAGTTGGTTAATTGAATAACATATTATTGGGAACGTAATAATCACATTTAGGCACATAATTAATACAGATGGTGATCAGAAAAATGGAAAAACCTGTAGTTGGCAACACGTCAGATGTATGGGTTGGCAGTGGTGTCGTGGCGCCCGCAGTGCCAGACCGCTGGTGGTGGTGTGTTAGGTCGGTATCCACACTACGTCAGGCGCAGTGGAACAGCAGTCCGGGAGACCTCTCAGATTTTTAAAGAGGGCAAATTGTTGGTGCGCGGTTATGTGGAGTGAGTGTGACGGCAGTGGCTACTGTGTTAGGTGTGTCACGTGGGACAGTGTCGAAGGTGATGACGGCCTACACAACACACGGGAAAACCACATCGGGGAAGCGGAACAGTGGGCGGAAGAAAATCATGAGTCACAGGTCACACCGGGTATTAAAGCGCATTGTCACGCAGAACCGTCGTGCCACTGCGGAGCAAGTGACGGAGGAACTCAATCAGCACCTCCTCCACCCTGCTTCGACAATCACAGTCCGCCGCGAATTACATGACATGAAATTACGGGGTCGTGTTGCACGGGCCAAACTTCTCATCAGGGACCATAACGCTTTCGCACGCCGCAAATGGTGCCGCGACCATGGAACTTGGACCATTGAGGACTGGAAACGTGTGATATGATCGGATGAGTCATCCTTCACCCTATTCCCAACCACGGGCCGTGTTTATGTGTGAAGAACGCCCAAAGAAGCTTATTATCTGCAGTGTCTCCGCCCAACATGGCCGCGGCTCGGTGAGCTGTGGGCCGCAATATCGTGGTTTTCATTGGGTCCTGTGGTCACACTTAGCGGACGAATCACTGCCAACGATTATGTCGCAATTTTAGGAGACCACTTGCATCCTATGGTCCGGACAATGACGCCATCTTCCAGGATGATAATACACCCATTCACATAGCTGGCGTTGTTGCAGCGTGGTTTGAGGAACATCGGAATGAAGTTCAACACCTCCCCTGGCCCGCCCAATCCCCAGATCTCAACATAATTAAACATCTGTGGTCCGTCTTGGAAACACGACTCCGGCGACGATTTCCACCTCCATTCCTCTCACAGAACTGGCCGATGCCCTGCACGAGGAATGGTGTAAAATTCCACTTGCTATCATTCACGACCTCTATGCCCCCATCCCACGTCGCATCAAGGCTGTTCTGAAGGCAAAAGGTGGCCCGACACCATATTAATCTGGTAAGTTGCAATTTCGTTCAGGTGTTTCCATTTTTCTGATCACCATCTGTACGTAATAACTGTTTATTGTAAAATATGCACATTATGACGTATAATCCACCTCTGTCTTCTGGCTTCGGAATTCAGCTTTAGGTAGGGGGGAGAAGAATGTTAAGCTGAGTTGAATTTTTTATCCGTATTTGATCGGACGAAGAAGAAAGTAGGTAGGTGGATGCACATACACACGCACATAGAAATGTATGAACAAAGAAGTTCGCAGCATCTCGGTTTCCGAGAATTTTTCATCTGGTGCTAAACAATTCCAAGTAATCCTCATCAAACACGAGGGTTGATTAAGAAGCATTTAACGATAAGGTTATGCCATTGTAAAGAAACATACTCAGCCATGCAAGACGTATTACTAGAAGATTAAATGATATGAGACTTGATTTCTTTCCTTCAACATAAAAAAAGAGGCTCCTAATTTCTTATATGATAAACATTAATAGCGGAGCCAATTATTTCGAAAATTTGAGGTTAATGTTAGGTGTGCATTTTTCAGAAATAATTGCTAAATTTTGACATTTTTCTTCTTTTTTTCTCTCTGATGGTGAAATTCATATGCTTACTGACAACGACACTCAATACAGCATTTCAGGCTAGTTTATCACTGTTGTAAAGCTCTGTGACAATATTAAAGTTGTTTGCAGGAATATTATGTCCTTTATTAGAACCAGATTTTTTAGTGATTTTGTGTTTCCTCATAATACGTTGTTCACTTCCACTAACAAACGTCAGGTTAGGTTTAGTATTCATCTTTCTAGTTTGATAGAACTAGCTAGATCTGCAAGTTTTGCAACAAGCAAAACCAGTCGTTGCTTGGAACTCCACGCATAAATTAAAATATGTACCACATTTAATATTTGAAAGGAAAATTTATAATTTAAATTAAGGATGGAAAAAAAGTTATAAGCTTTAAAATAACTGGTATTATCTTATTCCTGCTGAAGTGTTTTCTATTTAGAAGAAAAACATGCTTAACATATTGAATGCCTGGGCCATCTTTGTTTCTTTAGTTCATTAATTTATATGGAAAAATATTTTTCGGTTTTCTATGAAACGTATTGGGATTTTAATGTTTTGATTCTAGTGATTTCTTCTCTAGACTTATTTAAATGTTCTTTACTTCGTGAAAATTAAATTTTAATACATAAAATTTTAGTATTTAATAAATCGAACTTAAGTAACACTAGTATGTGTGCACATGAGTGTACGCATTTAAAAAAAAAAAGGAAGGAACTTCAGGTCATTTCAATCTCGACTAATTTTCTGTATTTAGGTTGTTGAGGGGCTAAGTCAGGTCATTTTAAACTTCAGTATCTTTGCATATATTTTCGATGTTTCCACGAACTAATGAATATTCCATTTCCTATGTGTCATGAACCGGCGAATGTGCAAAATCTTAGTTGAAATTAAAAGTCGTCGATTTTGAGTTACTTCGCAAACTTAATGGAAGCTTTACACATGTCTAATTGACATTTTGTAACATTTAATATAAAATTATGTTATTTTTATGAATCATCAATGATGCATATATGTATTGCTGTAGTCTGTAGTCTTAAAGTTGTTAGACTTCATATTACGCTATGTGTAAGTACGGGAAGTCTTAGAAAACTACTTCCATTCGACCATCCATCTGCATGTCTGTCGATATGTACAAAGCATGTCCAGAAAGTAAATTCAATTTCAGGCAACGGTGTTAGAGTAGGCTCAAGAGCAGTCCTTTCGTAGTGAATTCAAACAATGTTAAAGAAAATCGAAAGCGTATAACGAGTACACTTAGTTATACAATATTTCAGTTGCACTTAATGTGTCAGCAGCTGAAATTCACTGTGAAATTGGTAAAGTGTATGGTGAGCAGATCGTGAGTGCCATAGTTCTGGAGATGGTTACCACAGTTTAACGGAACACGGAACAATATGAATGATAAAGAATGCTTGCAGAGTTTGCCTGAGACACATTCCCTCGCCATACGAATAGTGCAGACTTCATTCCGTCTGATTTTAATCTCTTCTTGCACATGATAGCTTTCTTAGCTGGAAAATGAAATGAAATATGCCGGTTAGACTAAAGGAGACGGTGATGATGAGTGAAATGGTGGAATGAGGAAAGTGGGAGGAAACGAGAGAACCCCGAGAAAATCCACGAGCACGGAGTTTGTTCACCACAATGTCCACACGGCGCGAGCTGGGATCGAACCAGGGACCTTAAGCACCAGAGGTAAACGCTCTACCACAGAGCCATCGCGCCTCCCTTTCTTAGTTGGAGTAATCTTCGAGGATGACTCTGTGGTCAAACAAGCTGTCACCATTTGGCTATCGTGACAGGTAGCATGCTTTTCAACATGAGTATACAATATATGTATGGTATCTCGTTACGATAAGCGTTATCAATGGGAAAGGCAAATATGAAAAGTAGTGCAAAGCGGACAATAATTTTTTGTTTAATTAATAGCTAACCTACGCTGTCTACTCAGTGCATTGTTCTATTATGACCATGAATCTACTTCCCACTGTGCATGTCTCCTTACTGGCACAAGTAAAGGATAGGGACTCATAAATGAGATGAATTGCTACAAATAGATGTTGGAGTGAGTTTGTAGCAAATTTGTAGAAGTAACAGGATACCAAGTGGAAATTATATATATATATATATATATATATATATATATATATATATATATATATATATATATTAATAAACCCATATTCGTCCGAGTACGTGTCATTGCGTCTCTTGAGACCTTTGAAGTTGCCAGCATGCAATATATTACGTCGTCCTACTGGAAGGTGAAGACCAACAAAGTCTTCAGATAAAGTCGGAAGACAGAATTTACAACAACGTCTTGAATAATTGAAGCACTAACTGAATTCTCCTGAATGAGCACAAGAGAAGTCTGTGATATGTAGTTATTCTTACCCATACCAGAATACCAAACATGGGTCTTGCAGCATGAGAGCGAACACACACTGCATTTTTCAGCTAAACTGCTCATCTACTGGTGCACACACCGTTCTCATTGGGTCTGAAAGGGAATATATTCTCATGGTCCAACACCGTTATTCTGCATTCACCTTGTCCATCCACTATTGCTTCTCCCAATACTATCTGTTTCCATAAATCGATTTTTAGTACTCGTTTACGCATGACTGATTATATTGGCGGTTTCCTTCCTGCCAGTCACAGTTGCAAGAACGATACTTCTTTCTAGGCGCTTACTAGTGTTTCAGAGCAACTCTACTCTAGCAATCCACTGCCTCCTATCATGTATACAAGCATTAGGCCACTGATATGATGACCCTCGAAAGCAGCAATTCTGAAGAACGACAGTCTGGCTTCTTGCAACATGACTACACTGCCACTTTTGAATTTACATAATTTTACAATAAGCATTATCTGCCATTGCAGACATAAATTGTAAACCACATACAACGGACACACTCATACAACTACACGCGTTGTGTTGTTCGATGCCCTTCAATCTACTATATAAGTAAAATTCTCCTTGCAAACTTACGATAAGCTTGCCTACGGTAACCATTGTGCTGTTGAAAAATTCTAAAAAAGATTAACATTTCCTTTACAGATGCATATTTACCGCTTTCAAATTGTTCAAATCGGATTATGTATATGGATTTTTTTAAATGTGTTTGCACCAATGTATTTTAAAATGGGCTAGTATATACATGTATAATGTACTTAGTACCCGGTAGGTACATAAATCAATTAATATTATGTATATATTTCTTTTTTAGTTATTCTTTATTCATCATCAGTAATGAAGAAGCTACTGTTCGTTAAGTAAGAATAGTGTTCCATCGTGAAAATTGAATTCAAATGATACATTGAAGTGTAAACTCTGAGACAACTAACTACCTGTTGATCATGTTTAATCATCAATCTATGGGAGACGAACAAACTTGGTTTCCAGTTCTCCAGCCACCTCCTTGGCCCAGAAGCTACCGCTTACCAAATGGTGTCCCTCCTTACGGTCTACCAGAACAAATTAACCCATTTGCATTTCCACCTACCTTTCTACCGAGAATGACCGTTGCTCGAACTGCTCCACCATGCGCGGTTCCTCACAATCCTTCGCCGTGCCCATTTCCATGGACGCCTCCCCAACCTACTAACTACCAAGCATCTGGGAACAACGCATTCAATACTAATTTCAACACATTTAACTACCAAAACCCGACACCGAACTTCCATTTAGCAAGAATCGGGAATTACGGCTTTCAGTTCGTACCAAACATAGTTCGACCAAATATAGTATCCAGTAGTAATAATATTTTTACTCAAGATCCAAAATTTATAATATGTGGATATAGAGAAAATACTGTTGAACCTATAATAATACAAGATAATCCCTTATTAAATGAGGATGAGGAGGATGAGATGGTACCAGCAACAGCGGAAGCAGAGACAAATACTGAACCTTCAAGTTTGGATGTTATTGATCCTATAAAACAGGGAAATAAAGGTTATGTGAGGAATTGGAATAAGCCAGTATCAAAAATGACAGTAGCAGAGACGAATACTGAATCTTCTCAATTAGAGATTGGTGTCCCTATGATAAACAAGAACAGGAGCTCTATAGTGACTAAAGATGAATCAGTACCAAAAATGATAGAAGTAGACAGAAACATTGAGTTTTCAAGCCCTGGCATGGTCTTATCCACTACAAGTAAAAATAGGGACAATATTATGAACCAGCGAAAATCGCTACCAAAAACGGCAGAAGCAGAGACAAATACTGAGTCTTCAAGCTTGGATATTGTTATTCCTACGGAAAATGAAAGCAGGAGCTCTGAAGCAAACCAGGATAAGTCAGGACCAAAAACAGCAGAAGCAGAGACAAATACGGAATATTCTAGTTTGGAAATTAATGCTGTCACGGGAAAGAAAAGTAGTAGCTCTATACTGAATCAACATAAGTCAGGACCAAAAACGGCAGACGCAGAGACAAATACTGAGTCTTCAAGATTAAATGTTTCTCTCACAAAAAATAAAAATAAGAACCGTGTAGTGATTCAGAATGAGTCGAAACAGAACACGGTAGAAGCAGAGACAAATATGGAATCTTCCAACTTGGAGATTGTCGCTATCATGGAAAATAGGAGTTCTATGGTGAGTCAGAATGAGTCAAAACCAAAAACTGTAGAAGCAGAGACAAATACTGAGTCTTCGAAATTAGATATGGTTTCTCTCACAGAAAATAAAAATAAGAACCGTGTAGTGACTCAGAATAAGTCGAAACAGAACACGGTAGAAGCAGAGACAAATACGGGATCTCTCAACTTGGAGATTGTTGCTGTCATGGAAAATAGAAGCTCTATGGTGAGTCAGAATGAGTTTAAACCAAAAACTGCAGAAGCAGAGACAAATACTGAGTCTTCGAAATTAGATATGGTTTCTCTCACAGAAAATAAAAATAAGAACCGTGTAGTGACTCAGAATGAGTCGAAACCAAACACGGTAGAAGCAGAGACAAATATGGGATCTCCCAACTTGGAGATTGTTGCTTCCATGGAAAATAGAAATAGGAGCTCTGTAGTGAGTCAGAATGACTCGAAACCAGAAACTGTAGAAGCAGAGAAAGGTACTGAGTCTTCAAGATTGGATGTTGTTCTTCTCACAAAGAATAAAACCAGGAACTGTGTAGTGATTCAGAATGAGTCGAAACCAAACACGGTAGAAGCAGAGACAAATACTGAGTCATCAAGATTGGATGTTGTTCCTCTCACAAAGAATAAATACAAGAACTGTATAGTGACTCAGAATGAGTCGAAACCAAACACGGTAGAAGCAGAGACAAGCATGGGATCTCCCAACTTGGAGATTGTTGCTCTCATGGAAAATAGAAATAGGAGTTCCGTAGTGAGTCAGAATGACTCGAAACCCAAAACTGTAAAACTAGAGACAAATACTGAATCCTTAAGTTTAGAAGCTATTGTTTCTAAGAAAAAGAAAAATACAAAAAGAAGAATATGCAAATCTTGGTTTAGGGAAAAACTTACTAATATAACGAAATATTGTACTGAACCAGATATTACTCTGATTCTACTGGAAACAGCAGAAGAAGAATTAGAAAAAAGTTATAACGAAAAAACTTTATCAGCTTTTCCTAATCATACTCAATCTAGTAACTTAATTAGGACAATTCTTTCCTCTTTGAAATGGATACCTAGAAATATTATTACTTCAGCTGTCATTAGAGGAGTGCAATGCTCCGACACCAATCAGCATTTGTATCTCTCTGGTTTTCGTACGTTTGAATATTTACCATGTAAGTATACAGATTGTCACCTACCTTCTCAAAACAAAATGTTACTTAAACGTAAATGTATTACAGATAGTAACGAAGAACCAACATCAGGTTACGAAACGACTAAAGATTTGGAAAATAAACCACATTCATTTATGAAAACATATAAAACGCTTACAGCTAGTAATTACAATCCCATTCCAATATATGATACGTCGTATAGAGACAAAAATCAAGAGACTTTCGCGCGTCATAAAAAGGACGACAATCTAGAGGAAGTTTTCTGTTCCATGAAGAAGTGTTCATGTGGACAAGATATTCAACTTGACCATTTATCAGATCTAAGACTTTGTAACACTTTTTGTAGAAATAGTAACGGAGAAAGTTATGAGTGTACCAGGAAGACCAAAAAGAGTTCTCGAAAAAAATCCTCTTCTTTAGCGGAATTTTCATGTGGACTAACTGAAAATAATCAAACCCCTGTGCTAATGAAATCTTCGCGTAGGGATGTGAAAGGAAATCAACAGATTTATGTACCTACGAGTAGAAAAGGAACTTGCAATATATCATCCATTTATTGTAACCAAGAATCTAACACGAACAAAAACGTATTTGAAATCAACAACTCTGAGTTAATAAAATCTGCAAAAGATAACCAAATGCTTTTACCAGTAAACTCTTCATCAATGTCGTTGGAAAATAGGCAACAAAC
Source organism: Thermobia domestica (assembly GCF_964235325.1). Taxonomy (NCBI): domain Eukaryota; kingdom Metazoa; phylum Arthropoda; class Insecta; order Zygentoma; family Lepismatidae; genus Thermobia; species Thermobia domestica. Next base: position 44,206,246 of record NC_137471.1, read on the forward strand.
TTTTGTTTGCTTGAAACAATGTATTGGGGATAAATGTCATAAACTTCGGGAATTCTTGGAAGAAAGAATAATGGAAAAGCAAGAGCTTATGTGCGAAGAAACTGAAGCAATTGAAGATGTTGTGTGCTCAGCGCAAATACTAGTAAACAAACTAACAGAAGATTTAAAAAACGCTTGTTCAGCAATGCTCAAAGATACAGATTCTCTCCCAAAACAATTAGAACGTAACTTCTTGGAAAATGTGGAGGAACAGTTAAGTGTGTTGAAATCTTCTGCATTACTCTCTGTTGATATTGCTTTTAGACAGTTTGAGAATGTTTCATTGATGGGGAAAAATCTGAGTCAAAGAAAACGTCGCTACAATTTGGGGAAGAAAGCAAAAAGTTTCCTTATGTGTTATTGAATGTAAGCAACAAACCTGATCGTCCAATATATAGAAATAATTTACTTTGAAGGCAATAATAGATCCAATCATTTTCCTAGTTCAAAATATTATTTTTAAATATTTACCAAATTTTAAATATATGTATAACTATACACACAATTATTGTAAAAATTAGATACATAGTATATTTTACTACATTTATTATGACATCAAAGAATATAATTAAAATTTCAGTTGATGATCATTTATTGCTGCTGTGATGAATAATGATTAGTCTTGAGAGCTTACTAATAGCTTCAAAAGAAACAGTGAGTAAAAGATAGTGTAGTTTTTCTTTTAATTATTGTTATTTAAAAATGAATATGATGAAATGTGTAAATACATTATCTCATGTACATAATTCATTTAATTATACATTGCTTAAAATTGATCTGATGTAATAAAGTATCGTATGTTGTTTCTAAAGTGATTTGTTTGTTCTTTGAATATTGTTCTTTGCTTAAACATGGTATTCTTTCTATATGGCAAAATTGTATGGAAACTTGACACTAAAATAATTTGCATGATGAAATATTTTTAAGTAGACAATAAATATTAGTATTTCCAATCCGCTCTGAGAAATATGAAATAACTTGCAAGTTGCTTCTGTGAACCACTTTTTAAATGTAACTATCCATTTCGACTCTGGAAATCACTAAAGGAACAATTAACACTTCTGACCAGAGTATATACACTTGTTTATTAAAACTGAAATACAGTGTAACGGTTACCACCACTTAACGTTATCTTCATCAGATACTAACTGAAAGAGAAATCTTCAGAGCATAAAAATATATACTAAAACTGAAAGTACTAGGATTCAAGTAATAAGATATAATAAAACATTTCCTGTCTTTAAAGGGTATACAGTAATTGTTTCGACAAGGACTGAAAATATAACTCAAAATCAACATCATTGAACACACGCAGATTATACTATTTTAACTTAAACAAAGAAATTGACAATTACTCCGTATAACGTATTCCTATCTTGTTAAATTAAACATAAAGTGTTATTTCTTAGAATTTCCTTCAGACAAATTCTCTCTCTGTTGAGAAATATCCCTTTCCCAAATTAGGCAAGAAGAGGAAAGCTTATCTTGCTATATAATCTGATTGTAATTCGGTCGAAAATAGTACTGATTACAACATTCAGTTGGAAATTACATGGTTATTTCAATGTACTAATTCAACACCCGAATTTCTTCATTGGTATAAAAGTAAATATTGCTTGAGTCACCTAACAGAGCAAAATATTCAATTGAATTGGATTATATTCTGTTGACAATCTTATCTAGATTTAGACATAAATATCTATTATAGAACGTATGAAAGACATGTGCATTGGCGCAAATCCGGGGAAATGAGGGGTACATGTCCCCTCCAATCTTGGAACTGGGGGAATATCCCTCCTAATAATCCGATTTGAAATGTGTTTTTTTGGGGGGGGGAAATGTGATGATTTGTGTCCGATTGCCACAAAGGAAAGTGAGATGAAATTGATGTCCCCCAGAATAAGCCTCAAATATGTCCGCCTTCCAATGTTGAAGACAACTCTGCTCCCTGATTCTCCACAGGATTGTTTTCCAACTTCACAAATAATTTGAGCATCGTTTAACAAAAAAAAAAAAAAAAAAAAAAAGAAAGAAAAAAAGAAAGGAACGGTCTTACTTGTCCCCTCCCCCCTCAATGTTGAAGACAGATTTGTGCCGCTGGACATGTGCATGCAACATAGTATGTCATTCTGTTAACAGTATATTTATTAAAAATCCGTTATCCATTTTTTGATCTCATTTAGAGTGTACCCTTTCCAAGTCTGTTCAAACACATTAAGTTAGAAAAGACAAATAATTCTAAAGAGAAAGATATTATTGAAAAAATACAACCAGTTATAAGTAAGAGAAATACTGATAGCAGTGAATGAAGAGTAAGAACCACTGGTGTGCTGCTGATTTCCGATCGGTACAGCGTTACAATTGACCTCCTTTCTTTGATGTTTCTCAAAACCTCCCACTGCCACTTCGTGATAAGTCCTGCTTCGATCATTTTCCCCAATATGTTATCAACTTTCTTTTTAATTGGTGATGTTAGTTTAAATGCCATACCAACATTAAATGTAGCAACTTTTTCCTTGACTAACAACAATGATGCCCAACATTCTTCAGTTAAGTACTTCACATCTGTTAAGTAACTTTCTCTTATATCTTGTGCTGTGACACTATACTTACCATTAATAAGTTTCTGATTCATGTCCTAGACTGTAGTAAAAGGCTGTAATTTTCTTATAAGTTTTTTTTTTTAATTTTGGATGCGTATCTTGTGATTTTTGCAGGATATTAACAACATAATTGTTACTAGATGTCCACAGCAGATCACCATCAGCAAGCTGATTTAGTGTCTCTATAGGAGATGAAAATATTGGTAATGCAAGGTCAGAAACAAGTTGACACAGTAGAACACATTCAGCAAGTAGAGAAATAACACTATTGCTTTAAATTGGAAACGAACTGAAGAATTTGTTGGTTGTGGAATGCCATGTAATGTCACACTATTCACTAGGTACAAAATATTCTTACTCAAATTTGTATAAGATGATTGAGTGATTCCAGAATGAATGTTCTGGTGTATTTGTGTAATTACGAACAAGCATAACGCTCAGAAGAAAAACATAATCATTGCTACAATCCAAACGTTAGTTTCAAGCAAGGGCGTCATTTAGAGAGGGCAGGAGGGGGAAATTGCCCCCCCCCAAGAGTTTGAGTAATACATATACTTTAATCGATTGACTGCTAATATACTAGTACAAAACGTGGAAGTCTTCTTATGTCGGTGGTGCTCTTGCCCCCCTCAAGCGAAGTCCGAAATGACGCCCCTGGTTTCAAGAGGAAATGCAATTGCCATCAACGAATATAAAGCCTATGGCTTTGGTACTAAGAAAACCATTTCAAGGCTAGTGTACGGTATAATATATGAGACAAGTGAATAACCCCGATGCTTAATAATAAGTCCAAAAAATATTATATCTGTTCTGTTTTCAGCTATATCTTGGAGTGTGCAACCCCATCGTCCACTAGTTCGAATACCCGTTATTGAAATTAAAAAATTCAACAACTTGCCAACTTCCTTCAGTATTTGAAATTCGAAACCTTCATATTTTACTTTATCTGATGAATCCTTTAATATTATTGTGAAAGGAGGATAGTTGAGCAAACTAACTTTTACTTGTTCTAGACTTTTATAACCAGGTGAAAGGTGTCTGATCTGAATCACTGAGGATGGTGTTCCTATTGCCGACTCTGACAACTTTCCAATTGGTATGTGTTTTGTTGAAGTAGCATTGTGTTTTTCATTTTCGTCTAAGATATTTATAATGTATAAGTTTCTTGTGAGGTTGATGTTTGCGATTATAAGCCGTTCCTCGACAAAGAAACCTATTTCTATTAAAATGTCTCATTTTCTTGAATCCAGTTCTCAGAACAATTGTTCTGCATAAAACGTACCATATGTTTCACATCATTGAATAACAGCATAGCTTTTGAGCACGTAATGTCATTACTCAGACTTTTAACTCGTTCATTTTCCTCACCTTCAATGTTAATCTTAATAATTGGATTTGAAGTTAATTTTGTTACGACTTGGATGATATCCTGGAGGAGAATATCTTGTGCTGCAGTATTGATGATACAGATTGCTTCAGAGTAATCTTCAGTAGCTGACAGAATGAATTTTCCAATGTCTTTTAATTGAGTTAGGGATACAGACATAACTGCTCCGAAACAGAGGAAAATAGTTAGTAAATCCAATATTTTTATTTTCTTTGTATCTTTTATTAATAACCTTTAATATAAAAAGAAACATATAATTTTGAATATACAATTAATATTTCATTACATTTAACAAAATATTTCAATAGACCTAATTCACTATTTTTTATTGATTTCATTCCATCAGAAAACTTAAATTAACATTAAAATATACCACAAGAAGCTTCGAAAATGAGGAATCTGCTAAACATTTGTCTAATCATTTACACATAAATTGAGGTGAATCCACTGTCTTAGTTTGTAAGAAACATGTTTTACTCGATCTTGACCTTAGGTACGAGTATCCTGATACGGTTGCGTATGTGGTTATCAAGGTGTGGCTTTAGCCAAATTCTCTTTTTAACCCACAACACAAAGCATAATTTCCTCTAACGATGTTTAGAACAACGTCATCGTTGATTTTTAACCTACGGATTTATAAGAGGAAATGAAGTGAAGTGAAATTTCAGCTTACGTAATTTATATCCTAAATTTCTTCTTTAAGTCTAGTTACTTGCAGAGGCGTCATTTAGAGAGGCAGGAGGGGGCAATTGCTTCCCCAAGAGCTTGAGAAATACGTATACTTTAATTGATCGTCTACTAATATACTAGTACAAAACGTGAAAGTCTTATGTCGGTGGTGCTCTTGCCCCCTCCAGCGAAGTCTGAAATGACGCACCTGCTTACTTGACTTGCTTTTGCAAAATGAATATGCATTAATTAAAAATCAGTATAAGCAAACCATAAAAATTCGAGTTCACGTAATTTTTAAAAAAATAATAATAATTCTAAAGAATAAAGATGTGATAGTGTTCAACATCGTTAAAACGGGACCATTTTGAAAGGAAACCCGGTGTAAATGGCAGTGACGTAACTAGCGGGCAAATGGGGCTTGAGTCCCGGGCGCCGGATTGGGGGGGGGGCAAAACTGGACAAATATTAATTTTAATATAAGACAAGAAAAGGAGTTTTAGTAAACTAAAGATCATAAAAAAATACCCCAGAAACTTAACAGGACAACAATGAATCACCAACCTTACAAGGGACATCACCCAAGTGTCCAGCTCCGATTTTAATGATTTTTTTTTCTCATAGAGAGCATGTATGCATTATTTGTGATGACAGAAATTTTTGCCATGGTGCATGTTTTCTATTTTTCTATAATTTTTATTTGTGATGTTATTAGAGATTACTACTTTTGTAAACGAAGTGTTAATGAAAGAACAACCATATAGATACATATAAGGCCTAGGGAGAAGTCGTGTGGTAGGTATGACCTTTACGGAAGCCATCTTGAAATCTGCTATTTTGAATTAAGATCAAGTTTTTAAAATGGGAATAGGATAATATGATACATAATTTCGGGCTAGAATTTAATCAGGAAGACAATGGTTAAGTTAGTTTTAAGATACCCACATTTGGGAAAAAGTTACAGGCATATTAATTGTTTATACTTACTATGCGCGTAAGTCCCTTACCTCCGCTTCTAACCCGCATATTAATGATAATAAGTGGATAGAAGCTTCGGCAATACAGATTATGTCAAGGGGCAAGTAGTACGGTAAGGGTAACCTTGACGGCAGCCATCTTAAAATACGCCATTTTGAATTAAAGTGAAGTTTTGAGAATTGAAAACCATAGCATGTGACACCTCATTTTAATAGTAAATTTTCCCAAAAAACAATGATATGCTTATTTTTGTTCTATAGTTAACCAGTATGAATTTAGGACTGCTTCTAATGTTTACCATACGTCCATTATTCGATCTTTAATTTGGCAACACTCCCTTAATTTTCACCGCATGTTTTAAGATTCCAACTGGCACTTTGCAATTGTTGCCATGTCTCATGTTTTCTAAATTTATTACATTTTTTAAGAGTTGCGATTTGTCAGTTCATGAATAGTGTTAGGATAAGCATCCAGCAATCTTTCTGAATTTTGAAGTCTTACAATGTAATTATTTACTTCAAACCAGAATACAATAGAAGCCTATGGACCTACGTGATGTAAAGAAATACAAATGAAATTATAACAAATTGTTGTTATATGAACACAAAATTACCAGGAAATGTAGCCTACATGTTGCGCAAACGGCAAACAATAAAATATTTTAAATAAATACAACTTTAAAGGAACAGCAGCAATGATAGAAAATATCAAAGAGGCATAATATGACTGTTCCCAACACGCTGTTTGTACCACGAACATAATATGAAAACAGGTAACTTGTTTATAAAGAGGTGTGACTTAATCGAGTTCTCGATCAAAACTTATTATAAATCTTATAAATATGAATCTTCGACAACAATCGCTAGAAAACGAATGACATTTTTGTCTAACTAGCCAAAAAAAATGCCATAGAAAATAAATAAATACATGAACAATAAAGAAATGTGCGAAGATTCATGTCAGTATACGAGTTTTTGAACGGCAAGTATAGGAAATAAATAGTTACATTGCAAGTCTTTAAAATTCAGAAAGATTGTTGGATGCTTATCCCAAAAATATTCATGAACTGACAAATCGCAACTCTTAAAAAATGTAATAAGTTTAGAAAACATGAGCCATGGCAACAATTGCAAAGTGCTAGTTGGAATCTTAAAATATGCGGTGAAAATTAGGAGTGTTGCCAATTTGAAAGATCGAATAATGGACGTATGGTACACATTAGAAGCAGTCTTAAATTCATACTGATTAACTATAGAACAAAAATAAGCATATCATTGTTGTTTTTTTCGGGGGGGGGGGGAGAATTTGCTATTAAAATGAGGTGTCACATGCTATGGTTTTCATTTCTCAAAACTTCACTTTAATTCAAAATGGCATATTTTAAGATGACTGTCATCAAGGTTACCATTACGGTGCCACTTTTCTCTAGACATAATATGTATTACCGAAGTTTTTATTCACTTATTATCATTAATACGCGGGTTAGAAGCGGAAGTAAGGGACTTACATCATACGTAGGTAGTAAGTATAAACAATTAATATGCCTGTAACTTTTCCCCAAATGTGGGTATCTTAAAACTAACTTCACCATTGTCTTCCTGATTAAATTCTAGCCCGAAATTATGTATCATATTATCCTATTTCCATTTAAAAAACTTGATCTTAATTCAAAATGGCGGATTTCAAGATAGCTGCCGTAAAGGTCATACCTACCATACGACTTCTTCCTAGGCCTTATATGTATTTACATGGTTGTTCTTTCATTAACAGTCCGTTTACAATGAGAAGTAATCTCTAATAACCACATCACAAATAAAAATTATAAAGAAAGGAAAACATGCACCATGCCAAAAATTTCTGTCATCACAAATAATGCATACATGCCCTCTATCAGGAAAAGAAAATCATTGAAATCGGAGCCGGACACTTGGGTGATGTCAGTAGCGTAGCCGGGATTTTTGTTTGGGGGGGGGCTTATTGTTGGGATATATATATATATATATATATATATATATATATATATATATATATATATAAGGTAAACGCGCCTGAATTCGACAGGCACCCGAATTCGACATACCTGTGCTTAAATGTTGTGAAATAAGCGTAAGATGTAATCCCTGCGATCGTGCATAGAAGTGGCAACATTATGGGAGTGTCTTTTCTCGTGCCAAAAGTTCGGTTACAGTAGATGAGTCATACGCATGGAGAAAAGAAGTACATTGTTGTGTGTGTGACACACTCTTCGAGAAAAAACATAATCTTAAGAAAATCATAAGACGGCAGGTTATTTTCGTAAGACTTTTATTAAAGTTAGGTTTGCTTCAAGCAAATAGTGGTACTTTAATGTTGTAAAGGAGTTTCAATCAGTGCGTTTTGTTTTCTTCTGTGAGGGCAAAGATTGTGATGTAACATGAACGGGGCGTTGTCGAAAACACGAGCCTTTATTCGTAACGTGAACCGGATATCGACAAGGTGATCGAATTCATGCTCAGTTGTGCAAATATAATTTTAACTGAATACCTAAACGTACAAGTATGTTCAAAGTCTTTCATAAAGCTATTTGTTGCATAATTCTCCGATAGTTGTAACCTCAGTTCGATATGGGATGTCGAAATCAGGTTCCAGCATGTCGAATTGAGGATCATCGAAGTAACTACTCAGTTCAGAAAATTTAAGTTGTGTTCTTTTGCCCGTCTGATAATTTCTGCATAATAATAAAACAATATTTGAAGCTGAGAAGAGATTACTACTAATAATAATGCCGACTTAATGTTTTACATGGATATAACTGAAGGTGTCGAATTCAGATACCACAACTGTCGAAACCAGGTGAAGTGTGTCGAATTTGGGTTCCATTGGCGAGTTCCAGTTTCATAAAAAAAAATTAACATTAGCATTTGAGCCTTGAAGTGCCTTTTAGTATTAGTAGAGACTGTATATTTCAAGGAAAAAAATGGGCCAACACCGACCAATATTCATCCAAAGTTTCGATGAAAACTTCCATTTCTGTCTATTGATATTGCCATCGCACTCAGATCAATAGACTTAAACCGCGAAGCACTATATTTATTTTTTATAATGTAGTAATAATCAATCAATCTTAATATTCTCTAGCACTTGTGTCCTATTTTTCTCCTCATTGTTCTTCCTTCAAAGCTTCGATAAAGCCCCTCGAAATATACTTTCTTCCAAAGCAACGTTCCCGGAAACTTTACATACGGATTGTGTGTACCTTTGGGTATTTCTTTAAAATATTTAAGATCCCTACGCAAAACCAGAGCCGGGCCCGAACAGCGCAAGTCTTCCGAGGGGTTGATTTTTTCAGAAAAATTTCCAGTTTTTCCCGATTTTTCCGGTTTAGGTGTATGATACGGACAGGGTGACGGGTTCTGTGAGTGATACCGTTGGAAAGGGCTTGTTATACTGAAGAAAATGACGTTTGAACCATGACTCTAGGCCAAATAGTAATTACGCAGTAAATTTTTATATTTATATAGAACCTAAATTCAGGCTTTCAGCAATTTTTTCGTCCTTTGTTTTCAAGATACAAGATTGAAATTTTGCCCACGTATTATGTACTCCCATGCGCAAAAAAAAATTGCGCGTATACTGTAACTCACGATTTTTCTAAATTATTTCATTTTCCTTATGTTTATGGGTAAAATTCAGTTATTAGTATGTGGAGATAATAGAAAGCAATCCATCTAAGGAGATATTTCCAAAAAATATAATAAAATAATCCAAATATAAGCAAAAAACAAAATTACGTTCGGTTTTGTGTATACTGGCAATAATGTTTTCGAGGGAATTTTTAGAGCAGCACAGCACGATTGTAGAGGGAATTACAGAATTGGTAACAGAACAGTTGAATCAAGGAACAGGAAAGTGGAGTAAATTATTGCATTTATTGGCTTAAATCTAGGGTGTAAATTGTCTGCCAAATATAAATTAGCTTCTTTAACCAAGATGTTGTACGGAAATATATAAACAAAGAGAAAAACTGTTGTCTTAAGTTTGGAAGTGACATGCTCTATAGCCATGAGCATTTATTTCTTAAGAAAAAGATAGGCAACAAAAGAAAGTCTGTGTGGTCAATTGTGTAGAGTGACGGATTAGTAATTCTTATACTGTTTTGACCCCAGATCGAATCCCATCCGATCCTGTTCAATTTTTTTTCTTTACAAAACATTGTAGAAAGTGTATAATTTTTATGTTAATAAGAACCGAAACAATACAATAAAGAAATAACTTTTTGTTTCCTCTGATGACGTATTTATTTAGAATTAGCTTACTATTTATTACTAATAGCGATTTTTTTAGTTTATGGTATGGTATGCTTAATCATTCCCTCTCCGTTTTTTTTTAACACAGCAGAAGTAACTTCAAACTTCAACTCACTGCGAGTGTGTCTGTAAAAAACAAAACAAGCGCGACCTGCAGCTTTACACACAGCGTGACGAACACAATTACAGCCATAGCTCATTGTCTGTTCTAGTGTTTCTGTGTGTGTGTGTGTTCCTTTTTAGAGTATTGACTCTCTCTCTCTCTCTCCTTTTGTTTCATATAACAAGGGCAACAAATGCAAATCTGTGTAAAAAAAAATCAAGAATGCTTTCTTTAAACAAAACTAAATTTTACAGCTCTCTTTGTGAATAACACGAATGCTTCCGACAAATTATACAGTAGCGTGAAAAACTGATAATAAAATGATCTAACATGCATAAGCTTCTTTTTCTAGCGTGACAACACATTAAACATAACAAATTAAATTTTTGGGATTACAAATTATCACATTACGTGTCGGTGTAGGCCTATTCGTTTTCACATTCGAGCGACGAAAGAAGAAAGTGTGGTTATAGTTATAAAAACCGAATACCAGATTTCAATGAATTCAAGTTACATGGCTCCTACATATCGAAAAAATGATTTTTCGATGTCTGTCCATCTATTCGTCTCTCGGTTCGTCACGCTTTTACACACACTCAAATAGAGGCCATACTATTCAACGTATCTGGACCGAATTCTAGACATAACGTTTTAATAACATACTATCTTTCGAATTTTATGTCCTTCGACATCTAAAAGTAAGGGTAATTTACTGAAGGATTAAAATTTAAAACAATTCAATTTTCTCAAGTAAAAAAAGCTGTGACGATTTTATTTACTTTTTATAAATATATATTTTATTAACGAATCTCCACCGCATATGAATATTTTTTCTGAAAAAATATATATGGTGTAATTTACTGTATGGTATGCGTTCTTTTTGCAGAATTTTCTCAACCACATTTCATAAATAAACGTATCATTAATAACCTAACAAACAACTCGTTCCAAGGAGTAGCTTAATCTTAGGGTGAGCTTTACCCCGATAGTTTTCCCATTAACGCCTCAGGCAATTTTGTTCATATTTCGTAAAGAAATGTTTCATTAATAAACTAACATACAGCATAAATCGTTTATTCCGATAACATACAGAAGAAGTGGTTTTCTCAAGGGTTGAATTTTTTTGGACAATTTTCTCAGTAATAACTGAGACAAATTTGTTCTAATTTCAGTAAAATATTTTCTGTAATAATCTTACAATATAGTATAACTCGCTTGTTTCGAAAAGAAAAATCCAAAAGAGATACTTTGAAAGTGAATTTTTTCCCGACGATTTGCTTAAAAATTACTCGATATACTGTCAAAATTACAGATAGAAGAGTTTACCTTTGGGGATAAGCTTTTCCCGATGACCTTCCTAAAAAACACTCAGGAGATGTTTGTTGTTCATATTTTATAAATACATGTGACATAAATAACCTAGCTATATGGTATAATTCCCTCATCCGGAAAAACTAGAAATGGTATATTACTTTTGACAGTAAGTTTTACCCTGCGATTTTCTCAAGAACGACTCAGGCGATTGTGTTCGTATTTCATAAATAAATGTTTTACGAAAACACTAACAATATAGCATAGCTTGTTTGTCCTGAAAAGATCCACAAGGGATAATTTATTCTTGGGGGTGACTTTTTTCATGATTTTCTCAGAGATTATTCAGACGCTTTTGCTTATAGTTCACATACAATTATATCCTTAATAATTCTAATATACGGATCAAGTTATTTCTAACGAAAATATGACCAATGGGTACTTTACTTTTGGGCCTGAAATTTCTTCTAGCAAAATTTTCCAAAACATTATTTTATTCGTAATTTCTCAAATAAATGTTTCAATAATAATTACAGCCTAACATAAGTCAGTGTAAAAAATTCGAGCGAGAAAGTACAGTGCGTTTGCTACGTATCCTTTCTTAAATATATTTTTTAATGTTACACCTAATCACAATTTTCCGAACAAAATCGAAACTTCTTTTTAAATGTGCCTTGTTGTGGTCAAATGGTTCAAGTGCGTTGGTTCTGGATTTGATTTGCAGTGAGAGCTAGTGTATTTTCATCCAAGAGATGTGACACGTCGGTGCAAAGAAAAAAGTGTTTAAGTAAGCCTAACCAAGCTAATCAACAAAAGAAATAATACAATGTTACGAAATTATCGTAGAAATGTTGTGAATATTAGGTAGGTGCGACTGAAATGTCCAAACGATTATTGTCAATTCCAAAGGCCTTTGTTTTCGTCCGGCGGGAGCTCATGTGGTTCGGATTCTACGTTAATCAGTAGGTCCACGTCTCATATAGCCTCCCTGCTGAAAGGGACGTTAAACTCAAAATCACATCACACATCTTTGTTTTCGCCTTTGTTTTAAATGTCTCTGTTCATGAGCTCCTTAGTGGCTAAGCGGTTAGCGTACGCGCCTTTGGCGTGGAAGACCCGGCTTCGATTCCCGGCGAGAGCTCACGTGCTTCGGAGTCCACGTTAATCAGTAGGCCGACGTCTCATATAGCTTCGTTGCTGAGCGAGACGTTAAATTCAATGTCTTTGTTCATAAATGTCTTTGTGTATGGTTTTGCATATACGTGGCATGGACATTAAATTTTGATTTCTACGCCATATGTATCTAATTACATACACAGCTATAGAACATAACACAACAAACTTGGAATATCTACATTGTTTGCGTATGGAAAATAATCACGCTCTACTGCACAGGAGAGCCGTGTGTATGGAATTCCATACACATGGCAATCAACGTAATAAGAAATGTATAATAATAAGAATTAATAATAATAATAATAATAATAATAATAATAATAATAATAATAATAATAATAATAATAATAAACAGAAAACGATAGATCACTTACATAATTTATAAATATAAGTTAACATTTAATAAGCATATAACTGCAATGGAATTAAGTTGTTTCTCTCTGTCCCTGAACGCAACAGCCCTTATTATGCTAAAGCGTAGAAGGGAACTTGTGGCATTCACGATTTGGGGCGGTGTGTGGTCACAACTTCGGATCCCTTTGTTGTTAGTCCTAGCTTTCTAGACGGATGCAGTTATTTCCGGTAGAATATACAAGCAAATAGATTTTGTATTACTATTAAAATAAATAATTATACTCATTCCCTCAATGTGATACTTGTGGTTGCTTAACCGTATACAGACAGCTGATCCATGGAAGAATCGTTGATAATAATAATAATAATAATAATAATAATAATAATAATAATAATAATAATAATAATAATAATAATAACCTTTATTTTAGTGCCGCGAACAGCTTTCGGCAAAAATACAGCACTTGGTATCAGAGTATGCGATGGCATAATAATACTACTAAAAAATAAATAATAAAAAAACAATAAAAAGAAGGGTACTAATATAAAACACAATGTAGCTAAAAGTCAACTAAGCAGAAATAATTCCTTGTCAACGCAGTAAAACTTATCAAGTTTTCCATCCATCTAAAACAAGAAGCTAAGAACAGCAGTCATAAAATTACATTTGGCTTAATGTTTCTAAACGTCATTGATTAAGAACTATCAGTCAGATCACATAAAACTTTCACATTGTTTAATACAATAAGTCTAAAATGAGCTTAAAGAATATGTCAATCTTTTAAGATTTCACATTTCCAATTCAGAGGAACTAAAATCATGATATTTCTTATGCTATGACTTGGCACTTTAAAACCTATGTTTTGTGAACAATATTCACTGATATAAATGTTATCTAGTATTTTTGCAGGCATACTCTGTCGAAATTTTTTCGTCTATTCATAAGGCTTTCTAAACCCCAATAATCAGTCCAATATTCATAACTATGTGAGTAATAGCTCATTTTCATTTTAAAACATAGAAGTCGAATAAAACATTTTTGTACAGATTCAATCTTGTTTGTCAAAGTTTTAGAAATGCTGTTACAAATTACCAAACCAAATTCTAATTTTGGTCTTACAAGTAATTTATATAGAAATACATATGTTTTATCTCTTTGAAATACAGGCCACTGTTTAAAAATAAAACCTATTATCCTTCTGGCACCTTGTACAATACAATTTATATGATTAGAAAACTTTAACTGACTGTCAAATGTAATACCTAGGTCTTTAATAATGCTTACTTTCTCAATTTGTACACCATTGACCTCATATTTACTGACATAATATTGAGTTTTATTGGTGTATGTCATAAATTTTGTTTTCTTATCATTAATTTTTAGAAAATTATTTCTACACCACGTGTTTACTGCATTTAAGTCTTGTTGCAGTAAATAATTATCGAACTCATTGTTGACTAATCTGAACAACTTCATATCGTCAGCATATAGGAGAATTTTAGAGTATTTTATTTTTTCTGTCAGGTCATTTAAAAATAAAGAAAATAAGAGAGGGCCCAAGGGCGACCCTTGTGGTATTCCGTTTTTTACATAGCCTACACTAGAATGTACAGGTCCGATTTTAACTTCGTAAGTTCTGTTTGACAGATAACTTTCAAACCAGCGAATGTACAAAGGTGACAAACCAATATTTGATAACTTCCTAATGAGATACTTATGACTGACAGAGTCAAAAGCTTTTGATATATATATGTATATTACATCGACTTGCAATTTATTTTTCAGTGCGTTATAGGTAAAGTCTGTAAAATGAATTAGATTTGTTACAATTGACTTGCCCTTATAAAAACCATGTTGAGACTCATTTAAGATACAGTGGCTCAATAAAGAAGTCGGACATATACATACTTACACATTCCATGAGAAATAAACATTCCAAGAATATTCTACAGAGAACAAAAAATATATTTTACTTACTCTATACTATTTACTTATGGAAAATAGAAACATTAATGACAAAACTCAATTTCATAACTATAAAAAGCACAAAAAGTGAAAACATGGCGTAAATCCATGTCAAAAAAGAACTCGGACACTTAATTTGTAGCAAAATTTTAGAATATTATTAGATAGTTTTAATATTTTGTAGTCAATCCTTTAGTTTTCACGATCGCTTTCAATCTTTCTGGCATGAATTTTACAAGTTTTTTGCAGAAGGAAGGATCACGTTTTGCCCATTCAGTCTGAAGTGCTGATTCCAAGTCTTCCTTTGTTCTAATAGTACGATATTTTAACTGGTTTTCCAAATAAGCCCATAAGTGCTCAATGAGATTAATACCAGGAGATTGCGCAGGTGTTTCCAACAGGTGCGGACAATTATACAGGAGCCACAAACGCATATTGAGTGCTTTGTGCTAGGGATTATTATCCTGGTAGTACTGGAAGTTCTCTATTATTCCCAATATTTCAGCACTTGGTACCAAATTTTGCTTCAGAATGTTTAAATACTTTGGGTGGTCCATAATACCATCTATTACACAAAGTTTACCTGGACCAGCAGAGTGCATACAGCCCCAAACCATTACTGAGACACCTTTATGTTTCACAGTGGATCGTAGATTACTCGCTCTGAGTTCCCCATTAGGTTTTCGCCAGATGTAACATGTATTATCTGAGCGGAACAAATTAAATTTGTTTTCGTCCGCGAATAACACAGTGCTCCTAAAAGAAAAATCTTTATTTTTTATAAGCTTTTGCAAAACTAAGTCTCTTTTGTCTATTACACTTGCTCACGAACGGTATTTTACGGGCTACTCTTCCATGTAGATTGCTTTTCTTAAAACAAATCGTATCGTTTCGGGATGCAAACGTTTATTAAGATGTTCTGATACTTCTTTGGCCAGATTAGGACACTTGTTTTGGAGTTTTTATTAACCTATAGTACAATCCATCGCTAGTCTGACTTTCAAAACACTCTAGATCTAACAGTTTTTGGTGTATTTTCCACTGATTTTGTTGATTTAAAACGTCTAATAATATCATGAACTGGGGGGAGTGACCTATCTACTATTTCCACAGTATGACGAACTGATTTTTCCTCTTTCTAATCTTTTTGAAAAAGTTCTCTTACTGCTAAAGATATTTGCCCACGTTGACTTCCCATTTTAACTTATAAACACACAGTTTCATCCACATAAAAACAGTACGGCTTCAATTCGCTTCATTTGGACATCTAAAACTGTCAAGTAGACAAACTCTTGGAAATTCCCCTATTAAGCCCAAAAAGAAAGAGAGTGGTGATGCCTGTCCGAGTTCTTTTTTGACATGGATTTTAGCTGTATTTTCATTTTTTGTATTTTTTGTAGTCATGAAATTGAGTTTTGTCATTAATGTTTCTATTTTCCATAAGTAAATAATATAGAGTACTTAAAATATATTTTTTGTTCTTTGAAGCGTACTCTTGGAATGTTTGTTCTCTCTTGAATGTGTGAATGTGTATATGTCCGACTTCTTTATTGAGCCACTGTATTTCTTACATTAAAGTATAATAATAATAATAATAATAATAATAATAATAATAATAATAATAATAATAATAATAATAATAATAAATAACAGAAGCTCGACAAATATTCTTGCAAATAATAGGAAAAAGTTTTCGTCACACAGTTCACTTTGCTGGACACACCAGTGTGCCGCGTTATACCGATTGTGGCACACTGGAATATAGGATATGTTTTTTTTTTTTTTTTCAACTATTCCAACTGCTTCAATTGAAATGGATCTATAATAATAAGAGAGTGAATTTAGTCTTCTTACCCTTCGATTTAGAAATAAGGTTCGCGAGAATTTCATAAAAGAATAATATACTCAGAATTGTATATAGTAGTTTGTTTTATTCGAAATTACATACTTCCTGCAAGTGTTTTTTGATTCAAATGATTTGAAATGAAATCTTTAAGTTTTACGTCCCACGATTATGCCGGATAGGCTAAAGGAGACAGTGATGATAAGAAATGAATGAAATGATCGAGTGAAGAAAGTGGGATAAAACGGGAGAACCTCGAGAAAACCCACGCACAGTGTTTGTCGAGCACAAGGTTCACTTGGCGCGAGCATAGATCGAACCAAGGACTCCATGCACCAGAGGTGAACGCTCTACCACTGAAACACCGTGGGCTCTGAAATTACTTAAAGGAGAAAGGGACTACTTTATGAAAACTTGATGACGAACACATTTGTTAAAAAAATACCAGCTTTTCGTGAAATATTGCTTATAGACAGGGGCGGATTAAGGCTTTTGGGGACCTAGAACCGACTGTTTTAAGGGGGCCCTATGTTAAGAATAATATCGAACTACCGAGAACTATGCTGTAATATTTGAATGTGCTCCAAGTTTAGAATAATTAATTTAAATTCATTATTAACAATTAAATAATTGCATTCATTATTAACATGTAAATGCTGCTGATAGAAAGACTTAAATCTAGCGATACCGCGAGCGTAACGAGCGGGAAAAAAAATAGCATCGGTCTGAAGCCTATAATATAATAAGTTGATTACTATATTTTAGTATTAAACAGAGGGATTTTAAAGGGCCCCCTGAGCTTGGGGCCCCGAAGCCTGGGCTCCATTGGCTCCGCCCATAATCCGCTAATGCCTATAGATTATAAATTAAAGGGGACGGGCCGGGTCCGTTCTAAAAATTCCGGCCCGTGCAGACCTCTAGCCCCTGTGTATATGCTATCTTTGAAAATACAGTAGAATTTCGCTTATCCGACATGAAACAGGCAGGCAGAACGCCGGATAATATGGATGTATTAAGGAAAGACCTATTAAAAGTCAAATTATGATATAATTTTACATATTACGCATCTAATTATCATGTTTTGCAAGAAACAAATACAATGCATTGACTCAGTGACGTATCCAGCGTGAGGTCCTGGAAGCTGTCCCTTACCAAACCTCAAGCACTTTTTAATAAACCTACTTTTTCCCTTTTGAGGTTCTTTTATGTCAGATTACTTTGAGTCAGTGTCCAAACTGTGAACAATGCGTTGTTGTTATAATTCCAACAAGTAACACTTCCCAAGTGTAACACTCCGATTTTGATAAAATTTGGCAGGTAGATACTACACATAAAATAAACAAATAAGTGCTTCTTTATTTTTTGCTGGAAAACGGTTTTAGGGGGCAAAAGCTCTCACCCAAAATTTTGAAAGTTGACGCCCGAAAGGCAAAAACAAGTGGACCAAAGTGAACGAAATTGTGAACAGATATTGCGGACATAAAATTAGGAAATACGTCTTTTGTATTTTCCTGGAAAAAACGGCTAGGTGGGGCACAGACCCCTCCAAACCTTTGATCATGAAATATCAAAAGTGCTAATAACAGTATGCCAGAAGTGCCTAAATTTACACGAAGAATTGGAACAAAACTTTGTGTTAGTACAATAAGCAAAAAAATAAACAAATACGGCTTTTTTATTTCCTGCGAAAAAACGGTTTTAGGGGGCAAAAGGTCCCACCCAGAATTTTGAAATTGGACGCAAGAAAGGCAAGAAGAAATGGACCGAACTGAATGAAATTGTTCACAAATGTTGTAGAGGTAAGATGAGGGAATACGTGCTTCGTATTTTCCTGAAAAGAAAAAAAAAAACTGTTGTGTGGACCGAGGCGTTGAGTGTCGGAAGGAGAGAACCGAAGCGAATGAAATTGTCTGTAGATATTCGATATGAAAAATAAAGCCTCTCGTGTTTCACAAGCGTCTCCATCAGATTTCTTCAAATTTGGCAGATCAACAACAAGCACAAACAGTTAGCGTATTTTGTAGTATGTCACGAGGCAACTTTAACCCTTATAATGTTTTTTCCGCATAAACAAAAACACGTGCCGATTAATTTCCTGTTTGTTGTTGATGTGCCAAAATTGATAGGGGTATCTTAAAAACACAAAAGTCCTTATTTTACATACAGTCTATACAATATCTACACACAATTTCATTTGCTTCGGTCCATTCCTTCCTGCACTTTTACGGTAATATTTACTTTTTTTTTGGAGGGGCTCTAGGCCCCAACACTGTTTTGTCGTACAAATTAAAACGCATTTCATTTATTGTTTTGCAAATTGTCCCTATACGAAGTTTCGTTGCAATTCTCCATACTCTTTAGAAACTTCTGACGTATACTTATTTGCACTTTTAATATTTCGTAATCAACAGCTTAGAAGGTCCGTTCCCCACTCAACCGCTTTTTTTCCAGGAAAATACGAAACACAATTACCGATACCTCAATTTACGTCTAGAATATCTATGCACGATTTCAAAATTTTGGTTGGAGAATTCTGCCCCCTAAAACCATTTTTTCGCAGAAAATAAACCCGTATTCGTTTGTTTTTTGCGTATTGTCCCTACACAATATGTCGTTCAAATTCTTCATGTCCTTTAAGCACTTCTGACATACTATTATTAGCACTTTTGATATTTCACGACCAAAGTTTTGGAGGGGTCTGTGTCCCACCCAAACGTTTTTTTTTTTTTCAGGAAAATACGAAACCCGTATTCCCTCATTTTTTGTCTGCAATATCTTTCCACAATTTCATTCATTTCGGTTCATTTCTTCTTGCCTTTCGGGCGTCAACTTTCAAAATTTGGATAGGGGCTTTTGTCCCCTAAAACCATTTTTCCGCAGAAAATAAAAAACAGGTATTCGTTTAGTTTTTGCGTATTGTCCATACACAAAGTGTCGTTGGAATTCTTCGTTCTTTAAACACATCAGACATATTGTTACTAGCACTTTTGATATTTCATGATCAAAGGTTTGGAGGGGTCTGTGCCCCACCTAACCGTTTTTCCAGGAAAATACAAGACACGTATTCCTTCATTTTACGTCTGCCATATCTGTGCACAATTTCGTTCACTTTGGTCCACTTTTTTTGTCTTTCGGGCGTTTACTTTCAAAATTTTGGGTGAGGGCTTTTGCCCCCTAAAACCGTTTTTCCACAGAAAAAAAACATGTATTCGTTTATTTTATGTGTAGTATCTGCCTGTCAAATTTTATCAAAATCGGAGTGCTACACTTGGGAAGTGTTACTTGTAAGAATATACCGTAATGCCATTGATACCAGGTGGAATTAAAGAACACTTTTAAATGGGATTACAATTTCGTTTCCGTTCTGTTTATAACATTACTGTATTAGAACGATACACTCATTGCCATTTGCTATTTTTGTTACGTGATATACGTAGCAGACAGTTTTCCTTACATGTCTCTAGAAAATATTTTTTTGATTTCGTTTGTGTTAGAATGCAGTTTGACCGGTTCATAAATGAAAAGTAAGAAATGTTGAAGAGAAATACAGAACTGTTGCATTATTATTATTATTATTATTATTATTATTATTATTATTATTATTATTATTATTATTATTATTATTATTATTATTATTATTATTATTATTATTATTGATATTGATATTTTTGAAACATTAGAATTACGTGCTTACGAGCTTTCGTGTCGGGCCCCCTCCGAAAAGTAAAGCTGGATATGTGCCTGCACTGAACGATAGACGTATGAGTCAAGGTATAGACGGGCGTGCTAGGCGATCGAGTCCGGAGCACCAAAAACAGACTAAGACCACAACTTGCAGTTTTTCTTGCCGATTGATGCTGCTTTTTACCTGCTATGATATGTCGGATAATAATGTGAAATAAACGAAGGTCAAGACCATGGCGTATTGGTGTTTCATACACCTAGACCTGTAAAATATTTGTGCCGAAAACATCTTTCACCCACTAGTTAAATTTGTGGGTATGATCGCACATCTTTCCTTATAAAGTATAGTCTTATAAGGAATATATATAGCATGCTAAAAACCTAAAGACCAAATTCAATGATTTTCTATAGTTTTCTTTTTTAATAACGGGAAACTTGTTTATTTCATCACGATAAATCACGTTTAATACTAAGATGTCTGTTTCTGTCTATATATATTTTTCATACTTTATTGGAGACAAATTTGTTTTTTTTTTTTCAGGAAGAGGATGATAAAAGAAGCTATATAACAGCATAAACTGAAAGCAATGGCTATTACTAATAGTACACTAATTCTAAATAAATACGTCATCAGAGGAAACAAAAAGTTATTTCTTTATTGTATTGTTTCGGTTCTTATTAACATAAAAATTATACACTTTCTACAATGTTTTGTAAAGAAAAAAAAATTGAACAGGATCGGATGGGATTCGATCTGGGGTCAAAACAGTATAAGAATTACTAATCCGTCACTCTACACAATTGACCACACAGACTTTCTTTTGTTGCCTATCTTTTTCTTAAGAAATAAATGCTCATAGCTATAGAGCATGTCACTTCCAAACTTAAGACAACAGTTTTTCTCTTTGTTTATATATTTCCGTACAACATCTTGGTTACAGAAGCTAACTTATATTTGGCAGACAATTTACACCCTAGATTTAAGCCAATAAATGTAATAATTTACTCCACTTTCCTGTTCCTTGATTCAACTGTTCTGTTACCAATTCTGTAATTCCCTCTACAATCGTGCTGTGCTGCTCTAAAAATTCCCTCGAAAACATTATTGCCAGTATACACAAAACCGAACGTAATTTTGTTTTTTGCTTATATTTGTATTATTTTATTATAATTTTTGGAAATATCTCCTTAGATGGATTGCTTTCTATTATCTCCACATACTAATAACTGAATTTTACCCATAAAAATAAGGGAAATGAAATAATTTAGAAAAATCGTGAGTTACAGTATACGCGCAATTTTTTTGCGCATGGGAGTACATAACAACGTATTTTTTTTAAATCATCCCTACGTGAACCCAGGTCCGGGCCAGAGGGGCGCAAAAATTTCATTTTTTTTCGAAAAATCTCCCGGTTTTACCCACTTCTGGTGTATAATACGGAGAAGCGAGTGGTACCGTTGGAAAGTATGCTCTATCCTGAAGAAAGCGAGGTATGAACCATGATAATACAATGAATAATAAGGATACAGTAGCTGTTTGAGTGAAAGTCTAAAATTTACCTCAAAAAGTGGAAATCCTAAAAGGGTTAAGCATCGTTGCGTAAATTTTAATTCTTACTTCAGTGCGTTTTTTTAAAATTTTTTTATCCTTATTATTATAGATAATTCTTTTTCATTCTTCCAATAATAATTAATATATTACATTACATAATATTTATTCATAAACATTCTTTTCTAGACGAAGGCGATACTAATTCTTCTTTGCTCCTTTTTAGGCAGATCAACTATCAATTACATAGACAGTACATCAGGAACTTTTTGAAAACATATCCAACAACAACAAATCTAAAATATTCCTTTACGTACACTCAAATAAAGAATCATGCAATCGCTTAAAATGTACTCCCATGCGCAAAAAAAATTGCGCGTATACTGTAACTCAAGATTTTTCGCATTTATTCCATTTTCCTTACGTTTATGGGTAAAATTCAGTTATTAGTATGTGGAGATAATAGAAAGCAATTCATCTAAGGAGATATTTCCAAAAAATATAATAAAATAATAAAAATATAAGCAAAAAACAAAATTATGCTCGGTTTTGTGTATACTGGCAACGATGATTTCTAGGGATTTTTTCAGTAGCAGATCACAATTGCGGAGGGAATTCAGTAGGGGAATCGAGAAGTTGGATCAAGGAATGGATAGTGGACTAATATGTTGCATTTATTGGTTAAAACCTAGTGTGTAGATTGCCTGCCAAATATAAATTAGCTTCTGTAACTAAGATGTCGTACGAAAATATAGAATTAAACAGAAAAACTCTTATCTTAAGGTTCGAAGCGATACGCACCATGGTTATGAAGATTATTTCTTTAAAAAAAAGAACGAACACAACGTAGCCTCCGTGGTTAGGTGGATAGTGTGGCGGAGTCGTAGTTATTTTATTATTTTGACACCACTTCGAATCCCATCCCATCCCATTCCATTTTTTTTTACAAAACATTATAGGAAGTGTATAATTTTGATGTTAATAAGAACCGAAACAATATAATAAGGAAATAATTTATTGGTAGTATCCTTTAATCGACGTATTTATTCAGTATTAGAATACGTGTACTATTGGAAACAGTTATTGTTTTCAGTTTATAGTCTTGCATGTTACTTCACGTTCTTGAACAGCAGACAACTCACTTCGGGTTTGTGTGTCAGGAAGAACATACGCGACCTTGAAAGACTGTCCAGTCTTACCCCTTGTTACATCGACCTGATGTTAAATGATCGTTTATGTGTGTGTGTGTGTGTGCTTGTGCTTGTTTTTTGCTTTTTAGAGTATTGACTCTCTCTCTCTCTCTCTTTTTCATATCCACAAGTGCAAGAATGCTTTCGTTGAACGTAACGAAATTATACAGATCTATGTATACGGAACACGAATATTTCCAAATATAGAATGAATATGAACGATAATCATACCATATTTCTACATTATATAGTAGCGTGAAAAACTGATATTAAAATGATATAACAAACAGGCATAAGCTTTTTTTTTCTAGCATGGCAACACATTAAACGTAACTCATTAAATTTTGGGAATTACAAATTATCACCTTACGTGTCGTTGTATTCCTATTCCTTTTCACGTTCAAGCGACGAAAGAAGAAATTGTAGTAATAGTGATAAAAATTGAATTCGAGATTTCAATGAATTCAAGTTTCACGCCCCCACATATCAAAAAAGTGATTTTGATGTCTGTCCATCTGTTCGTTTGTCGGTTCGTCATGCTTCTACATGCATTTAAATAGAGGCCATACTGTTCGACGTATCTGGACCTGAGTCTAGACATGAAGTTTTTATAACACTTTATCGTTTCGAATTCTATATTCTCCGACATAAAAATACGGGTAGTTTACTGAAGGATGAAAATTTAAAATAATTAAATTGTTTCAAAAATAGCTGTAAAGATTTTGCTTATTTTTTTACAAATATAGTTTGAATCATTGCTCTGAAAAAATACGTAAGGTGTAATTTACTGTATGGGATGCGTTTTTTCGAACAATTTTCTCAATCACATTTTATAAATAAATGTATCATTAATAACCTAACAATATGACACAACTCGTTCGTCCTGTAAACATTCAGAAGGGTAGTTTAGCCTACTCTTCGACGATTTCCCCATTAGCGCCTGACCCAATTTTGTTCATATTTCATAAATAAATGTCACATAAATAACCTAACGATACGGCATAATTCCATCATCCTAAAAAGCTAGAAGTGATATAATACTTTTCGGAGTAAGATTTACCCTACGATTTTGTGGAGAACGACTCAGGCAATTTTGTTCGTATTTCATAAATAGCATAACTCGTTTGTCCTGAAAAGATACACAAGGGATATTTTATTCTTGGGGATGACTTTTTTGACGATTTCTCAGAAAGTACTCGGACGCTTTTGCTCATAGTTCACATACAATTATTTCCTTAATAATTCTAATATATGGCATAAGTTATTTCTAACAGAAATATGACCAATGGGTACTTTACTTTTGGACATAAGTTGGTTCGAACAAAGTTTTCCAGAAACACATTATTTTATTCTCATTTCCCAAATAAATGTTTCAGTAATAGCTGCAGCCTAACACGAGTCAGTTTAAGAAATTCGAGCGAGAAAATTCAGTGCGTTTCATCCGTACCCATTCTTAAATATATTTTTAAATGTTACACCTAATCACAATTTTCCTAACAAAATCGAAACTTCTATTTAAATGTGCCTTGTTGTTGCCAAATGGTTCAAGTCCATTGGTTCTGGATTTGATTCCCGGTGAGAGCTAGTGTATTTTTATCCAACGTTAAGGTATAGGTAATAAGTAGGTGCAAAGAGAAAAGTGTTGAAACAAGCCTAACCAACCTAATAAATAATACAAAGAAATAATACAATATTACGAAATTATAGAAGAAACGTTGTTAATGTTAGATATTTGCGTGTGAGATTGTCCAACCGATGACTGTCAACTCCAAAGGTAAGAAAGTGAAACATCCAATACCAGGTTAATCAGTGGTCTCTAGGTAAACCTATCCTACTAGGAAGTGATTGAGATACCAAAAAATGTTGTAATCGCTGGGAGACATGTTAGGAGAATACATTGGGTGAGAGACTTTAATTCATGAATAGTCTGCACCTTCGTTGGTGTATTGAAGTGCGTAGGTGGTGTGTGTTTAGCACATCGGGTTCCTTTGTTGTTAGTCCCAGCTTTCTAGACCGGATGCAGTTATTGCCGGTAGAAAATACAAATATATATATATATATATATACATTTCAATTACTATTAAAGTAAATAATTACACTCATTCCCTCAATGTGATACTTGCTTGTTTAATTGTATACAGAGAGCTGATCCGTGGAAAAATCGTTCATAATAATAAATAAAATAAACTCGACAAATATTCTTGTAAATAATAGGTAAAAGTTTGCGTCACACTGTTCATTTTGCTGGGCACGCCAGTGTGCCACGTTATCCGGTTGTGGCACACTGGAATATAGGGTATGGCTTTCTAATTTTTCCCAACTATTTTAACTGCTTCAATTGAAATGAATTTATAATAATAAGAGAGTGAATTTAGTC
Organism: Thermobia domestica; assembly: GCF_964235325.1. Lineage (NCBI taxonomy): Eukaryota > Metazoa > Arthropoda > Insecta > Zygentoma > Lepismatidae > Thermobia > Thermobia domestica. Next base: position 44,231,761 of record NC_137471.1, read on the forward strand.
TTCTTACCCTTCGATTTAGAAATAAGGTCCGCTAGAATTGTATATATAAAAAATAATAATACTCAGAATTTTATAGAGTGGTTTGTTTTATTCGAAATGACATACTTCCTGCAACTGTTTGGGTTGGAATTATTTGAAATCAAATCTTTAAGTTTTACGACCCACGGTTATACCAGCTAGGCTAAAGGACACGGTGATGATGAGAAATGAATGCAATGGTGGAATGAAAAAAGTGGGAGAAAACGGAAGAACTCCGAGAAAACCCATGCACATGGCGTTTCTCCACCACAACATGCACTTGGTGCGAGCTGGGGTCGAACCAAGGATCCCATGCACCAAAGGTGAACGCTTTATCACTGAGCCACCGCGGCCCCTCTGAAATTATTTATAGAAGAGAGTGACTACTTTTATGAAAACTTGATATCGAACACATTTGTTTAAAAATACCAGCTTTTTGTGAAATATTGCTTAATATTCAGGAAAACCTAAGTCAATAATAAAATAATAATAATAATAATAATAATAATAATAATAATAATAATAATAATAATAATAATAATAATAATAATAATAATAATAATAACTATTATTATTATTATTATTATTATTATTATTATTATTATTATTATTATTATTATTATTATCTTAAATTAAAAACTCTCTGGACCTAGTGCATTGGCACAATTCCACGAATCAAAAAGAATGTGTTTACTTATCATATAAGTGTAGAAGGACTTAATCCCTGTTGCTTTCAATATAAAAAGAAAGTGTCCAACTGTCAAATGATATGCTACATAAAATGCCCTATGCAACATAATGTAGTATAGAGTCATCATTCCAGGTTGTCTAAAGAACACTTTCGTTTTAGCAAGAAAGGAAGAAAATAGAAAATACTTAGTTTTATACTAGTAGAAAGTTTGCAGATTTAAGGGAAAATGCACAGAGTTGTTGGATATAAAATGTAGTTCGGATTAATGGAGTAAGACACCGTAAATATTTTATTGTTTGAAATATACTGGGAGTGACCAAGCCATTACATATGGAAATATCGAAAGAGATACGTTAATGGTGTTAGTTGCAAACTTTTTTAGAAATGAAAAAATTAAGGAAAGCTCTAAAACTCTGATATCACAGATCCAAATTGACTGACTGTTAAGTAAAACTGCTAAATCTGAGTAAAGCAAAAAAAAAAAAAAAGTATTAATGACCTGTGTTAGTTTCAGACATATCATTCTCATATCAAAACTACGATAGAAGTAAATTATGAATAAAGGTGAATTCACAGTTCTGGAATACCAACAAATGATTTTGCTAGATGTAACTTTTCAGAAAACTTTTTATAAGGCTTTAGATTTATTATTATTATTATTAGTATTATTATTATTATTATTATTATTATTATTATTTTGTTTGTTTATTAGCTTCCCCATGCCGTAAACGTCGCCAACTTCTAGTGGCTCACTTGCCGGTAAATGGCGATTGTCGATATAGCGACGCGTCGAAGGATTGCCGCTAGCGTGCCACTAGTGGCAGGGATTCGTCGAGTCGAAGCAGATATCTAGAATCGGGGGTATTGAAGTTACCACAACGTAAGAACGAGGACTTCATTTTGGTCCGCGCTCGTTTGATTTGTCACGGAGAATCGTAAAGGGACCAACATGAACTATCGCCAGTCATGTGCATGCGGTTATTATTATATATTATTTTTCCCTGACGAATTGTTATTATAAGGACAATATTTGAGCTCCGGGGGTCAAGAGTAACTCCTGCCTTTACATCATGAAGTGAAAAATCTTGAGGTGGGTGCGTATAATTGTATGAATTTAGTTGGCAACTGTCGCCGATCACTAGCAAGTGAATATGGGAGAACTATGAAAAAAATAAATAGACGCTTGCCATTTTGTTATAAAATTACATGACGAGTGCATTTGATTTGATTCCGAACAGTTGTCTTCAAATATACACGGTTAAAGAACCATTCTGATTAGAAATATTAAAAAGACTTCAACGATTTATCACTCTACAAGCTGTGTCTTCATAATCGCCTCCGTGACGAATTCCGAAGAACACGCAATTAGCAACCCTAAGGTTGATGGTTCACGCCCAGCTCAGGGCACTTTCGTTTTATTTTTTTTAAAATGTTTTTAGACTCATCTTGATGCAAAGAAATTACGCATATAGGCGATTTAAAGTATTTTAGGGGAATAATTTTGTGGTTCGTTGGCGTTCCGTCGCTTCTCTGCCGGTGGTGGTATAATTTTCAAAACGAAAGTGGGACCAATTTTTGGCTGCGGGACCGCCAATTTTTGGGGACATGTCACTAGTTGCCTATCGGTGGTCCACCGACGCTTATGGCATGGGATTGTTTCCTCACGAGTGAGGCAGATTGTAATCGACCAAGAGTGTTTTGCAAAATGGGAAACATCTTCCGACTTCGACTTCTGAATAATACGTTTAGGATCAAGTCGAATCAAGGCTGCGCCACGGGAAGGTAGAACAAGTGAGGCAATCGTTCCAAGCACTACGCTCGGCAGCTTCCGTCTCATTCACGACTTAGACTCTTCAGGAAAAGTAACAAGTTTATTACTTGTAATTTATTCTTTGAGTCAAAGTATTTTGCAATAAACCATCGTTTTGTAAGATATTTTTACGATTGTATACTATTAATTTCGAAAATTGTACTCATAATATAATTTCCCATCATGGATTTGAAAAAAATTAAAGTTGGAACAAAGACAGATCTCCGATCCACATGTCTCTTCATGTTTGATATTGAAGTCTCATCTTCATTATTGACCCTTAATTTATTTTAGTCCTAGGCAACGCGAATCGACGGGATGGCTCTAAGTGAAAACATTCATTTAGATGGATAAGTAATCAGGAAATTCCTGCTGTTATTTCACGAAACACAACAGAACTTGAGGAAAAAAAAAACAATTTTGCTTACCAGGGGGAGGGAGTAAATCATCTGCTTACGTTTGCTTAACTAGGAAGAAGGCAAGGGCGCCGATCCTGGAGGGCCGGGCCCGCTCAAAGCTCATGTAGGCCTCCTTTGTATTTATGAATATACAATATTTGGCATTTTTTGAGTGTAATTTGTCTTAAAATTCTCATATATATATCTTCTGTATTTGAATGTCCCCCTCCCCCAAATTTAAAAAAAAATGGCGTCCTTGGAAGATCTAGTGAAATGAATAAAAATGTGATAACGTAATACTTGAACAACTCTATCTAATGGAGGAAAGTAAATTAGTATTCAACACTTCTTTCAGTTTTAAGCATTTCAAAGATTCTCGTAATTTAGTAGCGTCCCGGATTTGCATTTTTGAAGTACGGGAACTTTATCTATACCTTAACGTGGGAATCGGTTTCGGACCATGCACTTAAGCCGCTTTGCCATAAGAGGCACTAGGAGTTTTTCTTTCGATTTCCTCAGGAATATTGCGAATGGTATAGCTTTTAAAACTATGTTTAAAAAAGAATACACATCGACATAATAAGATGATAATCTGATACCTAGGAAATATATTGAATTGTTTTTAATTTGTTCTCACGCTTCCAAATCAGTACTTATGCTTTTTTTATTCCAGCCTTTTAATATAAGCATTTCAGACTCTTGTCTGTTCTAGGACGATACAATTCTAGTTCATGTATATGCTAGCTTTGGAAATACAGTAGAGTTTCGCTTATCCGACATAAACAGGCAGGCAGAACGCTGGATAATATGGATGTGTTAAGAAAAGACCTATTAAAATTAAAACTTATGATATAATTTTACATATTACGCATCTAATAATAATGTTTTATAACAAACTGCACTGCACTGAATCAGGGACGTATCCAGCGTGAGAGCCTGAGAGCTGTCTCTCTCCGAAACTCAAGCACTTTTTAATAAACTTGCCTTTACCCTTTTGAGGTTCTTTTATATCAGTTTACTAGTAGTCAGTGTCCAAACTTTGGGCAATGTGCTGTTGTCTTGTTATAATTCTAAGAACATACCATAATGCCATTATACCAGGTGCAGTGGCGTATTTAGGGGGGTGGCTTCCGGGCTTGAGCCCCCCACGAAATCTTACTTAGTATAGTAAAGTAAATGAAATATCTTGCAGAATTTTCACATTTCCAGGCAAAGCCCCCCCCTGAAAGTTAGCAAAGCCCCTCCCGAAACAAAATCGTAAATACGCCACTGACCAGGTGGAATTAAAGAACAGTTTTAAATAGGATTAACATTTCGTTACCGTTCTGTTTTTAACTTTAATATATTAGAACGATACACTCCATGTCTTCTTGCTATTTTTGTTATGTGATATACGTAGCAGACAGTTTTCTTTAGTTACATTTCTCTCGAAAATATGTTTCATTTTGTTTGTGCTATAATGCAGTTTCCAAAATAAACCGGTTTATAAATGAAAAGTAGGAAAAAGTTTAAGAGAGGTACAGAACTGTTGCATTATTACTATTATTATTATTATTATTATTATTATTATTATTATTATTATTATTATTATTATTATTATTATTATTATTATTATTATTGATATTTAAAAACATTAGAATTACGTGCTTACGAGGATTCGTGTTGGGCCCCCTCCGAATAGAAAACCTTGATACGTGTCTGCACTGAATGATAGACGTATGAGTCAAGGTGTAGACGGGCGCGCTAGGCGATAGACTAGACAGCATGAAAAATATATTAAGACCACAACTTGCAGATCTTCTTGCCGATTGTTGCTATTTGCAATGATATATCGGATCATATGGTATGTGGAACAAAGGATGGTCGGATAAGCGAGACCATGGTGTATTGGTGTTTCACGCACCTAAACCTGTAAAATGTTTGCATAAACAATTATCTTTCACTCCCTAGCTAAATTTGTTTGTATGATCACACACCTTGCCTCATAAAGTATAGTCTTATAAAGAAAAAAAATTTCTTTTTAGGTAAAACCTAAAGAAAAGCCAACTTCAATTTTTTTCTTTTTATTAATGGCAAACTAGTCCACTTCATCACGATAAATCACGTTTGGTACTAAGATGTCTTTTTCTGTCCGTATATATCCTTCACACTTCGTTGGAGACAAAATTGTTTTTTCCCCAAGAAAACAGGATGAGAGAAATTATACAACAACATGAACAGAAAACAATAGCTATTAACAATAGTTCTCTAATCCTGGATAAATACGTCATTACAGCAAAATATTAGTAAGTTGTCCTTATTATATTGCTTCGGTTCTTATTAACATAAAAATTATAATGTTTTGTAAAAAAAAAAATGGGATGGGATGGGATTCGATGTGGTGGGCAAAATTATAAAATAACTACGACTCCGCCACTCTATCCACCTAACCACGGAGGCTACGTTGTGTTCGTTCTTTTTTTTAAAGAAATAATCTTCATAACCATGGTGCGTATCGCTTCGAACCTTAAGATAAGAGTTTTTCTGTTTAATTCTATATTTTCGTACGACATCTTAGTTACAGAAGCTAATTTATATTTGGCAGGCAATCTACACACTAGGTTTTAACCAATAAATGCAACATATTAGTCCACTATCCATTCCTTGATCCAACTTCTCGATTCCCCTACTGAATTCCCTCCGCAATTGTGATCTGCTACTGAAAAAATCCCTAGAAATCATCGTTGCCAGTATACACAAAACCGAGCATAATTTTGTTTTTTGCTTATATTTTTATTATTTTATTATATATTTTGGAAATATCTCCTTAGATGGATTGCATTCTATTATCTCCACATACTAATAACTGAATTTTACCCATAAACGTAAGGAAAATGGAATAAATGCGAAAAATCTTGAGTTACAGTATACGCGCAATTTTTTTTGCGCATGGGAGTACATTGTAAGCAGGGACGGCGCCAGGATCGCTTGATGGGGTGGGCGGAAAGACGCGGACCTAGTTCCTGGGTGGGCGGAGAATGAAAATAAGAACTGGGCAATGTAGACATTTTTTGACAATAATTAAGTTTCAATTTTTATAGTCTGTAGTTAGCTAAGGCTCAGACCGAAATTGGGGATGGACAAGGATGTGGAAAACAGCTGTCTTGGCCTTATAGAAGGTACAATTCCAGCATTCGCCTGGTGGGACTGAAGAAATGCAGGACTTAGGATGGGCTGCGGGAGTTCGTGGCTATAGGCTCGACCTACACAATTCCGCCTGGCGGACTACCTCTACTTCCAGTTTTTTTAAAGCAATAATAACGGTGTGTACTGTGTAGTCGATGAAGTTCAAGACAGCTTTAACTCCTCTCTCTCCAAGAATGCACATGAATACATAGAAATAAAGGAAGGCTCCAACAACACAGACTAACAGATAATACTCTACTTTTCGTTAATAACATAAAATACACAAGTAGGTAAAGTAAACCAAGGATAAAATAGGCTACTGCAAACATTTTTATCTTTAAAGGATTTATTACAAGAAAGCAAGAGACAAAAAATATAAATCAGTATCTTCAGAAGCAATGCTGTCGTCTTCGCTCTCTCCAGCATCTAGTTCATTTTCACTTTCTTCGAAATCGAACACTTCAAATTGTGAATCCTGGTTGTCACATGTATTTGTATTTTTGTCTTTTTCTCTATTGAAGAAAGAATATCACTAACGTCAACGGAATGAAAATCGCTTTTTTTTAACACGAGGAAGACACTGAGCCTGAGAAGAGATCCCTGATAAGTTTTTTCGACTTATTAGTTGAACAAGCACCGACCACCGAAACATCTGAACTCAACAGAGATTAACTCAAATATTCTGTAATAAGGGTTTTTACAAATCTGTTTAATGCCACACGGATAAGACATGTGGTAATGGGTACATTGCTGTAAACAATTGTAAGTTGCAACCCTTTTACAAGAAGCTATCGCGCCGCGCCGACACAAAGCACTATTCCCCTTCCCCTCTTTCTGAAATGAGACAATAGACCAGCGTTTCCCAACCCTTTTCAACTTGCGGCACACTACGGGTGTAAATTGAATTCTCGCGGCACACTCATAGATATTATTATTATTAGTAGTAGTAAATAGAAAATTCCCTCTGTATCTTTTTTCTGTGATTACTGACCTTCTCACAAAGAAAAAAGCTCGATCACTGGTTTTCCCTCATCGTATTTCATTATACTTATTTTTCATTCTAATTCAAAAAATAGAAAACAATTCCAATAAAATATAGGACTCAGGTTTTTAAAAATACACTTTCTTTTTGAAAACTGTATCCAACCTTTCACTAAGGAAGATCACTAAATAACAAACGAACAAACAAATATCTTGTACTTTTAAAACAGATGGAGGTAATTGGTATGAGTGTTTGCTTTGTCAAAAGGGTAGAATGAGATTTTAAAATTTCAAATTACGAAATAACCTGTAACAACAAAGAAGCAATAATGGTTATAACAATGATAATATTTTTTTTTTTTTTTTTTGCATATGTAAAGTATGATAATAAATACTTTTTGAATATTAAAAATGTACAGACAAGTAATACGGTGTGAAACTTATAATTTATTAACATGGTTAATATACATCACAATTTTTAATATTAATAAAATTCTGTTTTCGAAATACTGTGTAGTAGTAATGTATGTATATACAATAATATATTATAATTACAGTATTTTTCCCATTGTAGAGGTTCATAGTAATGTGAAATAAAAAAACACATTTTTCCTGTCTTGTAATTTGGTTGCTATATAATTCAAAATTTTGTTCTCATTTCCTCGCGGCACACCAGCGGCCCATTCGCGGCACACCAGTGTGCCGCGGCACACCAGTTGGGAAACGTTGCAATAGACAATACTGGCACCTGTCCATTATTTAGTCGGCTTTTGAAAAAGTACTTCCTTTTTTTTCAGTGCAACACATACAAACACTGGCGTTTCAATAGCACGATTGTGTGTGTGTGTGTGTGTGTGTTGAATTTTAATTCATTAACCACGACTTTTGTCATCATTATATTACTACAAGTATCTGTCTTAAAATCATTTTTCATTGCAGAGTTCAACAGAATCCTAGAACCTATTATATTTCAATCGAAAGTAATACCTATTGCTTTTGAAGTACAGGATCCTTCAGTGCCGGATTTACGTGTAAGCTTGGGGGCCCCAAAAAAATTTAAAGAAAAAATGGCTGTAATGTCATTTCCAAATAATAAGAAAAAGCAAGTAAGATAAAACGCACATACAACAACGGTGTTCTGTACTATTATATATTAAGCTCTCATGAAGCAAGTAATAGGGCCCTGTTTTCCAAACCGCCTGCAATGGGATTTCTGTTGCCCAGCCCCGCTTATAATGGAACCCTCGTTTCCCAGCTCCGCTTGTAATGGGGATCTTGTTTCAGAGCCCCATTTGTAATGGGGACCCTGTTTTACAGCCATTACACGTAGCTACTTTAATAAGACTTCACAGCATAAGTGATACAATATCTTGTATGCGGATAGAACTCTAGTACTACCCTTTCACGTACTATTTGGAATTCGACAAGAAATTGAGTCTGGTAACAGTGGATGCATAGGAAGAAGACATGAAACGACAAGCTGGCAAAATAATAGTAAAATATATTGGAATTACAGCCTTAAGCGGCAATAATCTTTATATCGCAAAATTATAGATATTTCGCTGTACGTAAGTATGAAAAGTAGTGTGCAGATGTATTTTCATAACTTTCAGAACTTGGCACTGATTTTCAAAGTGCTCTATAGAGTTGAGTTAATTTTGAGTTTAACGTCCCTTTCAGCAGCGAGGCTATATGAGACGGGACCTACTGATTAACGTGCAATCCGAACCACATGAGCTCCCTCCGGGAATCGAACCCGGGTCTCCCACTCGAAAGGTGCATACGTAAACCGCTTAGCCACGGAGGAGCTCATATAGTGATCTATAGAGTGCAATAATGGATCACTAAAGGCAGGGGCAGATCCAGGGGGCGATCGCCCACCAGAATTGAATATTTTTTATTTTAAAAATAAAGACTATCCTAAGAATTTTCACCTTTGTATTATAAACGTAAAATAAAACCTATTGACTTCGAGCGACTGCCTCCCCAAACATTCAGAATGGATCCGTCCCTGACTAAAGGAAAGAATAGGAGCACGAATCATAGTGATTTCATCCATTCGTTATAGGCATATGAGTCGTTTGTTTGTATATATTAACAGTATTTTATGTATTGTTACGTTCAGAACTGCCCGAATTTATCTTGTGTAAGTTAGTATGCTGCAGGCTGATTGCAATAGGTTATCGGCACTAGTTACTACATAGCAAGGTAAGGTACCAACATCTTTTCACGTCGCAGTAAAAAGATGCTACCTACATTTATAGGACTTATAATAATTTTATTGCAACAGTTAGTTTTTTAGCCAGAGACGTATCTAACCAGGGGCCGGAGAGGCCTAAGCCCCCAGTTTTTTGAGTGACAAAAATAATTGATGGCATTATTTACATATTTTTGAAAGTTTATAGTAAACTCACGATATATCTATCATAATCTGGGTTTTAGTTGCCCCTCCTCCAGTTTTAACCTTCTAGATTCGCCTCTGCTTCCAGCGAATTTGTGTCGTATTACACCTTGTGTAATCTTCGAGAGTTGCATTCCATTTTCAGTTACTCTAGTAACCTCACTTGGAAAAAGCTCACACGATTAATTGAGCTTCAGGCAGTAATTACCAACCCTGGATGATATTCAGACTGTATTTACTTACATCGGATCCCTGGAAACGTTTCAAACTTTACCCAACTGAATAGAAACAACTTGAAATGAGAAATGATGCGGCCTCCACATATTGTAGAAGCTGGCCTGGAGCGTTGATCATAGTTGGTGCAAAAAGAAAACAGAGAAGATCGACAAGGGGCTTTATTGGGACCAAATTAAACTACCGCTAATTTTACAAATTTTATAGTTTTTCTGTAATGTATTCAAAACAGTAAGTTAAGATAACGAAATATATCCGCAAACGTATTTAGATATGTATTAGGTCCATAAATTACCATATAGCATATATTCAAATAAAAAAGGCGCAATTTTGTAGCTGAAAAAGAAAGCTAGAAATACAAATGGTCTCATTATCTTAAATAGCTTAGGGCCCCATCAAACCTAAGTCCGGCACTGGTCACCTTCATTATTCTACTCCTGTTGGGGTGGGCGAGGCCATCCATCGGGTGGGCGGTCGCCCACCCTCGCCCACCCTTAACGCCGTCCCTGATTGTAAGCCATTCCATAACGCTGAATACGCCTTGCTCCCCTGGGATCAGTATTGTTAATTTGCGGGGAATGTCACTAAATCTAGAGTATTTAACCTACGAGATAGCGCCAAAAAATATTTTTTTCACGATTAGCAACTTATTTGTTGATTTTTAAATAACGATTTTGCAGCTACAAATCTAGTTGCTTTTTGCTGGGAACAAACTGTCCATCTATAGTGAAGCACTATTAGTTCATAAAAGTTTTCATGTTTCGCTTCTTGTTTGTTTGCAGAGGCGGATCTAGCCCGGGGCCGGGGGCCCTAGCCCTGTCCCAGTTTTTTGAGTGACAAAATAATTGAAGCTACTAGGCCTACTTATATATTTTTGAAAGTTTATAGTAAACTCATGATATACTTATCATAGTCTGGGTTCTGGTTACCCCCCCCCCCTCCCGCCCAGTTTTTAAAAAAAAAATTACCTTCTAGATCTGCCTATCTTTGTTTTAATCAATGCAAGCGATGACGAATTTGGAAGCAAAACGAGATTGAGGCTGTGACTACCCCTCCACAATCCTACATACATTATTCTCTGTTGTCCTTGCCCTCTAACGGAAAGAAATTCTAAGGCACAAATAATACAGCATTGCCAACAGCAACGAGGTAGCTATAAATGTGTGAATAAAGGCAAATTTTATATTTGATATATTTGTCCTTTGTATATTTTAATTATCGTGGACTTTATAAAACAGCGTATAACGCAAGGACGTTATAAAATAGAGGATCTGCCCATACGTATCTTCATCATATGAACTCAATGAAGCCGAAAAACAATCGAGCATCGCCTGAACCGGCATGTCTGATTGGCTACTGTCGTTTTCGCCATGATTGTTGGCTCGAAAAATTGCGATCTTAGAGGCACGGAGTGGGCAGAGTAGGTGTGGCGAAGCTGTGACGTATGGCTTCACGATTTTGTTGTATGGGCAGATCCTCTATTTTATAACATCCTTGGTATAACGTAAGTAATGTAGTGTTAATTTATTTCAGAATATCGGAAACAGTAAGAAATGATCCCTGAATTTAAGGACTGGTTATGTTCTGTTGACAAAGACGTGACTAGAGCTTGTTGTTTGTTTTACACATGTGAGGTGTACCCAAATTAACAAACTTGAGAAATTATGCTGCCACTCAAAAACATAAAAATGTGCAGATCCTATTTGCACTAGTCGCCATCTGAAACTCGATTTTATACTTGAAAAAAAAAAAAAGCATCATTCATCTACAACAGAAACAAGTATAGCTATGCTTGTTGTGGAACGTTGTTCATTGTTATCTTCAGACCCACTTATCTGTTTTGTAAAAAAAAAAAAAAAAAAAAAAATCGATAACAAACCTGTTTTTCAACTACGATTGTACCTAAGAGTGAACAGAAATTATAAATATTGTTCTTTCTCCACATTTCTGTGATAGGCCTATCTTGGTTAAATATATTGGTGCTCTAGTTTGTTGAGTGTACAGACCCATCCGTCACAAAAATGTTCGGTATGTGCATACTATATTTTATATGATGTCACAAAAGACAGTTTCTACCATTTTGGTCTATTTGAAATTGAATCCGGCACTGCTGTTGCTATTGTGTTTGTAATAACAAGTTTGTTAAGAACATAAATCTGAAATATAAGCATCATTTGAAATTTTGCCGCGGGGAGGTGGAGATTGCGGTCCACTGACATAAAAGTTTCATGTATTTATTAATATAGTATTTATTAAATAGCACATACAATTTATTAAATAGCACATGTTTCTCAAACTCTGGGGGAAATTGCCTCACCCTGTCCTCCTCAATTGACGTCCCTGCCTGAGAACCTGGCAGGGTTAGGAGTTGACAACGCATCAGTAAATACGAGTGTAATTTAAGGTGTTTATGAACTACGAGACCAAGAATTGTAACATTCCATAATTAATCATGGTGCGATGTATGACACGTGTCACTCATTGAAGCTTGCAGTTTCCCATCCAAATGAAGAAATATTGAATTCCTAATCCGTGAACACATAATTGGTTTCAACATTTATCCAAACGTCAGTTACAATATAAGAAGTTACATAACACAATCAAAGATGGACAGCAGCCGTTGGATATCATGAGGGCGTGTGATACTCGGTGGCTTTCAACCGAGCCCGTAGTGACAAGAATCCTTGCTCAGTGGGACGAATTAGAACTCAATTTTAAAATTGCAAAATCAAATGAGAATTGCTGTAAAATATGTATTCAAATGTTGTCAATAGGTAGGAGCAGGAGTTTTGCGAAATCGCGAAAGTTTTCCAACAAAGCCGAGAGTTGGCGTTTTAGCGAAATACATCAGATTGAGTAAGGAAATAGGTATTTTCAAGTCGCGAGAAAATGCGATAACTGACATTTTGAGCGAAAAATGCCGCAAAACGCGACAAATTGCGAATTTTTTAAAACGTCAATTTCAAGTATAGAAATAAAAAGTACAATTTTCCAAGCAACGTTTTCCTTTGGCAATATACCTAGAAAGGCTGAAGTGCAACATACCCGTAGAAAAAGTTTACCAATCTTCATAAGAAGAAAATTGTGATATTGTTTAAAAGATGCGGGGGGAAATCCCTCTTAAAGTTACATACCTTGAGGAAAGAAAAGCAGGAATTGTATGAAATGTACGAAAGTCTTGGAAAATTATTTGATCCCTTATTTGCTGGATGCCTCTCAAATTCTGATGTAGTCTTTGTGCAAGCTATTTGTTCACATACCAGGATTTTCAAAGGAAACTGATGAACCAATGTATGCTGATTTCCATTAGAGTTTGAAGGAAGTTCTGATGCAGAGTCAAGATGTTAATGTCAGTGTGATGGATATTTTACTTGTACAGAGAACCAAAGGGGAGGAAAATTTAAATTTCAGTAACTTATTCCTGTCTGCAATATTTCTTTAAATAACGAGTACTGATTGTGAAAGGATTTTTTTTAAAATGAAAAAATGTTTGATAATAAATGATAGAAGGCTACAGTTGAAAGAAGAAGATGTAGAAACGTGCAACATGCTACACTTTTCATCAGAATAATAATTTGGAGACGAGATATACAGGAAGATACTGCGCTAACGTATTGTATATATGTTTTTCCCTTTTTTGCATGTGTATGTGTTTTGGGTATAGCTAATACAATGTATGGTGCTTTGTGGTGGCAATCGTAAATATACTGTGCTAGTGTATTTTAAGTTTTTGGACTTGTAAAAGAAGAAAGAAGTAATATGTTGTTAGTAACTGCATAAAGAATAAATTCATTGTCCTAAGTAGTAGTATTGTTTATTACTTATATTGGGCCTATATTAGAGTTTGTATATTAGAGCTTCTAAAATAATTTACTTAGCGACAAAATGAGAAATTTTATATCTCAAAATGCGACAAAATTCAAAAGTTTTAATTTCAAATGGGAAATGTTTAAGTTCAAACTGCGAAAAACTCCTGCCCCTAACACTAGGTTATGTATCTAGTTTTTGAAATCGATTGTTCGTGAAGTTCATATGGTGACAAAAGCCTTGAAAAGTAGGAATTCTTATCTAACGATGCTGTTGGAAAATCATCTCATAGTTTCAGCGAGCAGAAGGTTCGCACCAAAAATAAATTCTTTAACAGATGGTATTGAATCACACCTTAACACAAAACCGTATTTAGGATACGAATTTGAAAATATGTTTAGTAAATCAAATCGAATATCAACTGTGAGAACTACTTACCGCATCATTATATTTTCTTCGTTGTAAAATTATCTTCTGGACATACTGTAAAAAATATCAATGCTTTCTGTAAGTGAATGTCAATCATTACTTATTACTTCGATTACTTACTGAATTACTAATACGCAAAACAACGATTATTGAAGCTATAGTTAAGCACTGGCGGAACATTAACTTTGTCAAGTGGAACAATGCTATACACAATCGATTTTTGGGTTCGAATTGGAAATTATCGTGACTCAACAGATGAAAATTCATTTTACGAATTGTGGTGTCTTGCAATAAAAGTATTTAGTCTTCCATATTCAAACGCTGAAGTGCATGAAAATAATAATAATAATAATAATAATAATAATAATAATAATAATAATAATAATAATAATAATAATAATAATAATAATAATAATAATAATAAATCCACGTGACAAATGTACATTCGTAAATTAAATGTCATCCTTACTGTTAGGAGTAGTTTAAGATATCTATTCTTCTCAAAGCAACTACCCACATCTATTTTGAGTGTTATTCGTACAACCATTTTTACGAACTACCGAAGAGGAAGCAGGCTGAAGTGTTAGTGTTAATACAGAAATGGAGATGTTTGAAACTTTAGTTGACGGCTGACTGGTAAATAAAAACTACTTATTGCTGTTTTTTGTAAATGCATTTGTAGCTGAGTAAAATGAAATTGATCACGAAATAAAAATCATACATTGCACTAAAGAGTAAAAGATAGTTAATGTAAACCAAGTGACTTATTGATGTTCATTACATGCGATTCTTTCAATTACGATTTTAGCTATACATTTGTGTAGCGTAGATAAGACTATGACTTTAAACTGACCGTAATCTGCTACAGACACCCATGCAGAGTATATATACGTGAGTGTGTTTGTACGTATTTGTGTAATAGTAGTAGACTATGACCTTGTTGAAAACATGATGTCATGTGAATTACATCTACAATTTCAAAACAAAGTTTATAGACAACGGAGTTGAGTTGATTTTGAATTTAACGTCCCGTTCAGCAGCGAGGCTATATGAGACGTGGACCTACTGATTAACGTGGAATCCGAACCACATGAGCTCCCGCCGGGAATAGAACCCGAGTCTCCCACGCCAAAGGCGCGTACGCTAACCGCTTAGCCACGGAGGAGCTCTTATAGACAACGGATTTCACGAATATTTTTATAGCGACTTTTTACCCAAAATTGGAGTGATTTCACATCTCGTTTAGCGACTTTTGTGTCAACATTATGGCCACACTATATGGGATTCCCGATAATAGCATGCAGCATGCATTACTTCTAAAGATTGGTTTGAAACAGTAAATATCCCTATAATGCATCTAGGTCTATTATTATGTTTTAACTCAGAATTTTGTATCTTTATAACCAAATATTAGCCACACCAAAAAATCAGAAGTGGCAGAAAATGAGGGAGTAAAGACTTCCCCGACATAGTACATCCCTAACAGCACAATTACATAGCAGTCATATGCCGTTCTAGGTGTGTTCCCCATGCCGTAAGCGTCAATGAACCACACAATTACTCTCCCAAAATATGTTAAATCGCCTATATGCGTAATGCGTTTACATTAAGGTGAGTCTAAAAAACAGTTTAAACAAGTAAAAATGTACCCCAACCTGGGCGCGAGCCACCAACCTTTGGATTACTAGCAGCGTGCTCTTCCGACTTGGCCACGGAGGCGATAAAGACAACGTAGCTTGAAGAGGGATAAATTGTTGAGGTCTTTTGAATTTGGCTAATCAGAGTGCTCCTTTAACCGCATATATTCGACGATAACCGTTTGGGATCAGATAAAATCTGCTCGCCATGTAATTTTATAACAAAATGGCGAGTGTCGATTACTTTATTTCATGGTTCTTCCATATTCAAATTCAAATGATCGGCGACAATTGCCATCTAGTGAAATTAAGTCGTTCTTTGCTTCTAGTGCACAATAGCTTTAAAAAAAGAAGCAACAAATGCATCCAATGTGGGAGATGAATTTAGATCTAAATGGCGCATGCCTAGCACATCTTGTGCTGTTAGGGTATCTGAAACAGCATGTATCTAAAGGACGTACACTCATGTCCAAAATTAATGTCGCATGTCTATAAATATGTTGTTCTAGGAATATAATTTGATAGTGAATTATATTGAAAACTGGCAACATTGAAAATCGTTTACAAGGGATGATCTATTTATGATTATCCCCTGTAAAAAGTTTTCAATGTTCCCAGTCTGATTTTAAAGTTGTAAAGCAATAATAATATCATCATATTTCATGTCCCCTGTGGGGGATGCCAGGACTGACATGGTTATATATCGGGATGATCTTCATGCAAAATGCTCTTTACTTTACTTCCACCGCGAGATACGACAATATCTGATTGTCAGAATTCCAGGACGATGGTTTAAAAGTGTTGGGCAACATGATTTTGTGGTCCCACTATAGGACGACCATACGTCCCGTTATATATATCATGTCATATCACATATAAATGCATTAGGTATTGCTAAGGTAAACAGAAACTATTTTACACACGACTTGTTTCTCATTTCTCATGATTTTAAAAAAATCCGGAACCTGTCCCGTTTTCAGCTGAAAATTTTATGGTCCCCCTACCCCAATGTCACTAGATCTTAACCCCTTGCAATTCTTATCTGTAGAGGTACATAAAAATATAGCGTGTGTATACCACCCGTGCCAGCTCCTCTTTAAAATCTGGGAGATGGAATTGTTACAGAAGCGAGTTCAATAACCTGGGATCAGTTAATTCGTGTGTGGTAAGAAATTGACTACTGATTCCACGTTTGTCACACAAGAAGTGATGTTCACGTTGAATGGATAACATCAAACTTTGAACTTTCCTCTATCCAGTAATATATTGTATGTGCCTCTATCTATTACTTATAGAAATAAGTGCTTTAAAGTGCACTCAGCCTTGATTGCCAGTTGCCACTACGGACTCCTCTAATAAACTATATATATATAAAAAAAAAAAAAGTAGGTACCATCTTCATGTAATTTAAAATCATCTTCAGAGTAGAATTCTTTTTACTCTTGTCATAGGAAAAGACTGTCAATTGTTTCTGCGGATTAAGTTCTTTTATATCTTCTTATCTTCTACCATCTGTTTGGGTGACTTCTGAGTTTCTAGTTCTCCACGCATCTACCATCTTCCCTTGGATTATTTGAATGTCTTCTTTAAATTTCAGATTTCTCTCTTAGAACTCTTCAGAGAAGAATGAAAAGAGCTTGAAGCGTTGTGACATGGGCTCTGAAGGATCGGCGAACAAGTTTTCCACCCAATAAGTGACGTATGGTACTGTACATTCGCCAAAAGTACCACTTTCAATCCATATGTCAGGGATGCAAGATAATTAAATATACTCGGGTCTGGGGCAGTAGTTCCTGGGTAAATATAATAAAAACTACTTGGACTATAATTTATGGAGAGAAAGCAAAAATAAATAAAGAAATAAAGTAATAATAATAATAATAATAATAATAATAATAATAATAATAATAATAATAATAATAATAATAATAATAATGACACCAACATTTTCCTGTTTTTTCAAGCCTCAAAAACACTAGCTGCAACACTTTGTTTTATACATTATAGATGGCCCCCTTGAAAAACGACGGGCCCCTCCTACATAAATATGCTGGCTACACCCCTGGATACCAAAGTTAACGCAACAATCAATACATTCATAACTTTTTTTTTCCTGCGAAGTTACATTCCAAAAACAAAAAAATTGTGACAAACAGTCCCGGTCTCCCCTAATTGTGAAGATTACTGTATCTTCTCTCATGCAGCATTGTGTATTATTTATTATAGTCAGTAACGTACGCAGGAATTTATTTCGGGGGGTCCAAACTCAATATGAGCGTATTTTATATTAAAATTCCTAAAAGTCGAAATTTCGAAAGGGGGGGTCTGGACCCCAGAACCCACCCCCTGCGTACGTCCCTGATTATAGTATACTACATTAAAATGCTGTAGAAAGAACGGGGAGACCCCCATTAGGTTAACTTTAGAAGACTGCTGTACCAAATTAAAATTAAAATTTTATAGGTAGCATACTACTCTATATAAAATATTGGCATTAGTCGAGCAGACGGTTCTACCCAAATTTTGACACATTTCTTACATTTTTAGGTTAGGTTAGAGCTTTGTATTTCTTTTAGCAGAGCATGCACTATATGAAAAACTCCATTACTACTTGCAGATTGACTTCAGGAGTATTCAGTATAAATATAGTGTGGACATACGGTATAAAAATAACAGTGCATAAAACAAGAACTATTTGCCCACTAAAAATCATGAATGCTTTCTAACCGAGTCAGAGCAGGAACGTAGCAGGGGACCCGAGGATAGTGAGAGGGTGTGTCCGTAGGGAATTTATACTTAAATATAGGCTTATATTCGTTTTTGCGTATTTCTTTGGAGTAGCAATACAATGTATTTCGTCAGTTTTTTTTAAAATGATATATCGTTGCGTTTGTATGTGTTAATGGAGTGACATATGTAGATCTGCTGTGGCATTATCGTGAAACTTATGTAATGCTCCGGTCATTTCATGACCTCATTACAGATCATTATTATTCATATATTTTCTCGGCAAAAGCTATGATTTTTACGAATGGAAAATCAAATGGCGCTAATGAAATAAATTTGCACCTCAAAAAGAAGAGGAAATTTTCGATATAAAATAAAACAAATGAATAGATGTACCATAAATAACGTATGGAAAAAGAATCTCTTAACATACATCATATTATATGGGGTTCAAATCGCACTGATACATCTGGGAAAATATTTTTATCAAAATTAGCAAGTTAAATTATCTATACTTAAACAATGGAGCGCCTACAAGAATTTCATCAACAGGTCATAGTGCACCTGATCTAACATTAACAAAAAAAAAAAAAAAAAAAACTCATTACATTGAGACTGAATGGTGGACATATTTTACAGCATGTGATAATGATCATTACCCTATTATTTTTAAAACTCATTCATTTCCTTTTTCAGATATTAATAATTCTGCATTATATTTGGGTTTCAAGTCGAAATTACAAAAGATTCATATAAATATAAATTGGAATCAATATCAAAAAATAATTGATGAAAAAATTTCTAATTCTTCTTCTTATTAGGCATTAAAACATCCTTCACAAATATTTTACCTTATTAAATCGACGGTTTCATCTATCATCAAAAACACCGTAGACAGACATCCTAATCATACTCATCAGAAAGAAAATATTCAAAGAAGAAAACCAATATGGTGGAATCAAACTTGTCAACAAAGTATAAATATGACTCAATATGCTTTTCACAGGTTTATTAAAGATCCATCAAGGGAAAACTTTCTCTATTATTGTTCTCAGAAAGCTCAATCCAAAAGAATAATCAAAAGCACCAAAGGACAGAACTGGCAGGAAATTTGTAATAAGTTATCCAATAGAACTTCGCTTCCACAACTTTGGAAATTTTGGAGACAATATACTAAAAATATATCTAATTTAGATGCACCTATATATCTTAGAAAATTAAATTGGGTAGAAGAATTTCATCAAATTTTAACACCGCCTTTTAGTAATAATTCACGACTTATATTACAGAATCAACTTTTACATAATCATAATTCCACCTTAGTATTAAAAAATATAACAAAATCCACTACACCAGGGATTGAGGTAATCACATATGCTCATTATAAAATTTTACCAACATCAGGTACCAAATTACTTCTAAAATATTTTAACAATATATGGAATACCAGTGTCATTCCTATGGAATGGAAAAAGGTTTTAGTTATCCCAATCCCTAAAACGAAACAATCTATCGGAAAAGCAGGAAATTTTCGTCCAATTTCATTACTTCCATGTGCATATAAAATTTTCGAAAACCTTATACTCAATCGTTTGAAATGGTTTCTAGAATTTAATCAAATTTTTAATAATAATATAACTGGTTTCCGAAAAAAACACTTCTACGTATGATGCTTTAGCACCAGTAATATTGAATATTCATTATGCATTTTATACTAGACAATATCTACTAGCAATAAGCATTGACCTAGAAAAAGCATACGATTCCGTAATTTTGGATATCCTTATTAATAAATTATATAATTTAAATATACCGAGTAAGATCATTCGCATAATTCATAATATATTAATAAATAGGAAAATATATATCAAAATTGGCAATTCTTATAACACTTATCGTACTACTTCACAAGGTCTCCTACAAGGTAGTAAATTAAGTCCTATACTATTCAATATCTATACTAATGACTTATTCAAATTAAGTACAGAATCAATTCAATTAATATCCTTTGCTGATGATATTTTGGCTACTACACTTACAACTAATCTAGAGATAGGGAAAAATAAACTAAAATCTTTCCTTCTATCATTAGTTAACTGGACCAATCAAAATGGAATAAAAATAAATTGAAAAAAAAAACAAGTTTATAATCTTTTCACGAAAAAAATTCATACCTATAACTAAGATTAATATTCAAAATATTCAATTATCGAATGAATCTTATATTAAATATTTAGGTTTATTTTTGGACAAAAAGTTAAATTGGAACCAACATCTCAATTATCTTTCACAGGAAGCGATTAAATTTACAAATATTTTTCAGTGCATAGCAACTAAGAAATATGGTATCAATCCTTTTAGTCTAGTAATAATTCTAAAACAAAGTGTAATGGCTAAGTTTATGTATGGTGGAGTATTCTATCCACATAATCAAATCCAATTTTATAAACGATTAGATAACATCATTTATAACTTACTTAAGATTATCTTTTCACAACCTAGTTTTTGCCCAAAACAAGCAATATTAGAAGAAACTAAATCAATCCCACTAACTATCTTATTGCCAAAATAGGCTGGAAAATTAATTTTATCAAGATTTAGCACAACTACTTCTTCAATGATTAGTAAGTTAGAACATCTGGAAAATTTATTAAAAAAAATCACACAATATTTAAATAATCGACCGTGGATATAAAGCATATAGTAGTTTAAAATACCTAAAACCTTTCATCCATAAAGTACCTCTTATTCCTTGTTTTACTTGGCAGTATACAACGAATCTAGTCAGTATTCAAGCTAATATTTCAAATTTCTTTAAAATAGATAATCCAGAATTACGAAACAAAATATACAAAAATATTTGGACAGAACAAATTCAAAAATTACCACCTAATACAGTTTTGATTTATACAGATGCATCTAAATATCCAGATTCTTCAGTGGGAGCTGCAATATTCATTCCATCACAAAACATAACTTTGAAATATAAACTACCTCTATCATTATCTATTTTTGAAGCAGAAGCTTTTGCCATCCGCCAAGCCTTATTATATATCAAACAACAAAACATAATTGTATCTTGCATTTGTACAGATTCCCTCAGTGTACTACAAGCATTAAAGAGCATTCATTGGAATGCAAGCGTAACATGGTTAATTCTAAATATAAAACACTTATTTCGAAAGCTGAAAGAAAAAATTCTCTATACATTTCTATTTTCTTCGCTCTCACATAGACCTAGAACATGGAGACCTTATCGACATCGCTGCAAAGAGTGCATGTAAAGAAGGAAACCAAGTTATATAAAAATTCCTTATCAAAATTATTTCTACATTCTTGATCGACATTTTTCAATTGCAAAATCACGTTGGCAACAAAATAACGAATATGGTCCAGGACACCTTGCCTGAAAAAGTTTTTTACATTTTTTCTATCTATTGTCGACCCAGGGACCGCTCTTCCAAAGGCAAGAGCGTTAACTACACGCTACTCGGGGCGACTATGGTCTTGAGAGTAAAACTTTATTATATATATATATATATATATATTTCTGAGTGTGTATATTGCATTCAATCAGCAATTTATAAAGATATATTGGTCTGTGCAAGCAGCTTTTATTCACTTATCTCTCTTGTTTTATCAATATGACAAAATGATTAATGTGCAAATACGAAAAATACAATCGAATATAACTGAAAAGGAACAAATACTAATTAGTATTTAATGGCATTTTCTGTTTTCTTTTTTCAAAAATGCTATTATCAATAGTATCGACTCATATGTATTACTTGACCTTCAGAGCATCTATGCACGTTAAAACATAATTATGTATTTTTTTAGCAGCGATAATATAAGCAAAGTGGAGTTTACCTGGAAAGTAATTATTCATGAAAGATTACTGGTGCTATTAATTATCTTCATTATCTTCATTTCTTTATTTACTGAGCACCTGCTTCATTTGTAATTGTAAAGAAACGACATTTGTTAGAGCTCGAAGGTTTTACCTGAGGTACGTTGGAACCACCAAAACACAGAAATGTGAAAAATAGAACCAATTTCTTATACATTAACCACTTCGTTCAACCGGAAAAAAAACAATAGAGATTTTAAATGATTTCAAATACTATATTGAAATTCAAAAATCGGAATATGAATTTTGTAACTTTAGTGCTGAGAACAATTTGGCAGGCAAAAACCTCTCGAAACGATAATTTATAGAATTTGCTTGTAGCACAAAATTGGCTAATTTCATTTCCATTTCGAAACATCTTTTCACTGCATTTTCCAATTTGTATGTTTCAATACTATCTGGCATCGTTTCAAATTTCCAAACTTCAACACTTCTGTGTAAGTATTCTTAAACAATGTCCCAAGTTTGATTGAAATCCATGCCAGGAATTGTTTAATGGAAAACGAAATTTATAACGTTTGTGCTGCATACAAGTTTTATACAATATACCCTCGAGAGGTTGTTGTTCTTGCCACTCTTTGCCAAGTTGTTCTCACCACTTAAGTTACAAATTTCAAATTCCGATTTTAGACATTCAATATGACTTGGCATTGTTTCAGATCTCTATTATTTTTGTGGTTGAACCAAGTAATTGATGTACGAGAACCTGGCTCTATTTTCCACTTTTATCCCTTAACTAGTGTGGTGTGGTATGGGTCAAAATGACCCAAATATTTTTTTTAAAGCAAACCATACTAAATATAAAATATGAGCAATGTGAAGACATTTTTAAATATTTAATCTCACCTTTCGCTCCGTTTGTGTGTATTTATTCAATAGCAAATTATAATACAAATTTTAGGAAAATGTAGTAAAGCTGGTTTACTCTTTCACAATAGCAAATTTTAGCATCGTATTTGTTTTGTTATTCGAAAAGTATTATTTATAATAAAAGTATTTTTTCTTTATGTTCTAAACATGTCTTCAATACAGACACTTAGGAAAAAGCTAATCCACTGTTTAGTTTTTGTCCGTACGGCACACCTCATTCTACATAACAATTTACACAAACTCTAACTGCTCAGTTTCCACAAATTGGTCGTTTGCATTTCTTACATGATTCTATTGTTCACTGTCGGTATTGTGTTCACTCTCTTTCTGATTATCTTCACCCTCAAAAACATCACTTTGAAATTCACTGATAGGCCTATCCGAATAAGTTTCATCCAATACTGTCCTTCGTATGTTCTCGTCAACTAGCACTAAATTTTGACGTGAATAGGGATGCGCTCGAGTCGAGACATGTCTCGAATCTCGACTCGACTCGACTCGAATTCGAGTCGAGATTCGAGTCGAGACACACTGTAAAATTCGAGACGAGTCGAGACAAACGTATTTCTCGACTCGAATTTTCGAGTCGAGACACGAGTCGAGTCGAGACGGCTCTTAAAAATCTCGACTCGACTCGAATGTCTCGAAAATCTTTCTATAATTTTTAATATTATTTTGAAGAAAGTATTCACTCAGAAACAGCCTTGAAACCAATTCCAGCTTTTATTCCTTCAGAAAGGTACAGAACGCATAAAATTAATAGTTAATCTTTAAAGATCAAGATTTAATTTTTAGCTCAATTCAGTTAATTAGAACTAATAGTTAATGTCGTTGTATTTGGTTGTACTGCAAATATAATGATAATAATAATAATAATTGATTATCTAGTTTGTATAAAACTATTATCCGTAGTCTAAATCTAGTTTGTATAAAACTATTGCGATAAAGTGAACTTCATAAATTCTCTGAATGAGCAGTTGGTAGTCTATAGTAATTTAGCATAGTTATAATTATTGTGTTTTCGTTCCCATGAACGCAATAGGGTTACGTAACTTCTGGATTATTCGCTTGCCCAACTATTCTGAGGCTTTAATATGTTGCAGCATATCACGAGCTACGGATAATATATAATGTAACATTTGTTGTAAATCGCATATTATGATACGAGACTATTTTACATAGTATATCTTATTTAATATAAATAAAATAAAGAGTTTGTTTGTGTGTTTGTCTGTCTGTCTGTGTGCGACCTGGGGACCAGACGAGTGGACCGAGAGTTCCCAAAATTTGGTCACGGGTACCTTAGTCCAGGCCCCAGATTAAGACGAAGCGTTTTTTTTAATTTCGAACCAGGGGGGTCTCGGGGGGGACGTTTACTGGGACCGACCTGGGGACCAGACAAGTTGACCGAGAGTTACCAAATTTTGGTCACGGATACCTTGGTCCAGATCCCAGTCTAAGGCGAAGCGTTTTTGTCAAAATTGGAATCAGGGGGTCTCAGGGGGGCGTTTAGCGAGACATGTAGTAAAAGTAATCCAAATTGATCGACATTAGTGTCAAATCCATAGTTTTCACGGTCGCTGAGACCAATGGTGATACTTCCATCAGCGATGACTTGCAAATTCAGCTACTACTGTATGCGGGCCGGGTGTCAGCGGGTGAGGAATACCGAGACATGTATAAATAGCCCATATTGATTGATACTAGTGTCAAATTCATAGTTTTCGCGGTCACTGAAATGAATGGTGATACTTCCACAGGTGTTGACTTCCAAATACAGCCCCCATGCGAAGAATGGGCATATTAAACTATTATTACAATAAATGGACTGCTTGGATGCCAAGAACTAGTGCAGATAAGTACCATTCACTTCTATGAATAGGTATTTTTTTAAAGGATTTTTGTAAACACTAAGTTATAAAACAATGAACTACATACAGTAGTTATGGTTTTGGTTCCCAACATAAAAGAAATATGGATTGTTCATGAGATATTGAACTTCAACTTTCACTCCTGGAAAATTTCAATTTTGGAGTTAGGTCACTTGGCATCGAAGCAGTTCACTGTAAGATAAATACATTCCGCACATAGTAACATAGTTGTTCAGGGGCCTTCGATTTCCATCCTCTCAAGTTTTCGAGCTTTGGTGCGTATCCGTATTTACACTCTGATATAACTTTAAGTTCACACTCAAATCCAGCTAATTGTTTAATGCATTTCGAAAGCTTTTGTTTTTATGCAGCTCATTAAGGAAAATCTATTTCATAATCGTAACATTTATGTACTAAGAAACTATGAACGTAAAGTGGACTCGACCTAGCCCCGTGGCCGCTGTGACTCAGTGGCACAGCTCTCACCCTTGGTGTGTGAGGACTCTGATTCTGTGTGTGTGTGTGAACTCCGCGGCTAGTGTACGCGTCTTTGCCGTGGAAGACTCGGATTCAATTCCCGGCGCGAGCTCATGTAGTTCGGATTCCACGTTAATCAGTAGGTCTACATTTCATATATCCTCGCTGCTGAAAGAGACGGTAAAGTCAAAATCAACTCAACAATATATATGTGTGTGTGCTTATGTGAATTTCCTCGTGGCTGTATGGTTAACACATACGCCTTGATCGCGGGAGACTCTGGTTCGATTTACGGTGGAAGCTCATGAAGTTGTTACCGGTATCCCACTTTAAACTGTAGATCCATGCCTCATATAACCATAGATATAATATATATGCTTTTGATACACTTATTTTCCGACTTGGAAGCCATCGAAAATTTCCGGACACAGAGTCCCGTAGACCGAAAATGAGAAACATGGGTACAGAGTAAAACAGCCATAGAAATTTAAGCTTTTTAGGCTAACTTAATCCTTACATATAATGCAACTAGCTTGGCCAAGTTATAATGGAGGAAATGCTATCATTGCAACACTCTGAGAATAGAAAATGTTCGTCAGGTATTGCTATCCCCCCTCTCCTGCAGAATGAAAACCCTGACTAAAACTCATATATATATATATATATATATATATATATATATATATATATATATATATATATATATATATATAAAACTATTTTGTGTAATGTAACAAACAGTGGCGGATAGTATTCATGTTTCCTTGCAGAGGTCCTTACGAGGGTTCGCTTCCATCTTCCTCTCCCCAAGAACTAAAATAAATTGAAAAATTGCTATTACTTGTTAATCTTGTACAAAGGACGCAATTAAAGTCCCAGTGTAACACCCCTTCACATTTAGATTTTTCCCCTTGAAGATAACCAGTTATTATTGTTTCTTGATTTCTCAGTCTCACCTACATAAACATACGAATAGAATTACAGGATAGGACATGTTTAGAGTGCTTGCACGTGACATCTAACTATATTTCTCATCAAATGTGTAACAGATGAAAATTTCCGTTTGTACTGCCTCTATTTTCTGGTACATATGTTTCATTTATGTTATGTTGCTAAAATTCGTAAGGAAACAAGTACAGACTGCGCCTGTGTGCCTGACAAAACGTAAATGTACTGGATAATTATTTCTTCACTTTCTTCCAGGAAAAAAAAAAACTAACCCATCTCATGTCGGCTAACAAAAGGAGGTAGCGAACCAAAGATAGCCGTTGTTTACCTAAGGTCGTTACACAGCAGGGGTTTCATTCAGTCAGAGGGAAAAGAAAAAATAATTTAAGGTTTCTACATTTGTTTTGAACTGTAATATACTTCTTCCTTTTATTTTAAGAACCATTTCCTTCTCATTTGTCTGCATCAGAAAAAAAATGCAAAAAATCACTAGAATGTGCCTATTTACCCAAAGTACGTACTAGATCACTAGTTCAATAGTAAAATCACTAAATCTAGTACGAAATCATAAATGTGGCATCCCTGGGTTGGAGCGAAAGTAATGGTTGGAGTAAAAAGTAGTCCCTATTTCTACTGCGTTCTGTTGTTGAATTCACAGAAATGTTCAAAAATAAATTCAAGAAGTAAAACACGAATCTACAAAAGACTGTTTACTTGCTCACTGGTTTTCGTATTGTGAACTGAAACTCAAGTTCGCAGTCATGTTGAATACTTCTGTCCCTTTCTACTTTACAACTTGAGGTGGTATGAGGGTCAGGATAGATCTAGTGATATACCGCTAAAGGAAGTGCTTCAGTACAGATTCGGAAGCGGTATGTATTGTTTATACTACTTACAACGTTACCCCCCACATAAAATATAAATTCACCCTTTCTCCCTTCCCTTTCTCGAATACAATGAACCGACTCTTTTGGTGAAGAAAGATGCTAAAAGAAAATTGAAAAACATCTGTGTCTAAACTTTCTTTGAAGCGCAGTCTTTTGTATTTGTAAGGTTTTGCGAGTGTTTTCGAGATAGCCACATCTTTTACCATGGACTTCTGCTGCGAACTGACCGTGAGTAAACACCCAATCTCGCTGTGCTCAATTTCTCTGGCACACGTGAAATGGGTTTGTTGTTTCCAAAACAAATAGGAAGTTACCTTGTGCTTTTGCATTTCTGCACGCACACAGGTACCATTGTTGTTTTAATAATCAGAAGAAATACCAAAACCATCCGATATATATGATACGAAACAGCTAACAGAGAGAGGCAAAGATAAAAGTAGGCCTATACCAAGTTTTCCGCGTGGTACCATTATGGAGAATAAATATTTGATAAAGTCACGTAGATGCGCTTAAACCTATTCCATCTGTCCTTATAACTTTTCTGGTCTCATCAATTTCTCAGGAGAATACGTACAACATATGTCCAAATTCCATATATACTCTTTCTAAACTAATGAGTAAACTCATTAAGAACACCAACTGATATCAATAAACAGAAAAGAAAACAATACTTTATACTTCTATCATTTGGTACACATCTCTATGAAGCACAGCTTGTTTCTTTTCGAAATAGCTCCTTCGTGTCACAGCTGTGGTTAGTTTTGTTTTGTGTTAGGATGAAAGAGAGAAATGCAACATTTGCTTCGCGGTGAAGTTATATATATTATTAAGATGAGCAGTGATAAGCGAGGTTTAACAAAGAGTGCCTTTCGGATGCACAATTTAACGGGTAGTTGCAGTCCGTGTTGAGAATCGAACCAAAGCTATGTAAGACATGTTATGACAAATCCAAAAGGTGTGTTGTATCGGTGCAGTACCAGTTTTTCACGTTTTTCAAAATGTTCCAAAACCCAAAGAATAATCTTTAATTTCTGATATTTTAGTCGTCACAAATTACAATTTTATAATGTAGTCAATGTTTATAATTACTGGGCAGTTGGGCGTTTAAACTAATGACATCATAATAAAGTCAAAACCATAATTTTGAGTTGAATTGATTCTGAGTTTAACGTCCCGTTCAGCAGCGAGGCTATGTGAGACGTGGACCTACTGATTAACGTGGAATCCGAACCACATGAACTCCCACCGGGAATCAAGCCCAGGTTTCCCACGCCAAAGGCAAGTATGCTAACCGTTAGCCACGAAGGAGCTCCACCATAATTTTAGTGGGCGATAAGAAATATCTCGCCAGTGCTTTTACAATAAATAAAATTTTATAAGTATTAAAGAATAGTGGTAAGAGATTTTATAATAGCTCTTTTATTTATGAGATATGAGTATTTTGAAAAAAAACTAAAGAATAGGTTGGCGGAACCACAAAAGACTCGTAAAATAAACTTTCTTATAAATACATACGCACCTTACTCACCTTTTATAATTCCCATGCTTACGTTCTCCATAAAAACAGAAATTATCTTTTAGTGATACTTTACACAAGATCATGAACTGGGTTCAAATTTAATTAAAGGCAAAATACAATACAATAATCCACAAATATTGCCTCAAGTGAGTTTAAAGATTTCTAAACACTAGTGCGAAACCGGGCTCTGCCGTTACAATCGATTTACAGGTCTTGAGATGAAAGTAAGAAGGGACTTACACACACAGTAAGTAAAAACAATTAATATGAATGTAACTTTCCCCCAAATGGGTGTATCTTAAAACTAACCTCACCATTATTTTTCTAATTAAATT
Source organism: Thermobia domestica (assembly GCF_964235325.1). Lineage (NCBI taxonomy): Eukaryota > Metazoa > Arthropoda > Insecta > Zygentoma > Lepismatidae > Thermobia > Thermobia domestica. The sequence goes on from NC_137471.1 coordinate 44,260,876, forward strand.
CTAGCCCGAAATTATGTATCATATTACCCTATTCCCATTTTGAAAACTTGACCTTAATTCAAAATGGCGGATTTCAAGATGGCTGCCATCAAGGTCATATGTACCATACGACTTCCCCCCAGGACTTATATGTATCCACATGGTTTTTCTTCACTTTTCTTCATTAACGCTCCGTTTACAAATGGTAGTAAGGGACTTCTGTAGTAATCTCTAATAACCACATCACAACTCTTAAAAGTTATTAAAAAAAATAGAAAACATGCACCATGGCAAAAATTTGTCATCACAAGTAATGATGCATATATGCCTTCTATCAGCAAAAAAAGTTTCATTGAAATTGGAGCCGGACATTTGAGTGATGTCCCTTGTGGGATGTGATTGAACGTGACGTCAGAACACATCGCCCCCCCTTCCCGGAATTTACGGGAATTAGGTGACCTGAGTGAGCACATGTGGTGCCAGCTCTCTCCAGCGACCTATCAAGGATCATTGCGTGTATGCCAAGACGTGTCGCCGTTTTTATCCATGCCAAAAGTCGACATACTGACAATTAGGGAGGTAGTCATGATGGTCTGGCTGATGTATGCGTATATTTTAACTCGTACATTTTGTCTCGACTCGAATTTCGAGACGTCTCGACTCGAATTCGAGTCGAGTCGAGACAGAGACTGTCGAGTCGAGACACGAGTCGAGACAGAAACATATTTTCGAGTCGAGACACGAGTCGAGACAACATTTTCTCGAGACGAGTCGAGACAGGCTTAAATCTCGACTCGACTCGACTCGAATGCATCCCTAGACGTGAACTGCATGCCAAATTCACAAAATGTAATGTACAGAATCAAGGGCGCCCATCAGGGGGCAAGGTGGGGCGCTCGCCCCCCTAGAGAAAATTATACTTCAGAATATCGAAAATCCAATAGAATTTTTACATTAGTTACAGCAAAATTTGAAACTATTTTTCAAACGTTGCTTATGTTTGCCCCCCCTTGGAAACCACAACATGGGCGCCCTTGTACAGAATCATACAACACTGGACAGAATGGTTAAACAGAATGGTTAATAAAAAGACAGAGTTTGAAAATTTATCAAACGGTAGAATACATCGGAACAAAATTTGTGACACTAACCGTGTAGTATGGCTCTTGAAGACCGAACGCGCTATAACTACCCAACTGGATGATTCACGCTTTTAGTGACAACTGTTTTTCAAAGAACAATGCAAAGAATTCAGCTACTGCTTACTACAACCATCTTGCGCGACTATACATCCAGTCTTACTCGTTACAGCGATCTGACGCGTACCACAATAATCTACTTAGTATCTAAAGCAGTAAAAAAAAAAAAAAAAAAAAAAAAAAAAAATTTTTTTGCTCCTATATTAAAATAGTGATAATGAATGAATATCTATATATTAAAATGCTAGGTTTATATATTTGTCTCCAAAGAAAAGTTTATATGTTTCTCTCCAATCCTTTCGATAATGAGATCTCGAAAACCACAAGTGCTAGAAACTTGCAGTTTTCGCTGGTCGATTCCAAATTTTCTGTAGATTGTCAAATTCTAATTGAATATTTAAAAAAAATATGGCCGTTATTTCTGTATTACATTTTATAGGGTACACTGGAAGTGTTGAAATTTTTTAAAAAGTTAAGCATCATAGCCTATGATTTATACAATCCAACACAACATAATTATATACAGGGGTTGTATATCTCCCAGGCGTTTCTTCATGAGCAAATGTTAATGAAAAACGGATAATCATTTCTTCAGTCTAAGATTAATCTTTATTGTTTGGAGTGTTGTGCCCAATGATACATAGGCCTATATCTCTGACATAATAATTGTGTGTGTAATGTATTTGCTTATTACAAACTGCATGCAAGAAGAAAGAAAACACTGATCATACATGAATTAGAAACTCCAACCGGAAGTAGGCTCAAATCTTGCAAATCTTATATGATACCCATGCCGATTTTTATCAAGACGTCCTTCACTTGTGTCTGTAAAGAGACGTGTACAGTCACGAACATTAATAAATGGAGGTTGGAGCCATAAGAAATAATGGCTTCAGCCTCCATTTATTAATGTTCGTGGCTGTACAGATGTTGTGAGTAATGACAAGGAGATTCATGCACATATGTGGAAGATGTGCTGCGTAGAGAGCGCAGGTTTAGCTACTTTAATCCTATTTTTTCCTTGTCAAGTTTCAGATTTCCTTCCAAGTTTTAGTGGTTTCCAGCCACAACAATGCAGCGACCCAATATGTAATTTTAATATACCTACGCCCCTATTATTCTCCATGAATTGTAAAGTTGACATTTTTGAAGTTGTATGTTTACTTACACCAAATAAGCTCTATCTATGTTTATATGGAATTTCAATTCTTTGTTTATAGAAAACATCCTACTGTGTGTGTTGGAAATAGTATTTCTAAGTGACTGAGATTTAAAAGCTGTCAATGCAAGAGAGACTCCATAAGTTTATAATCATCTTCACAAGCTAATGTTAACATCTTATTTTGCTCTTGCCCCTTAACCCCTAACCTCGGAGACAAATTTTGAAGTTTCTTTCATTTCTCTTTCATTTGTTGTTTTCAGAAGTAGAACCGATAATTAATTTCTCATTCAAAATAATATTGAAATATTGAGCTATTTAGGCTTGATTCATCAGTGCAATATTTCCATTCCTATCTATGTAAGACTTCCCATCTTTGAGAAACGCTATGTGTAAAAAGAAAATTAAATTAATCTATAGGAAACATAAAAATAATTAGACACATTAACATCTTCAATATTTCTTTATTAGGTTATCATCACCCAACACTTTGACTTTATAACTGGTCATAATTTATGGGGCGCTATGTTCACATAGAAGCATAAACAAGTAAATCAAAACCCAACTATAACGTCAAAATTGACGTTATAAAAAATTGCTCTATTCATAGCAAATTTTTACGGGACTCTCCGTCCAGAAATATGCCAGAACAAATAGCGGAATAGTGAATGTATAAGAACTATGAACAAAATATTAGTACCAGCTGTTAGCGTGTTTTTTAAGTAAGGTCCGTTTTGTTGTAGACACTAGTAGTTCGCGCGCATACCGCAACGAGCGTGTGCGTCGTGTACCGGCATGCCTCGGGAACAACTGTGCTCAGTTTCAGCTCTGTGGCTGACCTGTACGGTTGTGTTCTGTGCTTTCACAATGTTTAAGGCTATCAAGTCGCCCGCCGCGTGTGAGATTCGCTCACTGATATGGTTTTTGTCAGCAAGTAACCTGTCTGCTGCAGAAATTCATCGACAGATTTGCGAAGTGTACGGGACGTGTCGAGATCAGTGCTTTACAAAATTGTTTCTGAACACCTAAAGTTTAGGATACTGTGCTCCCGTTGGGTCCCGAAACTCCTAACAGAGGACCTCAAAAACCAAAGATTTGAGTGTGCGATGAAGTCCTTGACTCGTTACCACGAAGAAGGTGACGGCTTTTTGAGTCAGATCGTAACTGGAGACGAAACATGGGTTTCGCATATAACGCCCGATTCGAAGCAACAGAGCATGGAATGGAGACACACACACTTGCCTGTAAAGGTGAAGGCCAAACAGACTCTGTTCCAGCGCAAAATCATGGCGTTGGTGTTTTGGGATAGGCATGGTGTTTTGTTGGTCGACCTCATACAACAAGGAACCACTATCAATCAGAATTGGTTGAGAGGTATGATAAGTGTTTGAACAAACTTGGCAACTATGTCGAAAAATAGAATAAAGTATGTACTTTCTGAAAATACATTTACTTTTTTGAAATAACCTTTCGTTGTGTACTTATGTTCAAACGGACCTTACTTAAAAAAACACGCCTGGTAGTCCGTTACAGTGCCTTTAAGTATGACTGTGTCAAGGTGTATCTCATTTGTCGATCTGTATTTTTTTAAATAGTTCTGAAACAATTACAGAATACACTATACAAATAATACTCCTGGCTCAATCACAGAACACTCTATAAAAATAATAATAATAAATCAATTACGGAACACCCTCTACAAATAATAACCCATTTCTTGATTACTGGCATATCAAATCGTATTGTTCTCGGCAGACTTCTTGTGTCACGTCATCTAAAAAGACGAGCACATAAAGATGTGATAGCTCTGAAAACAGTGGCGTAACTAAAGGCTTGGAGGCCCCCCGCAGACAATGTGGAGTGGGGCCCCTTCCTCGTCCCACTTCACAGTTTGGGGGTCCTCTGATGGCTTGGCCCCCGCAATGCGGCGTCTGCGGGGGCCTTATTTATGCCCCTGTCTGAAAAGCTCTATAACTAGAGTTACCATACGTCACGATTCACCATTGTCCGGTTTTTGGAACTAGAAATATTGTCCCTATTTTTAAAAAGGAAAAACATTTCGTTTCGAATTTTTGTAGCACTTGAATATATATAATCTTTTATTTGATTTTCAGTTGAGTGTCCCTTTCAGCAGCGAGGCTATATGCAGGGGTGTAGCCAGCAGGTTTCTGTAGGAGGGGCCCGTCGTTTTTGAAGGGGGGGGGGGCAGCTACAATCTACAAAAAATGTATTGCAGCTAGTGTTTTTGAAGCCTGAAAAAAACTGGAAAATTTTGGTTTCCTTCCGGAAAACTAAAAACACTGTTTTTAACTTATTATTATTATTATTATTATTATTATTATTATTATTATTATTATTATTATTATTATTATTATTATTATTATTATTATTTTCTTAAATTATATTACAGGTAGTTTTTATTATGTTTAACCAAGAACTACTGCCCCGGACCAAACATTATATCTTTGTGCTTAACTATTTCAATACATAGAACCTATCTATAAAGGTAACCAAGAAAGTTCTATCGCTTTCTCACCCACCACCTGCGAACATTCATGTCACCTAACACGTACCTGAAAGATCAAGAATAGATCCACAACCTTCTGCAAACGTTCTGGAAGGCCATGGATTCCATCGCGGTAGCGAAGAAGGTATCAAGTGCATTTTCCACCTCTACTAGGGATTTGAGCTGGCATCCTTTAAGGTGATTGTCCAAGAAAGGGAACAGATGATAATCCGACGGTGCAATGTCCAGGGAGTATGGCGGATGCAATAGTATTTCCTATCCAAGGCGTAAAATGGTGTCCCGGGTCATCCTAGCCACTTGGGGCTTAGCGTTGTCCTGTAACATAAGGACCCCTTTGGGATTCAGAAGTGATGGCTCCAGAGTTTTGAGTTTTTCTTGAACACGGCTCAAATGCTGACAGTACACAGTTGCATTGATGTTATGACCAGCTTTTAGCCGTTCCTGATGCACGATGCCGCGAGCAGTTCATCAACACACAGGAGGACTTTCTTCTGGTGAAGTGCTGGTTTCGGCTGTCTTTTAACCGTTCATGGGATACTAACCAATTATGACGGCTCCGTGGAACTTCGTACAGGACCCACTTCTCATCACATACCAACACCCTGTCCAGAAATGGTTCCTTCCTCAGTCGAGACAGCGAAGAAACATAGGTGTCTGCTTGCGTTGCCTTTTGATCGGGAGTCAAGTTATGTGGGACCCATCGACCCAACTTCTAGTGTTTTCTTAGTTGACGAAGGTGCTGCCGAATGGTTTCGCCACTCATACTGAATTGTCCCCATGCCATAAGCGTTCGTGGACCACAATGGGCAATTAGCGACATCTCTCCAAACATTGGCGGCGCCGCAGCGACAATCCCCGGTGACCCCTCTTCTGGTTTGAAAATTATAGGGTCTACCACCAGCAGCAGAGACGCGACAAAACGCCAATGAACCACAAAATTACTCCCTCAAAATGTTAAATCGGCTATATGTGTGATTTCTTTACATTGAGTCAAAAAACACTAAAAAAAAATCAAAAAAATTACTCCGAAGGGGACTCGAACCACCAACCTTATGATTACCAGGCGAGTGTCCTTCCTACTTCGCTACGAAGGCGGTGAAGGAAACGTCGCTTGTAAAGTGATAAATCGTTAAGATCTTCTTAATTTGGTCAATCAGAGTGCTCCTTTAACCGTGTATATTCGACGATAACTGTTTGGGATTAGATAAAATGTGTTCGCCATGTAATTTTGAAACAAAATGACGCGTGTATATTTACTTTATTTCATAGTTCTCGCATACTCACTTTCTAAAGATCGACGACAGTTGTCATCTAAATTCATACAATTATCGCACTTATCTCAAGATTTTTCACTTCATGATGTTGAGGCAGAGGTTATTCTTGGCCCTCGGAGCTCACTTTAGAAACAATTCGTCAGAAAAAATAATATATAATACTAGCCGCATGCACATGACTGGCGATAGTTCGTGTTGGTCCCTTCGCGATTCTCTGCGAAGAATCTAAGGAGTGCGGACCAAAACGAAATTCTCTCTGCTACGCGGTGGTAACTTCAACACCCCGACTAGAGATATATGTTTCGACTCGACGAAACCCTGCCGCCAGTGGGACACTAGCGGCAATTCTTGGACGCGTCGCTATAGTGACTATCGACATTTACCGCAAGTGGGCCACTAGGTGTTGGCGACGTTGACGGCATGAGGGTAGTGCAGTTCCTCACACGTCTGGCCACTGTTCGCCTCAATTGCTGTCTGAAGATTTACATTCTGTACATGTCTTGGTCTTCCGGCACGTGGTGTGTCTTCGAGTGTGTCGTCACCGTCCTTAAACTTGTTAACCACCGCTGTACTGTCCGCTCAGTTACGACACCCTCATCAAAGACCTGACATATCTTCCGCTACACTGCTGCGGCGTTTGACCCCAGTTTGAACTCGTACAGCATACACGCCCTATGACGCTCAGTGGTGGTTTCATGTTTAGTCTGTCCTTACGCAAGTTCTCGATGTAACTGAACTACCACAACCAGATAGTATGTTGGATATATAAACACCAAGAACTGACTTTCGCCTTATCTCCATTCACATTCAACTCACGGTGTGAGGGCCAATTATCGCATACCTCTACAAAAAGCAACAGAACTTTCTTGGTTACTTTTATACATAAGACTGATTTTCTTTGAAACTGCACTTGATTTATTTAAGATTTTCTGACAAAAATGTTTATTGTTCGTGACTAAAAAGACATAATTATCTTATTAACAGCTATATCTCACTTCCTGTTTTACACGAAATAGCATTTAATAAAGCGAATGAAATCCAAACTGAAAAACTGAATAAAAACTGTTTTTCACCAAATTTTCCATCTGATAAAAAAACGTTTTCTTAAAACACTAATTACAGCATATAAATAATATAATGTACAATTTAGTTTAGTACCATTGTTTTATGGTAGAATTTATAGTACCTTATCAAAACGTTTGTCTTCAAACTGTCAAATACAAATCGCCGTAAATTGTATAATCTGCTGTCACAAAAAGTGTACCATACTATTTTCGGATCGCTATAAGGAAGAAATACCAAACTATTTTGTGATCGGTATGGTAAAATACTATTTTTCCATACTATTTTACCGTAATTATTAATTATATGTAAACTTTGTTATATTTAGATGACTGAAGCGAGGTAACCTTACGATGATGTTTTAACATCTGGTCATTAGGGGGGCCCAGGAAATCATTTGGGGGGTCTGGCCCCGATGCCCCCTCCCCCCGTGGCTACACCCCTGGCTATATGAGACGTGAACCTACAGCTTAACGTGGAATCCAAACAACATGAGCTCCGACCGGGAATCGAATCCGGATCTCCCAAGCCGAAGACGCCTTAGCCACGAGCCAGCTGGTTATAAACATCATTTATATTAGCACGATTATTAATTTTAAGTAATCAGCAGTGGCGTCTTATGTGGGAAGCGCATCGCTAAAGTAAAGGGAATTGGTAAACATTTTATCGTTACATGTTATATAATAAAAAAGATATATTCTAGTACATCTAGTATATCTTTTAAGTTTAGTTCCCTTGATTTGTACCGATAATATGTTTCTTTTTCTAATGTGACTTCCTTCAAGAGGGCAACTGCTGCTAAGTACCGTATACTGTAAATAAATCGTTGTACTAAAGAAAATTGTAAAAATTATAGCCTACATGTTATAATAAAAGAACCTGTTGATCAGTTAAGTTTTCATCTCAATACTTGAGTTCCTACAGGAATTGGTAGGCCTATATGTTGCACAGAACTGCTATCAATTGATAAAAGTACGATAGATCTTTTATAAATATAAAGTTGAATTTCACCTAATAATCAAAAGCACAGAAATAATAATAATAATAATAATAATAATAATAATAATAATAATAATAATAATAATAATAATAATAATAATAATAATAATAATAATAACAATAATAATAGAGAATAGCCAACTTGACGCATGTGTAGGCAAAGAGGCAAAGAACTTACTTTCTTCTTTTTAGGTGTTCCGATTTTCGCTTTTGAAATTATGGTCCCAAAATCAAGATAAATGTGCACAAGCATCTTTATTGACATATGGATTTCTTTCTTTCTTCTAGATCTCTGCTGAAACTTTCTGAGGACAATGACTATTTTCAATTCTTTAGCTATCTGGTTTTGCTTTGAACTGGCGACTTATATATCACCTATAATGATTAGAAATGTGCATGCATTCATTGTGTCAACAACAGAAGATTATTCTGAACCCATATGCATCATCAACACAGAATCAAGAAATTTTTTATTACAACATGTCATTCAAGTCATATCTAAACTTTCTCCACATCCACTAATTAAATTTAATCTGAATAACAATCATGGTGAAAAGACTCAACTCCAGATATTAAAGAATCACTTTATGTGCAGAAACGTTGTTCTACTATTTGGAGATATCTATATTTTGGAACAGTTTGTGAAGAGCAACTTTTCAAAGACGTGGAATACAGTAACCCAACACTATATTATAATTCAAATTGATTCTTTGTTCGAGAAGCGTCTAATAAATTCCAGTATTCTCAGATGTATAAGGAATCTGTACGTGGTACAAGATAGAGAAAATGAAATATATCTAACGAGCTATACATTTAATGGAAGCTGGTCTCATAATGCCGTTCTAAACTTGACGATTACACATCAACATATATTCCAAAATAATATGCTACCACTAGAACTGAAAGTAAGTTTATTTCACCACCCTCCTTTTACAATAGTACATACTAAGCAATCAGAAGAATTAAAATATGGTGGATTTGAATTTCGGATTCTTCAAGAACTTGGTCAGCTACTGAATGTATCTCTTTCTGTAATTGGTATAAGGAATATCGGACGATGGTGGGAGGTTGTCAGTGATGTAACTGAAAATAGAGCCAATATTGGTGTTTGTGCGCTTTTTATTGATACCAACTTCTATTCCATGGTTCCGATGAGTATACCATATACCAGAAGCAGAATGGTCTTTTTAGTTCCTAAACCAAAACCTTTGCACTCATTGATAGCAGTAGCATTTCCTTTCCAAACTATAGTTTGGATGTTAATGACTACTGAGCTTTTCTTCTCTGCCCTATGTCTGTGTGTAATAGCAAATTTTCACTACAAGATTTTTCATGACGCAATGATGAAACCTTACAGAAGTTTCAATAGAACAATTATGTATTTGTTAGATAGTTTGACATTACACGGTATTCCTGACCCAGGAAATTGTTCGGTGCGCTTATATTTTATTGCAATTGTGTTATTTCTGAATTTGGTGAATATGTTTTATTGTACCAAGCTGATTTCTCATCTTACCATACCAATATTTACACCTTCTATTCAGACACTTAATCAATTGGCGGATAGTGGGATTCAGTGGACAGCCTCTGAAAATTACACTACAAAAGTGTTCGAAAAATCGCTGGATTTACATCCTAAATTCAAGAAGCTTTTGCGAAATTATCGACCTTTCACTACATTCCTGGACATTAATCAACGAATTGTTAACAGTGAGTACGGAATTGTAGCAGAAGATGTAGATGAAGCTTATGTAGCAAATATTGAGTACTTAAATAAAAAATCGTGGAATTCTTTGTTGCTAATTAAGGAACCAATACTTGTAATAAATGTTGGAATGGCTTTGAATGTAAGTCCAGACTTGAAACAATGGATTGACAATACGTTGCAACAGATGGTGGAAGCAGGTTTGATCCGAAAATGGCAGATAGACGTTATAAACGATATTAAAAAACGTAAAAGATCAACTGTGTCGCAGTACAAACAGGAAATTAGTAACAGACCAATCGTTCTTAATTTGCTCATTTTGCAATCTGCTTTTCTCTTACTAATAATGGGATTATTACTTTCCACGTTCACTTTTATTTTAGAAGAATTGGTTAAAGTCAAAGAGAGCTTCAAAAAGTGATAACTCTTGGTGAAACATCGTTACAAATTTGAGCCATCTCTCACACCAGTTCCTCTGCCTGTTAAATGAGAGAAATGTCAACAATATAATTGACACCCGACATCCGAATGTACGCATATACCGCCAGTTCGCTAAGCCACCGTACAACTGTTGAAGACCTATTATGCTTCCTGACCATTTCTTTACAAAACATTCATCCCTTTCATCGGAACCATATCGTGAATCAGACCATGTATAGGTATACAGCCAAACTACTGTTTAGTTTATTACCTAATGCTACCTACAGTTTACTTTCAAATGCAAACAATCAAAGTCTTTGTGTGATATGGCTACTTCTACATATACTTGTATACTAAGTATCATTATAATTTAAAACTTACTTTTTCTTAATTTTCGATCGTCTTAACGCACCCCTGCATTTTACACATCTTCAAAAAGAACAAATTGCAGCCTTTGCACTTAACGAAACGTACCTCTCGCCAGATCTCTCTTGTTATTTCACAAAATATATCTTATCCCGACACGACCCCCATCTAATCCACGAGTCTACGGAGGTCCACGACAGCCAACACCTTCCTTATCGAACAATTACAGTTTCGCCTCCGCTCACACTACAACTTCCTGAGCGTAATGTTATGATCATTTATTTTCCAGCTCTCACTACCACCTATGTCAGTGGTTCCTAATATTTTTTCTGAGGCCCCCTTCATGTCTTTGCCAACATGTCGCGAACCCCGTAAAATCCCAAATAGATTTCGTCATAAATTAACATTCTAACAAATACTTACTGAATTGAACATCATTATTTACTTACTTAAACATAATCTTTTTTTTTAACTTTATTAATTTAGTCTGGTGTTTTGTAAAGTGGCGGCAATTCGCAAAATAAGACAATCATACAGTATAAGCCAACATTACAAACACTGGCGGATCCACGTGGGGGGCGGAAGGGGCGACCGCCCCCTCCAAAAGTATTTTCATTCCAGCTTTTATCTTTCAGAAGTACAAATATTGTCTTTTCCCGGCCGATGCAGTCAGTGTGACAAGCCTAGCAGAGTTGAAGCAAAATGTATTGTAGTTAATACAGAGATATTTGAATTGTGAATACTTCTGTTCCTAGTTCCTTCAGACGGTAACCAGAAGCCGCAAACAAGCAAGAATGATTCATTAGTTGAGCGAACAGCTGTAGCAAGAAGTAAATACGGCTCACTCTTTGAACTAAAAATGTATATTTTAAAATTGTGTTCTAGAAAAAAAAAAAAAAAAAAAAAAAAAAGATGTGGGGATGGAATTCAAAACTTGAAACTTCAATTACCTTTATCTTGAATAAAGAGAAATATAGAATATTCAGCGCTCCTTACCGTAAAGCTCTCTGAATCTGAGAAGAGACTTTTCGGTTGGTTGAATGATTGATATGTATTTACTTCATTTGTCAAAAGCTGTGCTGTACAGAACGAGAACTAGAGTTTAAAGTTGGATCTGAACCACTGTAGTGCGTTCGATGTTCACTCACAGGGTATCAAACCACAGAACTTCATGCATCAAAGATGAAAGGTACGTTCGCTAGCTACTACGTCAACAAAGAACTGTGACTTTTGGGGTTCAACACGGAAACATTCATTGTGACTTTTAATGGCATTTCATATTTTCTTGGGAAATAATACACGCTGTTATTGGAATCATATATAAAATATTCGTCTTGATCTTCGCACAGGCCAAACCGCTTAAGCTAGAAACTTGAAATTTGGGCAGTAGATAAGATTTGTGATCTAAGGTATCACCAAGAAAGGATTTTTTTTTGGGGGGGGATTCAAAGAAAAGAAGGGGGAATGGGGTGGAAATTATTTTAATAAGATGGTCATCTCTCCGAATCCCTTTAGATTAGAGACTTGAAATTTGGATTTGGATTTCTCATTTAAAATAATTTGACACGCGTTTTGAGCTTTTTTTTTTTGCCACTTTACGTAGAAGGGCAAAACAAGGGGTGGGAGGTTCACTAAAATGCCTTGAGAGGTGTTTGAATTTCGTGACAGCGTTTTAGCTCAATCCAGTTCTTATGAAAGACACAGAAGGGAGAACGCGAAATATTGTGTCACAGTAGCATGTAGAAGCATTTGCTATATTGTGCTAAGCCGTATTCCGAACAAATTGGGGGTCTGGGAGCGAAATTCCACTTAGGCAAAAGCTACTATAATATAATTTTATTGTTTTTGTAAGCATAACTAAATTACCTAATAGAGCCAATTTCCAACCCCCTGTTCCTAATCTGGTCTAATGCTTTTTTCTTTACACACTCAATTATACCACTGCAAAAGCTGAGTATTAGGACAAAATACCCTATACGGTGCTCATGGTCCCAGGTTCGATTCCCGGTGAAGGCACGTTTGAACGAAAAAGGTGGTTCGGATTCCACTATAACCAATAAATGCACGTCTCAATTAAGCGGTCATGTCATTACCGTGGCACATTAAGCTCAAGCAACAAATCAAAATACCCTATGTATAGAGGTCTACAATTTGTAATAGTGTCCTATATTTGTCTTTTTGCTCTCTCCGGTTTAAGTAAAAAATTCCTGAAAGTTCCAGAAATCGAATTCCTTACACATTCATCTTTAAATGCATCAATTGAGTACAGCTGGGAGCTTTTCTTGAGAAATAAACAATTCCATGGACACATAACGTCAAGTTTTATCATTGACTTCCCAACTCCTCTTGAATCCTGGGTTCTATACCAATCATAGAAATGTTTTCTTCACCTTTGATACATCAGAAGATTTTGGTGCGATTTATGTAGCCGCAATCTTAACGCGGAGCTCCTCCGTGGCTAAGCGGTTAGCGTACGTGCCTTTGGCGTGGGAGACCCGGGTTCGATTCCCGGCGGGAGCTCATGTGGTTCGGATTCCACGTTAATCAGTAGGTCCACGTCTCATATAGCCTCGCTGCCGAAAGGGACGCTAAACTAAAATCAACTCAACTCAACTCAATCTTAACGCGCACTTAAGAAAATGTCAACAATGTTGAGAAACTGAAATAATGGTGAAATATTGAGTTTCGCAAAACGAAACGTAACGGAAATCCAACATCTTGTCTTTAGGAAATGTTCTTCGCATAGCGCTAGAGATCAAAGATAATGTCCCTCTCAGAGAGACACTGAAAAAATGTCATGGATATGGGTCGACGACCGAAACATTCTCTCGCATTCTATTGGATAATGGAGTTGATAGATTTATGTCAAGATTCATGTTTTCTTGCGATCACTTTAGTGAAACAAAGGGAAACTATATTTGTATATACAGAGAAGAAATGGAAGAGACTTCGTGGCAGATAACAGATGACAGATAAATACCATCGTCAATATAGTACTTTCTTTTCACTGTGCAAGACAGCGCATCTTATATAAAATCGCGGTGACTAAGTGTGAAGTGAATCATGACATCACTACGCCTCCGAAACGGAAGTGCGTATTTAATTTAAATCTAGAGAAAGAACATACTTTCATTTTTAAAAAATCGGGTCACAAAATATAATCTGGGAATCAGGTTTACAACCCCCCCCCCCTCCAGTCCAGGATTCATATGTGTCCCATTTTTGTAAAGTAAAATTCTGATCACCTTGAGGCTACGCTCATCTTCCAGGAAGAGAACCGCCCCCTCCAAACGATACTTCTGGATCCGCTGGTGATTACAAATAATGATGTTTTATTATTCATACAATATTTAAATCAGGAATATACTTGGGAGACACATATTTATTTTATGGAAAAGACAAATCGAACAGTTTTAATTCTTAGTACGATAAGCGGAAATACAAAAGTTAAAGTAAAAGAGGAAATACAAAAGTTGATACCTGGAGAAGAGTAGGCCCTACATCTACTCGTAAAAGGTATGTCTGGCAACCTTAAGAATGAATATTGATTACTTTTATTCATACAATCATGTTAACTGAAGGCTAACTTAAGATAAAATATAATTTCCCAACAATAAGTTGCGGACCTCTTGATGACTTCCTGCGGATCACCATGGGTCCATGGACCACCTTTTGGGAACCACTGACTTATGTTATCATCTATTTTCGTCGAAACAAAGCACTCAATTATGACTTATTTCAATAGGTATACATAGATTCTGCCATACATATACAGAGGTACTACATTATCATAAAATATCTAAACTTTCATAGCCGATCAGAGTAACAGAAATACTGTAGCTTTCTCGATTTTCTTCACACTGAAACAGTTCCTGAGGTCCATGTTTCACCAAAGCTCACACACCCCAGCAGCAATATTAGTCCTGATAATTAACATCATCTCTGTCGCAGAATATACATATTGATGTGCTTGATTGTATAGGTAGCGATCATATATATGCCTGTCAAACTTGCACTCCACTGCTCTCCCGCTCTTATCCTAAGCTACCTTCTCAGAAACTTTTCTGCTACAATGAGCTAATTAGCACCAGTATCGCTCCGATCTAGACACTGCTATTAATACATTGCTCATGCCTACTACGCAATACGATATTGATCATACAATCACTGTTCTTACTGCGACTATTCAAGACACAATACAGCATTCCATTTCAACAAAAGAAATACAATTGCATAAACCAAAACTTTTCTCAATATAATTGCCGCGTACTTCGTTAAACTTGTTCATTAAACTTTTGTTCGTGATTGTACTTCTAGTTCATCACTCTTCAATATGATCTGCAAATGACAGTGAAAGGAAACTTTGGATATTTCAAAACTCGATTATGATTAACTTAAAAATTCTTTATATGTGAAAACTGCTTTGTAATTCCGTCTTTGAGTTTGTTTCCATGTACCATCTACCTTATACAAGCCATCGTGTGAGTTCATGCATTGACAAACGTGATGATAGGAGCATATTCTTGTAAGTGCATGTACCTTCTATTTCACCATGAGTGCAATAAGTACGTGACCTCAGCGTTAGTCGAGAATCAAAACAGCTCGGATTCCTTAAGTCGTGACATTTTGATGCTAAACTCAGGAAGGACTCCGTATGCAATCATGGATCCGACCTGAACATTAGAGTTACACTGAATCC
Organism: Thermobia domestica; assembly: GCF_964235325.1. Classification (NCBI taxonomy): domain Eukaryota; kingdom Metazoa; phylum Arthropoda; class Insecta; order Zygentoma; family Lepismatidae; genus Thermobia; species Thermobia domestica. Next base: position 44,276,265 of record NC_137471.1, read on the forward strand.
TGTATAACCCTAATTAGTGTATCATCTACAGGACTTTTATTATACCACCATCAATAAGTCTAAAGTTCGCTTCATATTTATCAATGCGTAGTCATGATACGTACTTGGAACAATTCTACAGACATGAATAAACAAAGTACAAGAATTAAAATCATACTCTATTGAACAATTCGTCGGTAAAACAGAAATACTTTGCAATAGCATTTTTCTCGAGTAAACGTATTTTGTAATACGATAATAAAAATACTTCCATTTTGTTTCCGAAGTAAATGGAATACCGTGATTGAATATGGACATTTATTAAATTTCGTAAGTTGGTTAACTTTGTTCCAACATCTCGTTTGGTAATCTTCATTTCCAATAATGTTTATGCGCGAGAGAAAATAATATAGTTTAGTTTGGATGTGTGTCACGTTAAACTTGTAACTTCCAAACCAAGAGCGCAACAATGTTAAACACCAGTGGCGGCGATTGGACGTTAAAAGTGGGGGGGCAAGATGTGATCTGAATATTTGTATATCAATGTTAGTTTTCCTGGTTGTTTCTAACACTTTGTTTGTCGAAAGATTGTATAACTAATAGGATACTATCTTTTTCAGTTAAAATACCGTATATCGTGTTTCATATTTAAGTAAATTGACAAGAGCAACGCACATTAAGTACTAACCCTTGATTCCTTGCTCATGAACATCATAAAATTATGTCTGGAAAATTGTGTGATCAGATTATTTAATAACATATTTGCAAAACAAATAAATAGAAAGGATATTATTAATCATACTAATGAATAATGAGGTTTGTTTTGTAGAAGTTATATTGAAACTGGGGGATTAATAAACAAACAACTTACATTTTTAATTCCACACTTGCATTAAGTGTATGTCATTACTTTTAGAAAATGAAAAACAGTAAATACTACAAGCATATACTACGACGCAATTGTAATATTAATTCCTTTGAATTGCAATTAAAACGCAATTCCTGTAGCTGTCTTAACTCCACGGGATGACAAATAACCAATACCCACTTACGCAACGACAAATATTATGTAGTACCATTTTTTTTCTATGAACCAGTAATATATGCAAAAAACTTTACATTTCCAAATTAAACTATATACATTAACCATTTTAAATCATGGCTTTTTAAAGGTAAATTATTGAATTTCAGTCAATCAGCTACAGCATCATCCCTATTTATCCTAGGATTATGGTTAGTACCTCATTCTCTTCAGAATAGAACAACCTTTCAAACGGTTCTATTTACGTTTTCCTATCATGTCCCTAAGGCAGGAAATTTTGAGGGAAATATGTTTTTTTTCTGATTTTTTTTCAAATTTTGACCCCCTCTGGACCCCCTATGTTAACGCACAGATCTCTAAATCAACTGAAAAATACGAAGGGGTGTACTGAATGTGTATTTTAAAAAATGTCAAGCTTCTATCTTGAAAACTAAGTGCGGGAAAATGTTTACCAATGAGCTAAGAACATTCCCACAATGCCCCAGATGACCAAGATGTAATATAAAATTTTTCTGAGACATCTCTATTTATCCTAGGATCATTGTTCGTACATCATTCCCTTCAGAATAGAACATGCCTTCAAACGGTACTACTCACATGTCTCCATCTTGAAAAATCATGAAAAAAATGGATTATTTGTTTAAAAAAATTCCTTCTTCGTGCTTTTTTGCCCCTCTGTATCCCCCTGTTTTAACGCAAAGGTCTGAAACAAATCTGAAAAATACTAAAGAGTGTACTAAATGTGTGTGCAAAATTTCAATCTTCTAGGTGCAAAAGTAAGCCCGCCAAAATATTATCTCTACAATACTCCAGATTCTCGTATAAAAAAGGATCTCAGGTAAAAATTCCCTGAGACATCCCTATTTATACTAGGATCATGGTTCTTACATCATTCTTTTTAGAACAGAACAGCCTTTCAAACGGTACCACTCACATGTCTCTATCATGTATCTATCTGAGGAGGGAAAATCGCGTAAAAAGGGATCTTTGTTAAAAACATAACTTTTTTTTTTTACCTTTTTACCCCTCTGGACCCCCCTATTTTATCGCAGAAATCTGAAACGAATGTGAAAAATATTAAGGGGTGCACTGAATGTGTATGCAAAATTTCAATCTTCTAGGTGCAAAAGTAAGCCCTGCAAAAAGTAATAAAAAAGTCATAACAAAAAATATTTTTAAGTTATGACGTCATCACACTACAATCTCGACGCAGAAAGGCGTGAAAGCATATGTAACGTGTTCTACAATGCCTGCAGGCTTGAGAAATAAACATAAGTAAAAAGCTTTTTTGGTACTTTTAAAATCAAATAATGAAGATTCTAGCTATCACAGAAAATGGATTATATAATTTAAAAGAGTTAAGTGGTCACTTCAAAAAAGTGGGGGGGGGGCAACTGCCCCCTCTTGCCCCCCCTAATCGCCGCCCATGTTAAACACCATGCAGCGAATATGGGGCCAAGTGCGTACGAATGTTTGTACGGAATATATTATCATCTGGAGAATGAACATACTATACGGCTATTATCTGTACGTATAGCAGGGTACCAAATATAAGAAAAAATGTTTGTAGGAGTTGGAATCGAACTAAGGATCCCAAGCATCAGAATAGAGCGCTCTGTTTCTAAACTTTCTGGCTTTTATTGTACTCTTATTCAACTATTGACGACTAACGGAAAGAAAGGAACACGAATACAGAGATCGAGGACAGTAAAAATTCCATATGCTTTTCCATTGGAAATCGAACCCAGGACTACGTACACAAAAGATGCACGCTCTAGCCACTAGACAAGTAGGGAGGGCTATCTTAAGAAAGAAAAAGTGACAAAACCAAGGGCGTTTGTCCATCACAAGACCCACGTGGTGGGAGATTTGAATTTAGCCAAGGACACCTCGCACAAAGGTGAGTGCTCTCTCCCTGAACCACCACCCACATTAAGTCCAGGAGACAAAACACGCTACCAAGTAGATTGCATTATTTTCAAGCAATGCTTCAAGAACAGTGAAAACCTTATACCATCCTCAAGGGAGCCGTTATATACATAGTTAAAAAAAATATAAAGTATGTCAGTATATTATTAAAGTAAATGTTAAATTTGGAGTAATGTCTTATATACAATAAGAAGTGTTTTCTGTCCGACGGAAGCAAATTGAAAACGTTTCCAAAGTAAGTGGCAAGTTCTCAAATTTCAAATTTAAATACCATAAGTTCCCCTTTTCTGTTGTTTTCTTTTACCAAAACCACTCTCCATATGTTTTGTTGCCATTCTGTAGGGTTAAGGAACCAAGACATTACATGTGGTGGTTGGGGGCGCGGTGGCTCAGTAGTAGAGCGTTCACCTCCGGTACTTGGGGTCCCTGGTTCGATCCCAGCTCGCACCGTGTGGACTTTGTGGATGGACAAACACCGTGCTCGTGGGTTTTCTCGGGGTTCTCCCGTTTCTTCCCACTTCCTTCATTACACCATTTCACTCATCTCTCATAATCACCTTTAGCCTAACCGGCATAACCGTGGGACGCAAAACTTAAAGATTTCATTTTTTCCATGTGGTGGTTGACTTCTTGACGTAGAAAAGTAGGTACTCAACAAGTGTAATGGTGCGACAAACAATCCACTATCTGCTCCGCTCCTTATTATTATTCAAATCTGTAGCTTTTAGTAAGCAACATTTATTTCGTGTTTCATAGTATAATGTTAGTAATACATTACTAAGATTTTTAAAAATCTTATCTTTAGGGTTTCTAACATAATATCGTGAACGCTCTGTGACGTACTGTATTGTTTTACTAATTATATGTATTGTTCACGGTGTTGTGCTAGAAATCATAGAATTCATTAAGAAGTAATTTTAAAAATAATTAATATATTTATATATATTTGTCTTTATGTATGAAGTTACTTGAATTTCAATATGTTGTAGTAATTTACAATAATTGTGCAAGAATTTCTACAGATTATTTTGAAGATTGTAGAGACACAATGTTTTTAAAACATCAAAGTAAAATTTACTTAATTAAAATATGTTTATACGTTATTAATATGATGTTTAGTATTTACTCTGACTAGTGAAGTGCGATCTTGGCATAATTTTACCTATTAGCGAAATATGCTTTTATATTATTGCTCTGTATATGATAAATAAATAAATTTATACAAGTTAAGCCTCAAAAGTGGATAAAACTTAAATCAGCTATTTAATCTAAAAACATCTGCTATAAGAGTAAAATTTTGCCTATTTTGTCACTTTTTTAATGTTTTGTTGATAATATGGTTATATATCATATTTAATGTTTCTATATAACAGCAATTGAATAATTTTATACTAATGGTTAAATACTTAATGTAAGTTAGTGCATCTTAAATAGTAATTTATTTTGAAAATGCAAAGAAAACGCAAGAGAAATGCTTAATGTTTTGTTATTATTACTAATGTATGACTTCATGTGTTATTTACTTTATTAATTTTGCAATTTTTGAAAATAGTTCTAACCGTTTTCGAAAAAGCTCCATATTTATGTCCATGATCGCGAATGGACTCTTTATTCTGGATGGGCATTAAAAGCTATGGAATGAAATATTTGGCGAAAGCATCAACTTGAACTTTACCCAAAAGTATTTGTGTAGACGGTGTTTTCCAAGACTTACTTCCAGTGAATATTTCAATATAAAGCAGTGACGCCCACGGTCAAATTCTAAATCTTAAGTTAATTTTGGTATTTCATTAAAGAACTCACGTGGTGATTTGTAACACAGTCGTTACCAATCGCAGTGAACTTTATACAATGTTATGGAAATGATGGAGCTGATAAAACTCTTCAGTCCCTACAGCCCTCTAAGCGATACTCTAGTCTTCCAATCCCTATCAAAATAGTATACTCTACAGATTATTTAATGGTTCTTTTACTCCTCTCCAGATCTGGTAACATAGCAGACGATTACTTCCAAGTTTGTCTAGTGGTACCGCCTGGCATGTGGAAATAAAAATGTGAAGCTGTGATATTTTACATGAGGGTTAGTAGGGGCGAATAGAAGAACTAGACGGCTAAATATGGACTTAAACGGTATTAGTAGTCACTAACCCAACGATGAGCAAAAATCTTAGTATAGGAAACTTATAAGTGAAATACTGTTGCTTGTTAATTGAATACAATTTTGCATTTCTCTTAGTAATGTAATCAAATTATTTTATCTGCAGTGAAATTATGTTTTTACGAAGTGTCCGAGATTAATACGTTTTTAAGAAACTTCAAGAAATAGTCGTTTCCAACTATGAAATTATTGGAGAGGAATGTGTCAGTGTTAATTGTGTAAGAGAAGGAATACTGGACGTGCATTAGATTGATTGCTTGTCAAGATTTCAGGTATTTACCAGGTTATGGCATATGCTGATGATGTAAATTTAATAGGGGATGATAGGAGAACAATAGAAAGAAATGCAGAGATCTTATTAAACGCTTGCAGGGACATGGGCTTAGAAGTAAATGAAGAGAAAACTAAGTGCATCGGGACCGGAATACAGCAAATTATGGATGCGTTAAAATATTAAATAATACTTTTGATAAAGTGGATAGTTTCAAATATCTAGGATCAATATTAACAGAGGAAAATCATATTCACGGAGAAATTAAATGTCGACTAAAAGCAGGGAATTCGTGTTACTATTCGGTTCAAAATCTCTTGTCGTCGCGAATTCTGTCGAGGAATTTGAAGCTTAAAATATACAAAACGATAATCATGCCGGTTGTTCTGTATGGCTGCGAAACATGGTCACTTACTCTGAGGGAAGAACATAGACTGAAAGTATTTGAGAACAAGATCCTGAGACGAATATTCGGACCTAAGAGGAACGGGAATTTGGAATGGCGGAGGCTTACCCAACATTGTTAGGGTCGTCAAGTCTAGGAGGCTTAGGTGGGCGGGTCATGTAGCTAGAATGGAAGAAAGTAGAAACGCTTTCAAAATCTTGACTGGAAGACCAATCAGAAAACGACCATTAGGAAGAACTAGGCGCAGATGGGAGGACAATATTAAGATGGATCTCGCAGAGATTGAAATACAAAGTAGAAACTGGATGCAGATTGCTAAGGATAGAAGTCAGTGGAGAGCTTTTGTGAGCGCGGCATTGAACCTCCGGGTTCCATATGCCATAGAGTTAGTTAGTTAGTTAGCTTGTCAAGATTTATAGTTTGATCATTTAAAGATTCTTTTAAGCGAATAACTGTATGCTAAACGAAGAAATAACTGTCAAAACTTCGTAGTGACATTAAAATGTGTTGTCTTTATTTTCTAGATAATATTGGACTTTCGTACAAACTATTCGTATTACGTCGTTCCCGCGCCTCGTGAACAAAAAGGGGCAAGAGACTGAACTCTAAAATGAAAATAAGAAAAAGGTGAAAATGCTTTACAAATTTTAGTGTTTTATATTTTATCAAGAAATAAATAACGTAGTGTAGTGCTTTGTTTCAAGTGCGCTTCCTGTAAGTACGTACTTAGAAGACACGCTGAAGTAAGATTGTGCAATCTTACATTGTATAATCGTGCCTCTATAGTATAGGGTGCATATGAATACAACACTCTCTGGACTTCTGGTAGGAGTATAGAAGGAGGTTACATCCTATGCAGTTGAACTTTAGAGGTATCTCCACTTTTACATGTTACTGTTCTCGACAGGAAATACAACACCTGTTGTATTAGCGGGCACGGAAAGACCAAAGGTGAAGGGACCTATCAAAGTCGACTTTGAGTACTAAGCTCTAATTGATGGCTATCCGAACATAGTTGAGACTTTAATAAATATTGTCTCGTTTATTTAATATTGTATAAACGGGATAAAGAACTATTTTCTCTAACCAAATATTGTCTCGGACAACTCCATTAAACAGCACCTAGAAAAAGTACGATAGTGCACCTACCAACTACTCTTACAATTTATAGATACATTACAAACTATGAACAATAAACCAGATATACATAAAATTGTACGCACTTTTGTCTATTTTTATAAGAAATCATTGCATCTCGTCACACTGGCGTCTCTGGCATGTAAAAGTTGGGGGGGGGGCACAAAGAAAGTGATTTAAATGGTACTACCTAACCCAACCTGTTTATTATCTTCGATTCCATTTGTTACCTTTCTGCTTACCTTCTTGGACCTCCTAAGGTACATAAAAACTCTGTTATAATCACAGCCTGAATATTATATTTAAAATAAATATAAATATTATTATTTATGTATTATTCTATCATTAGTAAATGAATTAAATTAGAATAAAACATGGAATATGTAGTACTTCAAAATATTGAGGGGGAAGCGTCCCCCCGCCAGAGACGCCCATGATCTCGTGAGACACTAGTCCCACCGTACCACCAGTTTATAGATATCCGCAGCCTACAATGCGGCCGACGAACAACGTTTTATTACTCAGTGTCGTTCACAAATCTCTGACCTGCCAGGAACTTTAATGGAGCAAAAAGATGGTAATCACACTGAGGGAAAAGGTCTGGACTGTCAGGGGAATGCTTTCTTATTTCAAACCCCTAAGAGCGAAGTTTGGTAATTCTTTTATTCGCCATGTGAAGTTTTGTGTTGTCATGGAGGAAAATCACATAGTCAACATCCCGAATACCCAAACACTTTTTTCCTAATAGCTGTTCACAGATGGGTGCGACAATATAATTCTTGTCTTGATAGTTTTACCTCTTGGCAGAAAATTCAGTAGAAGAATCCCAACTATCACAAAATACTATAAGAATTATTTTATTGTACGATGGTGCTGTTCCGACTTTTTTGGTTATTGGCGACCCGGGATATTTCCACATCATCTTCTACTGTTTTGAGGTAGCAGTGTAATCCAGTACTCATTTCGTCGAAAGTCATAATGAAATCCAGGAAATTACCACAATCCTCGACGTAACACGTAATCGGCGTATATTTCGATTATGTATTAAAATGTATTACACGCTCGAAATAAATAAAAGTAAATGGTTTTTGATTTTCCTTTGTAATTATTTATCGCTTTTGGATCTATGAATTTTGCGAAGATCATTATGGAATGAGATCCTTCGTTTTCGAAGGACTAGCTCGGGAGAGTAATGCTCCCGGAAGTAGAAACGAGAAACAGATTTCTGATTGGTTGGCGTTATCCACTTCTTACCACTTTGCATTCAAATAGCAGACAACAAACGCTTGCTGTTGTCGGCCTCACTGGCTGAGTGGGCTAGCGCTATGTACTAGTAGTAAAATCTTCTTTTGGCGCGAGTTCAAACCGCGCCCGAGGAAAGTTTTTTTACATTTTTTTTACATTTTTATAACACTTATTAAATTAAAATAATATGAAAATAATACTTAAAAAGTGATTTATTTATTTTTATGCAGATAAGTAGTTGTAGTACTTATGCCCTTGTACTCCATGATATAGGGTCGTTTTGTTCCCCTTGTACTTCATGATATAAATTTTGTGACCAACTTAAAACAAATGGCTAGGATAGCGCGTAAAACAGCTGTCTAGAGTAGCGCGCGGAAAAACGTACTCTCCCGAGCGGGTCGTGTTTTCGAGGTCTCATTCCGTATCATATTTGTCAACACAACATTTACGTTTTAGTTTCTGATAGGCGGCATACCAGATATCATTACGTGTTCTACTATTTGGGTTGGATTACGATCCACAAGTTTTACAAAAACAGTTTGAAATGATACTAGTTCTGCATGCTCTTTTTTCTTGTTATTCTATGAAATACCATTATTTGGCAGAGCTGCTCAACGGTGTTCCCTCTATTTGGAGCAACAACAAGAAGGAAAAAAAAAATCATAAACACGAAAACGTGAGCTTGGGTAGCAAAGCAAGAAGTGGTGTTTTGTGGTGGAAAGTTGATTGAGAAGAGCGAAACTTATATAATTGCAAGCAAAATGTATTTAATGTATTACTTAAATAAAGAAGGAGAAAGAGTTTATACGCTGAAGGTAAGAAATAATTGTGACTTTTCTTCAGGGTTGGTTGGTTTAAACCAAGGTGGTTTAAACCATGGTTTAAACCAGCTGGTTTTTTCAAAAAAACCAATTGGTTTAAACCAAAAAACAAAAAAAAAATGTTCGTAAAAGTGTAAGTGTTTGTAAAATCTTGATGAACACACATTTGTGGGTTATCACGTTTCACTCCCGTATATTATTCGTATTATATTCAGACCTAAATTCCCCATTCATTACTCAAAAAGATTATACTACAAAAGCAACTTTTTTTTTTTTTTTTTTTACAAGTTTATAAATGTTTATTTTGTGATTTTTTTGTAGTTGTTATTATTGTTATGTAACTGCAATCGAAGAAAAATTCTAAATATTGTTTCGTTTCAATGTTTACTATTGATAAAATACATCGAAAATGCCGTACTTTTTGTGTGTGTGTGGGGGGGGGGGTCATACAGACCCCACGAGAGGCATTTAGTGAAATAAGTATCGTTGGTATCTTTATATGTATAAATGAGTCTGAGCACAAGTGGACTCAAATAATTCGTATCTTTATTCACTTTTCTTATTGATATGCAGATTAAGTCGGTGTATTTATTTAATTTGGACCAATAAAAGTCGTTGTTAACTAACTTGAACTAAATTAGTTCTGTACTCCGTCGTACTTTGAAATTGTTCATATGTAATTTTGTGTAATGGTTTCACTTGTGCAACTGTTTATCTTTTTGTTCTTCTGAAATGACTCCTGACAGTTATATTAAGAAGCATGTAAAGATCAGTACAACGTATTTTTTAAAATCAGAATTCCTTCATGAGTGAGTCGGCAGACGTATCGCATTTGTGGCCAATTAGTCCTGGTTCCGAGTTCAAATGGAGGACAATTTCTCTCGGATGTAACTCGAGAAGCGGTTTTTATTCCGCTTTAAGCTTATGTGACCCCTTCCAGCATAAACCGGTTGTTGCATAATAACATCAAGGCGAAACAAACTTATTTCTGTCCATATATGATATGAATATATAGAGCAAATCATTTAAACCATAAAAACCTGGTTTAAACCAAAAAAACCTGGTTTAAACCAAAAAAACCTGGTTTAAACCAAAAAAACCTGGTTTAAACCAAAAAACCCGGTTTTTTTGGGTTTTTTAAATAAAAACCATGGTTTTTGCCAACCCTGCTTTTCTTGTATATACAGTGGTCGAAGTAAGACGGTATGCGGTGGTATGAGGTTTTTGCCTCTGGTTTTTCATTAATGAGGACATGCCGTCACTGTTTTTTCAGTAATCAAGACAATATTTGAAGTATGTAGTACAAGGGGTCCATAAGAACGTAAAAACACAAAATTTACAGGAGAAATGAATGATACAAGTACTTAGACGTAACATAACGTAACCAAATCTAACCTAACCTAATATAAACTAACCTAAGCTAACCTGAACTAACCTAACCTAACTTAAACTAACCGAATGTGATCACAAATTAACAAAATTGTAACCTTTTTTTTTTTAGAGAAAAGAGCTGAACCCCTTCTGCTAAACATAGGCCCAATATTTAAATAGCCGGTATGTTGAGTCAAAATCATAAAACATACCGCCTCTGCTTTTTCCCCTACTTCGAACACTGAATATATATGGGCAAGGTTCTGGAACACAGATCCCCCTTCCCATTCAGCTGTAATAAAGACAGAAAACAACGTGCCCTGCGGTGATCCAACCTGCCTTCACTCGCTGACGCTCGCTCGGCAATACTATGTGAATCAAATATTAAACTTTGGTACAGATAGGAACCAACTTAGCTACTAACCTATATGGGGGGACCTGTGTTCTAGTATATGCAGCCAATTTGTTTAGTTTGAAGGTTGTATTTTACAGCATGTCCTGCTGGTGACCGTAAATTCTGAAGTTTATTTTCATTTTGTGTGCAAACTTTACAATGCTTGTTCCATTTAGTATCCTTACGCAGACCCAAGAAATTATGGTCTATTAATTTTAACAAAATCGGTTGAAAGTTCCATAATCACAATCAATCACACCTTATTCCTCGCTTACTCTCTACTCGTGGCCATTTATTCATTTCAACCTCTCACGAGGTGCCTTCTTCATAACCACAGGTATTGTATCCTGGTTGTCTTTAATTTTAGTGTGTAATAAAACTAGAGCATTACTCGAGCATACGGTTCTATCGAATTTTGACAAATTTCTTACATGTTAAGGTTAGGTTTGAGCTTTGAATTTCTTTTCTTTGATTCTTGACCTTTTTCTTTGATTTTATTATTTTTTGAATCAGTCGATTGGTATGTGGTTAGAATAAGGTGGTATCATTCGACTGGTATTGACGTTAATTACATTGTAAGTTGCTGTTATGCAGTCAATCTGACATATAGTACTCGAAAAATATTCTGACTTAGACACCAGTTCTGGAAACTAGGCACCACAATAATATGTATATATATATATATATATATGTTAACAGTCTGATACATAGGCCTATATTTTTGCCTTAAATTAGTTAGGTACAAGATTTGTACAGCTGACATAGCGATCGTAATTTTTCGAGCCCTGCCTATATGTAGGATTATAGACTACCATATATATATGAAAACTACTCCCTGCCCCGTCAATCTCTCTGTTTCTCTTACTCTCGCTTTCTCTCACATAATTAATATTTAATATAAAAATTGTCCTTAGTTCGAAAACCTTCTGTATCTTCAAACTGCTAGTCATATTCCAATGAATTATGGCAAATATATAATCTGTACATGTAGAATTTTTCGAGATACCTTTCTTCTAAATACGTGACACTGGAGCCGTAAAACTAAAAGATACTTTTTGAGGAAGATACCGGGAAATTTTCCTGAAGTCCTCCTGAATATTGACTGTTACACATGCTTGTAGAAAGTCATTGTTTTTAAAATGATATAGACTTTCAAATTACATTGTACTGAATACAGTGACATGAATCTACGTTACTTAAGGTGCGAGTTGGAGCTTCTAAAGTTTCTGTTAATATTTCAGAATATCGTATAGAGTGAGTTAGCGTTAAATCAGGTAATGAATTCAAATGAGTTATGGTGTGATAATGGAAGGAAATCAGTGTTGGGTAAGTTACTTGTAAAAATGTAACGCGTTACAAGTTACTTTACTTTCTCTTAAAATGTAACGCGTTACTTTTAGGTCCGAAACTTAAAAAAAAATATTCCGTACTACTATTATTATCGCTATTATTATTATTATTATTGTTGCACACTCTGAATCGCTTTATGTAAATGCAAGGACAAATTTTTACTCGATATATGAACATTTTCATATAATGTAACATTGATAAAATGCCATACTGCGTTACTCATAGGGATGGACACGAACGAGTTCGAGGGAGTTTTCTTTGACACTCGATTCGACTAGAAACAGACATCTGAGTTCGAACCGAGAACTCGACTCGAAAAATTTCCTCCAACTCGACTCGAATTGGGGTCGAGTTACGAGTCGACTCGAGCCAAATCCGGTGTGCAGTTTCGAGTACATTCTTCAAGTATATTACATAGACAGTATAATTATTATCAATGACACTACTACTACTACAATTTCTTCTTCTTCTTCTTCTTCTTCTTCTTATTATTATTATTATAACAACACTGTATATAAAAAGAAAGATAGGTGGTTGGTATTTGAATACTAAAAAAACTAGTTGATTGCCAACCTCGGTAGTCCTGAAGTCTAGGAGTCAAGGACATTGTTCACGAGCTTCTGAATTTGGGTTGAGGGTCTAGGTTGAGTATTCGGGCTCGTGCCAAACACTGTTAAAAGTTATAGGGCACTGGCCAAATATCTTCAAAACTGCTCGGCCCGGTTTTAGAATTGCAACGACTCGAGCAGTTCGGCTCACAGCTAATTCACTATCGACCCGAACCGAGAAGTGAGCCGAGCCAGCTCGAGCCGATGGTTCACCCCAAGTGAGCCGGCTTGAGCCATCTCAGTTGAGCCGAGCCGAGCTGAGCTTGTTATAAAAAATATCTTGCGGTCTCGTTATCGAGACGAGACGAGATGCGAGCAGTGTCTTCTCTCGTGAGCAACACTGAAAGTATTCCATGGCGTTCGTTTTCCAGTGTAATCAGGCCATGATTTCAAGACGACTTAAAACGAACGAGCCATTTATCAAACTCGACGCGAAAAATTGAATCGGCTCGGAACTCGACTTGAGGATATTATCCTTGACTTGACTCGAAACTCGACTTGAATTCGCGTGGAGTCGAGTTTTAGCTTGACTCGTGTTCATCCCTATGCGTTAGAAAAAATGGTTGCTTATTATTATTCTGCTAAACTAATTATATAATAATAACAATGTTGTTATGTAAAATTAAAAATAAAGAATATAGAGAAACATTACTCTATAATCAACGGGACTCTAGGATAAGCAAACTTATCTGAAAGAACTCCAATATTACATACCATCAGCAAACTATTTTCTAGTAATAACGTAGCCCTGCTCATCAACACACAGTTTATTCATATTAACCCCTTACTGTAAATCGTTAATTATGACACCCTAGTTGTTGATAAATATTTTCCGCCGGGGCACTTCAGACACTTTATTTTTAAATTCTGTCCACCATCATCCTCAACTGTTTTTTTAAAAAAAAAAAAAAAAAAAAAAGTATTCTTTCAAATGTTCGAAGGGTAAAATATTTTCGTTCTCCATCTTTATAAAAACACCAATCAAAGTAAAATAGACTACCGGTATCATTGCACTCCTAGTTCACTCACTGAATGTATTGATTTGAAGCTGTAAAAGTCTACGACAAAATCTTCCAGGTGCTTGCAGTCAGTACACGTGATTTCCCTAAAGCTGTCCTCATCTTCAAAACACAGCAAGTGGCACTACGAACTTATCTGTTCCTCTCTGTGTCTGTTGGTCACTGACATATGTAGTTCATGCAGAATTGTTCCATTCTGAGAAATTCACTTACAGGAAAGAAACATTTGTTTCCGAAAAAAAAAATATACATATATTTTTGTTACTCATCCGAAATGTAACGCGAAAAAAGTAACGCAAACTAGGTACGTTACTTAAAAATTTGTAACGCGTTACCGTTAGTTACTTTGGAAAAAATGTAACGCGTTACTAGGAAACGTTACTTAAAAAGTAACGCGTTACTTGCGTTACGTTACTTCCCAACACTGAAGGAAATACAACTACTGTAGGAAGTCTTAAGTTTGTTACAAAGTATGTGTGGTGTGCCGAGGTTTGAAGTCGCAACTTAACACTTGAGAAAACTACTGAAGTAAATAACTTTCTTTAGAATATGCATATCTTATATATTACATTTAAAGTTTAAATCTGTTTAGTGTTATATTTCTAATTTATGCTAATAATCTGTTTTTTTCTTTCCAGAAAGTTGATCCTAATGGAAATCCAACGTTCTCAGCACATCCAGGTAAGAGAATCCTACCTAGTTTCGAAGGATGAGTTTCTAATTTAAAAAAAAAAATCCTCAGCATTTATATATTTCTCCTATTATGTGACGAACATTGACTGCCCTTAATGAATATATTCGTTGATTATTGATGTTTGAACCACTGGAGTGTAGCAGTCATCATTACTGCGGAACAACTAACCCTTCAGCACTTATTGAAACATGCGAAAATAAAAAATTCGCAAAGCACTAAGTCTGGTTTATGAGGAATGTTTCATCACATCTCATTTGAATTTTGCCAATGAGATCCACGACAGTCAAAGAGCACAGTAATTGTTTTTTGATTTTCTTAGGACATGTTGGCGAAAAATGTTTCCACTGCATTCTAGAAACTGCCCCTCCTTATGTTTTTAAAGGAATTTAGTTTATTGAAAACTGCTTTATATATTTACTCTGTCCAGTGGCGGATCCAGAAGGTAAAAACAGGGGGAAGAAGGCAGCCAGAACCCAGACCATGATAGGTATATCATGAGTTTACTATAAACTTTGGAAAATATATAAATCATAGCTTAAATTATTTTTGTTATTCAAAAAAAGTTGTGGGGGGCTAGGCACCCCCGGGCCCCGGGCTAGATCTGTCGCTGACTCTGTCCTTCTGGGAGACACAGAATCTCAAAAACTACTTGATGAATCACCATTAATTTTCGCTAGGATGTAGAGGGTAAAAAATCAGGAATCGAGTTTGCTGATGGAGATTATCCATCCAGTTAATCCCAAAGTGCAGACAGTCAAAACTCGGATGTATTCCTGTGAAACTACAGTCTATCTCAGACAAGTTGATAGGAACTTACATCCTCACCACCTATCTGCTAGCTGTCTACTGTTTCAGACTGACATGTAAATATTTTTTCACTGATATGTAAATATTTTTTTTAAAAAAAAGTATGTAAACAACGGATTGAAACTCTTATGTTATCATGTATGTACTTCTTAGTTCTTAACACATTAAACAGAGTAACCAGAACGGGTTAACATATAACTGTCAACTCAATTTAAGTATGCTCATTAATTTAAACGGCAGGGGTCTACAGAAGCGTTGGAATAGCGGACTATGTCTGCTACTCGAGCGCGCATGACAACTCATAGCAGGGTTGGACCTTGTACACAATTTATTGTGTCGCCACGATGATTTTATCACGTTTCTTTTTTGTTAATATGGTAACATATGCATGAAAAAATGAAAGGACATCTTTAGTTAACGTTTCGCAAGCATACCATATAGATTAATGGAGACTATGATTATTGAAAATGAATTATAAATAAGAATTAGTGGAAGAAGAAAGTGGCAGCAAAGGGAGAACCTCGAGAAAACCTACTGACACGATGTCGTTAGTCACGAATTTACATGACCAAAGATCGAACCGGAAATAAGTAATTTACCACTGAGCCTCCATTCCTCCGTAACATATGACAAGAAAACTAAAAAGTGTGTCGACTACTTTTCAATGAAAACTGTTATCATACTGTATACACGAAAAGATATAAGAATACGAGTCAATTTCAAATAATCTAACAGGGAATCAAATTAAAGCAACTGAAAACAATATTTAATACTATTTTCCTATTAGTTATTTTTACTTGCCAAAATGGCGGTTCCCCTTTCTCCAGCAGTCCACTGCTTAGTATACTATTGTCCCTAGGAACTCTCATTTCGTTGTGGAATTCACTAGATAATTTTCATATTACAATTACTTGCTGCTTAAAATGTTAACGGGTACAGCAAACTTTATATATATATATATATATATATATATATATATATATATATATATATATATATATATATATATAAAAATACTTACACGATCCTTTGTCGCTTATTTTTTTATATGAAGTGAAGGCATTGTCAATCTGTAACATAATGTAAGAGGTGGGTTGAATAGAACAATGTTCTTTTGAAAAAGACATTTATTCCTTCTAACATCAAATGAAAGAATCAGCATAAGTTTGATTTATAAACAACTGTCGTTATACTTTTTTTTTTAAAATGTAAATATTAAAAAAAGGCCACAAATATCTTTTATAAACCTGTTTTCTCCGTACGGAGAACATGCATTTCAACCAGTTAATTTTTAAAAAATTAAAAATTTGTGTTTTGTAATCATCATAGATATTCTTTCCTTACTGACAGGTCACTTGCAGTAGCTGAGAAGCTTCCATGCTCCACGGTCCTCCGCTAACCTCTTCGTCTTCACGTATGATCTTTCTGTTTTTATATCATCCATTAATTGTAGCCTCCTTCGCCCTCTGCCTCTCTTTCCTGCCACCATACCCTCTAGGACGTCCCTCATGATACAATCTCTTCTTAGGCAATTTCCCAACCAGTTTCTCTTCCTCTTATCACTAATATCTAGAACTGTTCTTTTCTCTCCCATAATTTCTAACACCCTTTCATTCGTTTTCCGCTCGACCCAACTAATTTTTTCCATTCTTCCCCACACTCACATTTCGAAGACTTCCTGTCGTTTTTCATCACTTTTACGTAATGTCCACGTTTCCGCCCCCATACAGTACAACACTCCACACGAAGCATTTATGAGTCTTTTTCTCAGCCCTTTATTCAAGGCCTAACTCTTCTTCCTCCTAAAGGCTTCTTTCGCCATTCCTATCCTTGCTTTTATTTCACGTTCGCTCTCCATGTCATTACTAAGAATACTATCCAGATATCGAAAACTATGGTTTGAATCCCTTATGTTCTATTTTCTTTCCTCACACTTTTATGTTTGAACAGACCTCTTCGTTCCAATCACTATGTTTTTTTGTGTGTTTTGTAAAACAATGTAAATTTTAAATTTTATTTTTCTTATGATTTTTGCGTTAGACTATCACAGCCAAATGGCTAACATGCGTACTTTCCGTGTATGTAGTTCCAGGTTTGACACCCGTTGGGATTACTTGATCGGATACTATCGTGAAAAGTAATTTGAATCCCGCTGTAAAGGTAGATCTTGCCTCATATAGCCACAGTGCTGAAAAGGAACTTCTCAAACTCCGCAATCAACCAACCAGCAGCTTTGATACCTTGTAGTAGATTTTATAATAACGTAGAGGCTTTACAATATCTATACTTCTAAGTCGTGCACTATTTGGGTACTGGCTGTCTTGATTGGTTTTCAAACTTGTTCTCCTTATTGACTAATACGACGTAGGGATTACATGTAAAAAAAAGTATTAACGTTAGAGTTCGATATTTCGGTTACTTTAGCGAGTATCCATTTTCAAGGACCATAGTGCCTTAAATCATATTTTGCAGTAAGATATTCAAATGATTATAGCTACAACATCAATGGAACTTCTTTATTTAATATAGGAAATAACATATTTTGAAAAACTATTATATGTGGGCTTTTCAATCCTATACCTTATAAAACTATGTTAGAGTGAAAAGTCTTTTGTGGATGATAATACAGGATTTTAAAGGCTCCGCATAATAATTTTTCGTAACACGCTACTTCGTATATAAATTAAAAAGTTATACTAATGTTGAAGCTGTAAGTACGTGAAAATCGTACTCCAGAATATGATTTAAGGCATTATGGTCAGTGTACGAAGTGGGGAAAAAGGCAGAGGTGGTATGTTTTATTACCATTTTGACTCGACATACCGGCTATCTAAATGTTGAAATACTGTGATTGTATGTTGCCTGAAAGATTGCATTTTTATTTACGTAATTACTGAAAACCATTGGAAAGCTTCTCTGTAATTACAGGGAGGAGAAATGGAAAGATTTTGATAGCCCGCCAACTTTCTGAAAAAAAAAAGAAAAAAAAAATCCCTTATGTTGTATTATAGAGTATTATGCACGAAAAGCCTCAAAAACCGAGATTTTATATTAACATTTTTCTGTGGGACCCCGCACTCGATTAAGGATCCCGGACCCCCGGAAGATCCGCCCCCATGGCAGACAACCCTTAAATCTGCCCATGATCAAACACGATATTTATATGCATTAAGGCAAGAAGACATACACATACGTAAGAAAGAAAAATTCAATATGGCACATCAAAATACAAACTAGATGAACTTTGAAGGTACCTCATTTTTAAAAAAACATAAGTTAGGAAAACGATTACAAAAATGTCGGTGTTGTCAACTTAGAAATTATTTCTACATAAGAAATAAAATCTTTCTACGTGCAAAGCTATTCGGTAATTACTGTGTATAAAAATTGATATATTAGATATATTAGAATCTACTTTCCAATGACGGTATGTCTTGATCACTGAAAAACCAGAGGCGGTATGGCATACCACCGCCTCACTTTGACCACTGTCTATGGTTCTTGAAAATGGATACTTGCTAAGGTAAATGAAATATCGAACGTTCTTTCAGCTATTAAAAATACAAAAAGGTTACTTGCATTGTCTTATTTGCCTACTGGATTAAGTTATGTGGCATAATTTTGCGTGTGTATTGGTAGTACTTGAATTTTATACATATTTTCATTGGAATTCCTAGGGTTGTTAAATTCAAAGATACAGGTAGAAAAAACAACAGTACAATGTGGCAAGAACAAAGAAACAACTATGAAAGCACAAAAGCCATTACCATTTTGGCCTGGTGAAAGCCTAGCACGGTATTAAAAATTCACTCTATGTATAGAGCGCTTCTTACTTTACTAGTTTATCATGTTAATATGTTTGAAGTACAAATCTTGGGAATAACATAATAGGAATTTTCTCCTCCGTGAATTGTAAAGGCCTCTTTAAATCTGTATAGAGGGATACTTTCCATAACGCAGTTAATTGGTTCCACGCTGTGCAATACCGCGTTGTCCGAGACCTATTTACAATGGATTTAAATGTCACTTTTACAAGTTCGAAGTGGTAAACTTGTGGCCAATTTTAAAATACGCATAATAATAAAGAACCATGTCATGTATTGTATTCCTATACGTATGGAGGGAAATTTTCTCGATATTAAAACTATAAGTGGAAGTAGATTTCTATCTTCCGGTAAAGAGATTAAAGTAAAGATGGAATATATTCTTGGTACACTTAATTGATTGCAACAAACAGTATCTCATTGTTTATTATACTGTTGACTCTGTAACGATTAACGTTCACCGGAAGTGGTTGATTTCTGCCACTTAGGTTTTGAATAGAGGGTTAAAGGAAGAGATGGTAGCTATTGTTAAAACACAAAATTAATTCTAAAAATAGTTTCTCGCTATATCTTGTCATTTTGATCTATTTAGATCAATATTGAAACCGGTAGTTGTAGTGGATTTGTATCACTTCCGGTTTCAGTATAGATTTTAGGAGAGAGATGGTGTGTGTTCTTATGACGCTTAATCGATTGTACGAAACCGCTTCTGCCATGTGCGATCGTTTTGACTCTTTAGTGATCGTTAAAACCGCCAGTCTGAATGTTACCTCCGTTTAGGAACTCGATTCCTAATTTTTGATTTACATCGTGAGCAAAATTGATGATGATCCAGCAAGTAATTGTGAGTTTTTTTGTCTCCCTGTCGGATGAACAGAGCAAATACATAAAGGAGTAAATTATATGGATGTTATATGTCATTATCACAAGAAAACGGCTGAACCGTTTGAATATAGTTATTAAAATGCATATCCTGAGTGGGTGGTTCAAAACTTACGCCAAAAATATAGCACTTCCCGAACCACTCAACTTGAATGAAACTTGCTATATAAACTTGAGATATGTATCCCTACGTTTTCAGAAATTTCTCTCGAAAGGGGAAAAGGAAATAACTTCTAAGGGTAAATATTAAAGGATAAGAGATCCAAAGATCTAATGCAAAGGTACTCAAAGAAGTGAGCATTTGACTAATAGAATATGTTTCTTGCGTTCGATTCCAATGTTGATCGTTACTTTCAGCATCTCCCTACGTTTTAAATACAAAACAGAGAGAAATCGTGCGATAGAGGACGCGTTGTTCTAGCCCTTGATTTTCACATGGACGCCTTTCATGTCTTCCCATCTGTCGTGGGCCCAATTACGAAGTGTGAAGAGTAAAGCAATCGAAAAGCTTTGGCATTTAAAACAATTACCTTTGTAGTTGTCTAGCTTTTGTGATACATTTTCCTTTGTAGAAACAAGATTATTTAAGAGATAAAGAGGGTAAATGTATTGCCAATCACATCTGACTAACGTGGGTCATTTGCAGCAATTAATTTGTTATTTCGAACGAAAAATACCCATACTATGAACAAAAATATAGTAAAAATGTAGATATACGAAATTGTACAAATGACTGCAGCATTATTTTGGTAGCTTAGCATTTTTTTAACGTCATGACTAGATAAGATAACCAATTGAGGATACTCCAAGACCATTGCCAGAACGAACTTAAAAAAATGGAGAGATGGAGTGGGAAGATAACTGTGATTGGTCCTACATGTAGAAGTAAATCTTTTTATCCACAGCTTGTTCTGTTTCTCGCAAAATATCTCTGTCTATACTTACAGTTTCCGAGATATGGCTCCTTGAATCTCCCGAAATTCGAACATTTTTGGCCAATGTCTGGGAAACGGTGGCCAGTTGGCCAGTAGCCAGTTAATCAGTGGACACCGGTTACTATTTGGTACCAAAATGTTCACCATCCTCTTACGTATTTATCAACACCAATATGAACTCTCTGTGACTTATGATTCCCGAGGTATAGCTCCTTAAATAACTGGAAATCGGCCATTTTTTGGCCAATATCACGAAAACGGCAAGTCATAGAGAGATGATATTGGTGTTAATCAATACCTAAGAGGATGTTAAACCATTTTGGTACCGATAATTATTGGTGGCCACTGGCCAAACCAGTGGCTAGTTGAACAGTGGCTACCGGTTACTAATTGGTACCAAAATATTTACCATCCTCTTAGGTCTTGATCAACACCAATATGATCTCTCTATGACTTACGGTTCCCGAGATATGGCTCCTTAAATGTCTGGAAATCGGCCATTTTTTGGCCAATATCTCGGGAACGGTAAGAGTGACGCGAAAAATTTAATCACTTTCTCAGATAGATTTTGATGCTCTATCGAATGCAGGGTTCAAAATTGAAAAATCGTAAATAACAGGAAGACGGACAGACACACAGACATAGAGAATTCAGTAACAAAGTTTTGAAGTTCATTGGAAATACATTTAACGTATAAGGTCTTCTGTGTAAACATTACAGAATGACATATCTTATGCTGAAACTATGATTATTATTATTCCACAAAAAAAAAAAAAAAAAAAAAATCAAACAATATGATAATCAGTGGTACAATCCTTACACTCTGTTCTTTCCAGGAATCTCTCACCAAATGAATTTGGAGTATGTAAGGTCTATCAGATTTCTTTCAGAGAATCCCTTGTCGTATTTTATATTGTTTATTTATTATGTGAAATGGCCCATAAGGCTGTAACGAGGATTTGATAAGCGTAAGTGTTTAAAGCAATTGCTCTTGAGTACTGATTTCTATTGTCTATGGATGCTGTTTTTTATCACTGTTTCAGCTTTTTATGTTGTCGTTTATTTATTTTCATTTCAGCCAGGTTTTCACCTGAAGACAAACATTCCAGGGAGCGAATTACTTTGAAGAAGAGATTTAACTTGCTTCCGATTCAGCAGCCACCACCAACGTACTAAGTGACGTCGAATTTTACTGCTAAATCATACATGAGATTCTCATGCAAGGAAAAGGTATTCAAACACTATGAAGTGTTTTAGTTTACTTTCAACATATCCATTTAATTTTGGACAGAAATTCTGCACATATTAGCGTTACTGGTTTGATTAGTAGTTAAAATTTCGACGGTACAGCAGGACTGAAAGGGTGAAGTTGTGTTTCAGCAATAGAGAGCTACTACATTTAGTGGGAAACGTCAGTTGGGGAGTCCGGACGTGATTTGGTTGAAGAACATTGTACCTGTGGGTTTTGCCGTTTCCACCCCATTTTTTCATCCGACTAATTCTTCGTTTCTCAGTCTTTCTATCTCGTTTCTTTAGTTTAAGGTCCCACAATTATACATCGATGCTAAGGGAAACGGTGATAATGAGATGGATGATAGTGGGATAATGACGAAAATGAGAGGAAACGGGAGAACCCGGACACGCACAAGGTGTTCGTCCACCATAAAATCCACTTGGCAGGAGTAAGCGCTCTATCACTGTGAGCCACCGCACCGATTCATTCAGACTAAAAGGATGTAGCTGCAGGCTATTAACTCTTTCGGTACGGGGCGTTTTATGACGTTTTCGTTGACTTTGAAGTAATGAATTATAGATCAAAGACGATTTAGTCGATTGATATGATTAAGACCTTGTTTTTTTATAAGAAGGATGTGGCTATTTTAATTGGAGTGTTGTCAAAGGGAGAAAAAAGTAGGGATGAAAATTCACAAAAAATCTCTTAACAGAAATTTAAGATTTTCTGAAGCTGACACCACTGTTGCTACATGGGTCCAAGTTATCTCAAAAAATGCTCTGGTCTGTTGACAACGCACAGTGAAAGCGTGAAGTCGTTAGCTGACATTCAAAGACTGAAAGAAAAAATTCTATACACCTTACACACGAAATTTTTACACCTTTTTCGCCTCAGAAGCAAAAATCAGAAGTTAGGCAGGTGCTGCAGCTTCCCTAATTATTCCATTGAAACTTTGTATGGTCTTTGAAAAAACGTAATAAATATGAGGGAAACGCGTAGTTTAGCAGTTGAAAAAGGAAGGTCACTTTAATTGTATTACGTGTTTCAAAAAATCAGGTACAGATGATTTTGTTTTTCAATCAACAATTTTTTTTTTTTTTTTTTTTAATCATGATTATTTTTTCTCAGTCCTGATTTTAAATGAGAACAGAGTGGATAATCTTTACACGTTTATAAGTTGTAGGAAATACTTTTAAATAAATTCAGCTTCAGGACGTTTCTGGGAAATAATCATAATACGATTGATTCCCATGTTCGCTTGTGGCATTTGTTGCTGAGATATTGCACGAGTCTGAAATACCTATATTTAGAAGGGGTTTGTGTAATTTTTCGAGCGTCTTACTGCGTGATTCAGTGTTAAATTTGGTTTCCTAAAAGATTTAACCCACTCTTTCGGCACTAACAGCTCTGATGCAGTTTTCAACATAATTAGGGTTTTCTTTCGTGTAATGAAAGAGCTGTCCAGTTTTTAGCATGGTCAGGAAAGCATGCTGTACATGTCAAGATGCTATAATTGCCATTACCTAACTTGGTTGACCATTACATAAAGAAAAACAAAAGTGCTTGCTATTTGTCAACTATAACTGCGATGTTGCTAGCGTGCTATGAATTACGTACACTTTCACATTAAATGCACGGTTTAGATAAAAGCAATCAATCTGAATATGAGCATTTACGTGTAAGTAAAATTCCAAATTCCTTCAGATATGTTCTGATGTACAAGTACTTGCTCTGTTCTGATATCAATATCAATGTTTTTGTGATAGTTTCTGACACTTGACAAAATCGTTTGCGGAACACCCTAATTCAGCTTGAGCTTTGAAATGATTACTAATCTATTCTCTTAATTATACAATTTGTTGTTTAAATTGTGTAATATAACTAACTATTCACCATTGAAAATAATTACCCATAAAGCACACGGAACAGTACCTACACTCGTTCTCACCACATTCACATAAAGAAAGCATGTGACATTTTATTTTGGTAGTGTGTTTCATTGTTTACCGCCGAGCTGCCTGGTGACAATAGTAAGTGAATTTTGTCACAGGTCTTATTTAATTTAGTTTCTGACATAACTGACATATTAATATCTATTCTTGCCTTCAGTTATTCCAACTATTTTAAAGGATCTGGCTTCTTGAAAATGTAGACAACTACAGTGCTTCTATCGGAGGAATATTAGTTTCCGTATGCAAGTGACGTCCGTTCCAGAATCTTCAACCTATCCATCTATTCCAATTCTTTATACAGGGTGTGTACTGATACTTGAAATCCTGGAAATTTGTATCGATACTGGAAATACTGAAAATGTACAGGAAATTGTTGTGTGATACTTGTGAAATGTAGAAAATTCCCTTTCAGATTCTTCAAGATAGCGGCTCATCATCTGGGTGTAAGTTGATAGAACTAACTGGCTAATCACAGAAAACTAGCTATTTCGAGAAAGAAAGTAGATAGTGTTTATAATATGGGTGTGTATTTATAAAATGGTATATTTTAGCTTATTTTGTATGCAGTTTGTATTCATTTGATATTAGTGTAGTTTCTAGACAGTAGCACATCTAAATGTCTAAGTATGAACATTGAACAAGTTACTCTTTGATATTTGTAATTAATTGGTCTTCTACTTAACAGTGTTTCTGTATCAAATGTAATACGATGTATTATCTGTCAGGAAAGTAAATGTACACCTGTTTTTCGAGTCTGGCATTCCTGCTCTCCATTTCTGGAGAGTATGAGAATTAAATCAATCAAATGTTTAATGAGGGGCAAAAAGAAAAGTTTAATCTGAATAAGACATTGCAGAGGGACACAAGCTGTGAATACGAAGAGTGCATAGTGTAAATAAAGGACGACACCGAAAGAGAAAGCCAGAAACAGCTGTTAAACTTAGAAAAAAGAGTAAAAATTGTTGAAGTGGGAACATAAAACACAAATACAACAAATACGCCGAAAACTAAGCGTTCACCATGCCATGATCTTGGTGTAGTGGTTAATGTGCTGGCTTACAAATGCAAGGGTCGCCAGTTCGAATCTTCGGTGAGGACATTTTTTTTTTAAATTTTTGTTTATAATACATGCAGCTCATGAGAGATGGTAAAAGAGGTCGTATTTAGTCTTTCGTAGCAATTATTATTGGTAAGGTTTAGTACTGATAATACTTTTTGTCTTTGCGTATTGCTTTTATTCTTTTCTTCATTTCAAAAGAGAAGAATATCCGAACAAATGCCACCAAAATTCCTCATATTTTGAATGTAAACGCCATTTGCAATTAGTAAAGAATAAAAATTGAACGTTCCGATGTAGCTGCAAAAAGTAAAAAGAAAAACATGGAAGTAAACCATACTCATGGTTATTAAAAATACAATTTCTACATGCCTTACACCTTCCGACCACGTTTCTACGTTAGCAAGTAAGAGGTTTGTGTTTAGGTTAGGCTGGTCAATACGTTTTGCAAAGGGGCCCGGTTTAGCTCTGACGCACCACAGGTGCGAGAAGGGAGCAAAACACTTTTTCTCTCTCCATCTGTGTGTCTGTTTATCTATCTATCTGTATATATATAACGCTATTTGTGAATGCCGTAACCACCCTAATTTTCAGCGGATTGAGATGAAACTTGGCACAAACATTAATTGTTGAAATATCTTGAGTTCGTTAACCAGAATAATCAGATGAAAATGTTCAAAATGGCGGCCCTTTAAACTCTTAAAAAGTTCAAAGGGAACCAAATTTCGCCCATAAATAGGTATTCAGAAAGTTTGAATAACTTTTCCTCTTTTACTGAAATATTTGTGTGCAGAGACTTATTGAAATATTGGACCCGATTAATCGCATAAGGAATGTTCACGCCCTTTTCGCTACGGTCAGGCTTTTTTTTTTTTTTTTTTTTGCAGGAGGGTGTTATTTTCGTATCGGAACAAGATGATTGCTAGTGATGATATGAAATTACACATTGAAAGTGAAGTAACTTGTGAAACGTGTTATTTGAAAGAATAATATAATAATTGTGCTTTCCTCTAACACAGAGAGAGCGTGAATGGCGAGGAGTGTTATTTGATTTGCTTTTTAGTAACACATTGCATTGCAAATAAAGGTAGGCAACATTAGTGGTAAGTAAAACAACAATAATAATAATAATAATAATAATAATAATAATAATAATAGGTGTTGTCTGTGGCAAGGCAATATCTTCCTCAATTCTTCTTCAAACGTAATGATTGTAACGCCATATCTCCCTTACAAACAAAATATTAGCAATTTATATCGAGAGAACGGGAAACTGTTGAGTGATGGGAGCAACTTTGGACAGTATGCACTCATAGTACTCAGAAAAATAAGCGATTTCAATGCAAAATGAACGAAGAGTCATTGCCGTGGGTAGTCATGGAGCCAAGCAGAGCCCTCTTTAGGCAAAATGTCGATAACTTATATCGAGAGAACAGGAGGTGATAGCGAGATGGGACCAACGTTGGACACCGTGGACCCATAAGGCGCATCGAAAAAATTATGGGGGCGGGCGCCAGCCAGCCTTACTTATTTCCACATAATAATATAAAATTATATTGTCGAAATACACACACGAGTTAGCTAGTATTATTTCATATTATTATTATTATTATTATTATTATTATCGACAGCGTCTTTTCATTACGTGTGCATGTTTGACATGAAGCCAAAGAGAAGATCCATCATTCGTAGAAAGAATAAGAATAGCCAGTTACTTTAATTGTGAACGGCGGCGAAAAATACGAAAAGAGTGACAACCTTAGCGAAAAGAAACAATACTTTCTCTCAAATGGATAAAAAAATCAAGGTGAGATAGATTCGAACTCGCATGGACGGCGCGAACAGCCAGTTCATTGTCCACTTTTTTTTTTTAACTGACTCACCGTATGTGTTTTAGTAACTTACTTATTGCTAATTTTACTTGCTTCACTCGTTTAACTTGCTTTTTCTAATAACTTATAGCGACAGGGACACGAACACAGAAACATCGAGGTCAGTTAAAAATCATAGATGTTCTCTCGCCGGGAATCGAACCCGGGACACCATGCACCAAAGGCGCACGTGCTAGCCACTAGACCAGCGGGCAGGGCACTGCTCACTCTCTGTGTCGTTAGAGATTACGACCACTGTATTGACAGCTATTACTTCTGTGGGTTGTATACTATGATCACATGTTTCTTCTTTGCTGAAAGAGTTAAACCTACATTCTATGTAATACATGAGGTATTTAGACCTACATGCTCTTCATATAATGTAATAAAAGTGTCATGCTGGGAATAAGAAAAAGAACATTCCTTGGACAAAACGGAAACTATTGGCATCAGAAATATTTATCTACGAGGCATGCGCAGTAGTATATTTCAGAATAGTTACCCATTATAATTCAGTAAACGAAGAAAGGGGTATAAAAAAGCAAATATGTCGAGTCAACGAGATCGACCAGAGTTGACAGAGGCGGAGTAGTAATACAACAACTTCGTTAAATTGATAATTGGTTCTTTATTCTGTAGTAGATCGTATCACAACTTTACGGGAGAGCAGAGAAAGACTTACTAACGCTGTCATATAGTAAGCATTAGTAACACGATCATACAGACACAAATGGATGTAACTGTGAGTACTACAACTTGGATTTAACGAAAGCCGTTTAGATATTCAGTGGTTTGCAGGGTTGTATAAGACACGAAAAGTTAAGACACAATACAATTCTTCATACCTCAGCTTCCAGTAACTAGATACATGCAATTTCAGGATAGATACTGAATCTGCTGTCGGATTTTAATACATGACGTATTGCAGGATACAAAATGCTTTGCATTACTTGTTTGTTTGTAGACAGATACTAGCTTATCGTTCCGAAAGGTTGTGTATAAACTAGGGATAGTCAATTCCGGAATAATTACTTTCCGGACTCCCGAAAGTAAAACCGAACCAAGAAGTGAGCCCAGCCAACAGCTCACCCAACCGAGCCGATTTGAGCCATCGGCTTAGTTGAGCTGAATCGAAACCTGCCGATGGACTAATTTCAACTTAGCTGGCTTGAACCGGTTCACATGAGCCGAGTAGGTGACCCATCCCAACCGAGAAAGCTCGAGCCATCGACTCAATTGAGCTGAGTCGATGGCTCGTTCCAACTGAGCCGGCTCGGGTCATCGGCTCATCCCAACCGAGCCGACTCGAGCTGTTCATTCAGTTGATACGAGCAGAGCCGGTTGATATCGCTACCCGAGTTGGTCTTCTGCTTGGGCTCAAAAATTCGACAGTGCAGGTCTCAGCCTTGATTTTAAGAACAACAGTATATACTTATATGTGTGATTACGACATTTGAGGCTGTCTCGTAATAATAAAAAAAAAACTTGTATTCTCGTTATCTAGACGAGACGAGATACACAAAAATTGCCCCATGAGATGCACTAAAATTACGAGACGAGACGCACCCCTGTCGTGAGCAGCACTAAAAAGTATTCCATATTAGTGCTTACATTTCTCATGGCTTTCGCTTTCCAGTCTAATCAGGCCATTATTTAAAAAAGAGTTAAAACGAGCTGAACGAGCGAGCGAGCCATTATCAAACTCGACTCAACTCGAAACTCGCCCTGGAAAACAGCTCGACCTTGATCGCTACGCGGTAAACGATTCGTCTTTAGTCTGGTTACGTTAGGTTTCTTTGTCTCCGCTTGCAAACTTGTATGTTATATTTCTTCGATTTAAAATGTCTTTCGTATTTCTTTTATGATGTCCGAAAAGTTTACATTAATAACTTGAGTTTTCCTTAAACCGTTGGTTCACAAGTTTGTATTTTCTCCACACAAAACCACAAATATGACAGATTGAATTCTCATACTCTCTATTTCTTTCAAAGCAGTCGCCATTACCTGGTCAAAGACTTATTTCCACCATGATTCATATTAACCAAAATAAATTCATTTTTTGGAAGCGGAACTTTCACTTTCCGGATTTCGGAAAATTATGGAATTCAGTTAAACTCCATAATTCAGAAGAATTCCGGAACTCGGGAAGAATCCGGAATTTAAATAATTCCGGAATTGAGAAAAAATCCGGATTTCGAAAAAAAATCCGGATTGTTCCGAATTCCGGAATGTAAACGAAATCAGAAATTTCTAAATTCCGAATTTTTCCGAATTCCGGAATTATTCCAAAATCGGAATTTTCCGAAATCCGGAATTATTCCTAAATCGGAATTTTCCGAATTCCGGAATTTGTCCGGTTTTACTTTCGGGAGTCCGGAAAGTAATAATTCCGGAATTGGCTATCTC